>NC_081416.1:143703646-144014480 GCF_949786415.1 Peromyscus eremicus | reverse complement strand
TCAAGACAACTAGTGTTTATCCCCTCAGCTGGGGTGAGGACTCTCGGTTATACAGCTGTCTGAAATGCTCATGCTGGTATAAGAAACAAGATAAACTCACTGGGTCTGCCGTCTCTACCCTGAGGGGGGTGAATAATCCAAACTAGACACACTAAGAAGAGTATTTCTCAGTGCAACCAATTAGATAAACAAGTCAATTTTTCCCTGTTACCTTCTTTTCTATTAATTATAATGTCATTAATTTCTAAATCAATGTAAAATTCATGCATATATGTTTGCTGTTACTTTTTTTAATAAAAAAACCACATGTAGTCAGAAAAACTTAAAATGCATTTAGTAGCTCACTAATAATAATTTTCATTTGGTAGTATTTAATTAACTTTTCAAAAGATTTTTCACATCTTTCCACTACTATTAAAACACTTTATTCTTATTCCTGGGACAGAGCTGTATTACACTTTCTTTTTTTTTTTTTTTTTTTTTTTTGGTTTTTCGAGACAGGGTTTCTCTGTGTAGCTTTGTGCCTCTCCTGGAACTCACTTGGTAGCCCAGGCTGGCCTCAAACTCACAGAGATTCACCTGGCTCTGCCTCCCGAGTGCTGGGATTAAAGGCGTGCGCCACCACCGCCCGGCGTATTCCACTTTCTAATATCCTATGTATCCAATATCAGTATCCTATTGTTTTTGGCCTTGTGTTACAACCCAATGAATAGATCAGGAGGTTATTTAGTGACTGATTCACTTCTAGTCCTGATTTGTCAAAACTTTTCAAGTTCTGATACTCATTACTGTTAACCATTGATTAAGAAAATATCTCTTCCAAAGTACAGGCCAGTTAAAGACAGAGATGTGAACACCTGGGGAAGACAACCAAGGGAATGATGATCCTTCAGCTTACATGGCAAAATCCAAACACATGATCATCTCATTGGATGCTGAAAAAGCCCTTAACAAAATCCAACACCCCTTCATGATATAGGTTCTAGAGAGATCAGGAATACAAAGAACATACCTAAACATAATAAAGACAATTTACAAAAAGCCAACAGCCAACATCAAATTAAATGGAGAGAAGCTCAAAGCGATTCCACTAAAATCAGGAACAAGACAAGGCCATACACTCTCCCCATACTTATTCAACATAGTACTTGAAGTTCTAGCTAGAGCAATAAGACAACAAAAGGAGACCAAGGGGAAACAAATTGGAAAGGAAGAAGTCAAACTTTCATTATTTGCAGACATTATGATAGTATATATAAGTGACCCCAAATATTCTACTAGGGAACTCCTACAGCTGATAAACTCCTTCAGTAAGGCGGCAGGATACAAGATTAACTCAAAAAAATCAGTAGCTCTCCTATATACAAATGAAAAAGGGGCTGAGAAAGAAATCAAAGAAACATCACCCTTTACAATAGCCACAAATAATATAAAATACCTTGGGGTAACTCTAACTAAGCAAGTGAAAGACCTGTATGATAAGAACTTTAAGTCTCTGAAGAAAGAAATTGAAGAAGATATCAGAAAATGGAAAGATCTCCCATGCTAATGGGTAGGTAGAATCAAAATAGTAAAAAAAGCAATCTTACCAAAAGCAATCTATGGATTTAATGCAATCCCCATCAAAATCCCAACACAATTCTTCACAGACTTGGAAAGAACAATACTTAACTTTATATGGAAAAACAAAAAAACCTAGGATAGCTAAAAGAATCATGTATAATAAAGCAACCTCTGGAGGCCACATGATCCCTGACCTCAAGCTTTACTATAGAACTATAGTAATAAAAACAGCTTGGTACTGGCATAAAAACCATCATGTGGACCAATGGAATCGAATTGAAGACCCTGACATTAATCCACACACCTATGGACATACAATTTTCGACAAAGAAGCCAAAACTATACCATGGAAAAAATAAAACATCTGAAACAAATGGTACTGGCATAACTGGATGTCAACATGAAGAAGATTGCAAATAGTTTCATATCTGTCACCATGCACAAAACTCAAGTCCAAGTGGATCAAAGACTTCAACATAAATCCAGTTACACTGAACTTGATATAAAATAGGAAGTAGTCTGGAATGAATTGGCACAGGAGGCCACTTCCTAAATATAACACCAGTAGCACAGACACTGAAAGCGACAATTAATAAATGGGACCTCCTGAAACTGAGAAGCTTTTGTAGAGCAAAGGACATGGTCAATAAGACAAAACGACAGCCTACAGAATGGGAAAAGATCTTCACCAACTCCTACATCTGACAGAGGGCTGATCTCCAAAATATATAAAGATCTCAAAAAGCTAGACTTCAAAATACTAAACAATCCAATAAAAAAAATGGGCTACAGAGCTTAACAGAATTCTCAACAGAAGAATCTCAAATGGCTGAAAGGCATTTAAGGAATTGCTCAACATCCTTAGTCATCAGGGAAATGCAAATCAAAACAACTCTGAGATACCATCTTACACCTGTTAGAATGGCTAAGATCAAAAACACTGAAGACAGCTTATGTTGGAGAGGATGTGGAGGATGTGGAGCAAGGAGAACACTCCTCCACTGTTGGTGGGAATGCAAACTTGTACAGCCACCATACTGATTTCATATGGTGGTTTCTCAGAAAATTGGGAATAAGTCTTTCTCAAGACCCAGTTATACCACTCTTGGGCATATACCCAAGGAATGCTCAGTCTTACCACAAGGCCACATGCTCAACTATGTTCATATCAGCACTATTCATAATAGCAAGAACTTGGAAATAACCTAGATGTCCCTCAACTGAAGAACGGATAAAAAAAAATGTGGCACATATACACAATGGAGTACTACTCAGCAGTAAAGAACAATGATATCATGAAATTTGCAGTCAAATGGATGGAACTAAAAAATATCATCCTGAGTGAGGCAACCCAGACTCAGAAGGACAAACATCGTATGTACTTACTCATAAGTGGATACTAAATGTGAGAGAAGGGATGGCCGGAGTGCAACCCACAACTCCAGAGAGGCTAGCTAACAGGGAAAGACTCTCGGAGGGACATATGGGTGATCCTGCAAAGGAGAAGTGGATGAGATCTACATGAGCAGACTGGGTGGGTGGGGGGGTGGCAGAGGTCAAGGAGTGGGGGATGAGAACATAGGGAAATGGGAAGGTCAAGCTGGAACAGGGACAGAGTGAGAGGGCAGGGAGGAAGATACCATGATAGATGAGGACATCATGGGAATAGCAAGAGGCAGGGTGCTGGGGAGGCTCTCAGGAATCCACAAGGTTGACCCCAACTTGGTCTGCGGGCAGTGGTCCAGAGGGTGCCTGGACCGGTCTACTCTGGTGACTGGCCTAGCAAATAACCTAGCTGTCAGCATAGAGCCTTTGTCCAGTGACTGATGGAGGCAGATGCAGAGATTCACGGCCAGGCACCAGGCTGAGCTCCGGGAATCCAATTGATGAGAGGAGAGATTCTGCAGGTGAGGGATGTCAAGATCATGAAGGGAGGACGTGCAGAGATGACTGGCCCATGAACTGTAGACTGGTGTCTGTCGAGCCCCCATGGGACTGGACTAGGCCCTCTGGATACGGAAGATGCTTGTTTGGCTTGAACTGTTTGGGGGGCACCCAGGCAGGGGGATCAGAATCTGTCCCTGGTCTATGGGCAGGCTTCTGGGAATCTGGTGCCTGAGGTGGGATGTCTTGCACAGCCTTGGTGAAGTGGGAAGGGGCTTGGACCTGCCTAAGCTCAGTGTGCTGGGCTCTGCTGACTCCTCATGAGAGACCTCAATTTGGGGGATGTGGGGATGCAGGGTGCTTTGGGAAAGAGGTCTGGGGAGTGGGAGGAGGAAGGAGGGAGGATCTGTGGATAGTATGTGGAGTGAGTAGAAAATTTCTTAATAAAGAAAAAGGAGCCGGGCGGTGGTGGCGCACGCCTTTAATCCCAGCACTCGGGAGGCAGAGCCAGGCGGATCTCTGTGAGTTCGAGGCCAGCCTGGGCTACCAAGTGAGTTCCAGGAAAGGCGCAAAGCTACACAGAGAAACCTTGTCTCGAAAAACCAAAAAAAAAAAAAAAAAAAAAAGAAAAAGGAAAAAAAAAGAATCATGCTGTCAGTGGGAATGTAATGTGAACTACATTAGTCATTGTAAATTTCCTAGTAAACCAGTTTTATTGTTTAAAAAAAAAAACAACTTTTCAAGTTCTGATACTCATTATCATTAACCATTGATTAAGAAAATATCTCTTCCAAAGTACAGGCAAGTTAAAGACAGAGATGTAAACACCTAGGAAAGACAACCAAGGGAATGATGATCCTTCGGCTTACATGGCAATAGCCAAATACCTGTTATATCTGAGACATTGTACTAAGGGTTATTTGTACAGTAATTAGCATTACCTTATTTGATATTACACTAGTACATCAAGTTAAAAAATGTATCCTGCTTTGAAAATGAGCAAAATTACTTAAGAAATGATTACCTTCAAGTTATGTATTTATTTAGAAGGTTTTACTTAAGGAAACTTCTGTTTCATTATCCATACAATGTACATGTGCATGCTTTCTGTATTATATGTAATGTGTATAAATATATTCACTTCACATCATGTTTCTATTTCTTCAGCATATATTTACAGCATACAAGTGCTTATGCATAAATTTTTAAAATATTTATTTAATTTTAATTATGTGTATGCTTATGTGTCTGTGTTGTTACCTGCCCTTGAGTACAGTGCCCATGGAGTCCAGAAGAGGGCATCAGATCTCCTGGAGCTGGAGTGACAGGCAGTTCTGAGTTTCTAAGGAGGAAACTGAACTCAGGTCTTCTGCGTATGCTCTTAACTGTTTAGACATCTCCCCGGCCCAGGAGAACATTTTTCAAGAAACAAAATACTAACAAGAAGAATAAGAAAGATATAATGAAAAAGTATCAAAATATTGAGGAAATGTATTTCTACTAAAATAGGTGCCAGACAGAGTACCAAGAATTGGCAATGTTTTAGGCCCCCTATTAGGTACTTGAAAACTATCACATTTAATTCTTAGAAGACATTTTATGAAGATACTCATTTGTAACTAAACACGTGATAAATATTTATCACAAGTGCAATGGCAGACTTCTTTGAGTAAATTGTATTCAAGATTTTATGAAGTCAGGAATCACAGAGGTGTTTAAGTTTTGAGTAATAAAGGAGTAAACTCAGTGATGCCTTCAGTACTTTACAGAATTCTCAGAGAAACTTTTCCCAAAGCACTGAGTAGAGATTCCACTGAACATTTATTTATAAGGAACAATTTTTTTG
This sequence comes from Peromyscus eremicus, assembly GCF_949786415.1. Lineage (NCBI taxonomy): Eukaryota > Metazoa > Chordata > Mammalia > Rodentia > Cricetidae > Peromyscus > Peromyscus eremicus. The sequence goes on along the minus strand of NC_081416.1, from coordinate 144,009,187 downwards.
TCTATTTAAGCAACTGTACACACTTTAAACAGAACTAAAGTTTATCAGGTTCACAATACACCTTCCTACCAGGATCAGTAATTGGCAGCAACCTACTACTCTGTAAAAATTCAGAAAACTTTAGGTATAAAGGCATATTTATAACTACATATTTCTACTGTGGAGAATTGAAAGCAATCTCACTAATAATTCAGTAGAACCAGTTACCTGTAACTGTAACAGCAGCATAAACCATTGGTGCATTTTAATGATTAAGCTTACTTCAAGAAAAAGCTGTTTTACCTCTATCAAATGAGACATAAGTAATATTTTTGTACTGTATTTTCAGTAACCTGTGTCATGTATTTCCAAGGTAAAAAGCATTGTTATAAATTATGTTCATTATTTTTAAATTAAATGAGAAATTCTGGAAACTCTAAGGTGACCGATTTCTGTTTTTATTTGTGTTAAATCAGGACTAATTTCTCTTCATTTACAGTGGAACAAAGTGAGTATCAAAATCAATAAATGGATTTGATCTCATTTGGATTTAAATTTACTTTTAGAAGAGGACAATATCATGGGCATATATATGAGCATGTCATTTATATATGATTTCCACTTTTAAGTGCCATTTTTTAGTTGTACTTTGTGAGAGGACATCAGCATGTTGAGCATTTGTTGCCCTGTGGAAAATATGACTTCAGAAGAAAGAACTCAGGTTCACAGGTTCACAGGTTCACATGCTATGAGAACTCATCTTTTTTATCTTCACATCTTCGCAAATGATCTGAACGTGTCATACATGCTCACTCTGAGAAAATGCACACAGGTATGCACAGAAAACTGCTCATAAACAAGGTAGTGGTAGAACTAGAGACAGGGCTCAGCATTAAAAACCCTTGATGGCCTTCCATTGGATTGGAGTTCTATTCCCAGTAACCACGTCAGGCAGCTCACAAAGGCCACTAACTCCAGCTCCAAAGTCTCTGACGCTCTCTTCAGGCCTTTTTGATCATTGCACACACATGACATTCACTCACATATACACAAGACAAAGAAACATTAAGTAGAAATAAATATTTCTTTTAAAAAGTAGTGGAGGTAAATGAATTTTAATTGGAGAGCACATCTTATAAGATACAATATAATGATGGTAAAATAAAGTGTCATTGACTATCAAAGCAAAATCTCAATGTAAATTTAACACACAACAAAAAAAAAAAATGAAAAAAGCCTGTGAGTTTAAATCCTGCAATATATATCTCAGGCACAATGTTTTTCTACTTTGAAAATTACATTTCTAGGTACAGTTTGATGTACTTCCTACATGTTAATCACTTGTATAATTGTGGCATAGTCTTGTATCATCTTCACAACACTATCATGAGGTGTACACAATCATTTTCAGCTGCTGAGCATTTTCTAAACAAATATCTACATTGATCACCGTGTATCACTCAATATCCATTTCATAAAAGTACACTCATATCATCCCTAATACAACTTCTACATAATTCATTGCAGTTGATGTCTTGTAGATGGAATCTGAAGTAAAAAAAAGAGAATTTTTCTAAAATTTTTACAGTAACTGCATGTTGATGCAGAAATTCAAGCTTTACCATTGTGGCTTTAAATCAGAGATTAGAATGGCTACAATACAAATAATAATGAGTAACTAATGATGCACATGAAAGAAATATTAATATAATATCTATTTGTAACATTGCCTTTAGGCTCAGGGTAGGGAATCCTCTCCTGGCTTTCATACTTCAGCAGAACCAACTAGCTATCCACCTGTTGTAAAGCCCTGGGAGCCACTTACGGTCAGAGTCACTGCTGCTGTGTCTGCGTCTATAGAGTCCAGCATTCAAGTTCACTCATCCTCTACAGCCTTCTGGAGCCTCCTATGCAGCAGCACACTTCCTAATGCTGTCCACATTCACAATGTCAGCTGCGTCATGCCCAGGGGATGGTCACTGGTAGCTTTAGAATGGATAACACTGATTGTAGATATGTGTGTAAAGGATTGTAAATGTGCCAGTGAGGACAATCCTGGGAAATGAAAGTGCAAAGTACTAGGATAGCATCTGGCTATGGTCTAGAGGCCTTCAGCAGTCCTTCCTGTACTTCAGGTCCCCAGAGGTAAAACCACGGTTCCCATGAATTCTACACTGAAACCCCAACACTCAACTCATTAAGAAGGTATATTTGTTATACCAGGAGAGAAAACTATTAATTTCTACCAAACTTATTAATTTTTCTATATTTGTCTTGAGTTTTGTGAATAATCGAGGCTTTTTTAACAAAAAAAAAACCATATTACACTATTATTCTTCCTATTTAACTTAAGTCTTTTGTAAAATATGTGTTTGGAAAGAGCAGGGCATACAATTAGTGTGGCATACATTAGTGTGGCTGAGGGAAGAATCTCTTCCCTTAATTATATGTTATCTATATTTCATTTAACAGATGTTTTATGAATTAATGACATGCAGTCGGGATTCAAAGCTGAAGCTGCACTTGCAAGATCATGACAGAAAGCAAGTGGACAGAATCTTTAGAGATCTTTCTTTCAGTGAATTTAATGCTCCTATACCTAAATACAACCGATTCTAGTTTTCCTATCAGTTACCATCATTCTTTCAAACATTTTGCCAGAGTTAAGGAAAGTTACTGATTGTGTTTCTTTGGGTGTTTTCAAGTATTGATTGTTATTGTATTTTCTTTTTGCTTCTGAAATACCCATCCTATATATATTTGGTATTGCCTTATAAACAACAGCAAGAGCTTGTCTAGTTAAACCAGAGATTAGGATGACTAAGATATGAATGATGATAAGCCTTTAATGATGAACATGAAATATTAATGCAATACCTATTTGTAGCATGGCCCTTTGACCCAGGCTAAAGAATCCTGTTCAGGTATGCACATGATGAGAAGACATACATGAAGGCAAAAAACATACATATGATTAAAGAGAATGAAAAAATAAAGGGTGTTTACATCTTTGGAGAAAAAATAGTCATGTTGTGAATATTTTCTTCTGCACTTCTTTATTTAAAGATTGTTTTTAGCCTGTAATAACGCTTATAGCCTACAGGAATGTGACTGTTGCAGGGGAAATCACATAGGAAGGAAGTTTAGATGTGCTTGCAAAGGCAATTGATGAGAAACACTGCTAGAGAATGGAAGTACATGCTCAAGGCTTTCTTCTTTGCTACTGGCCTCTTTGTTCTTGGTCAATTTGTCCTTATAGATATTTATGAATATTAATGCCTTACTTATGTTTGTACCATTCAACAAGAATAAACATCCTTTGTGTCTGCATTTGAGGGAGGTAAATGAAATAGTGAAATTTTAACATCTTTTTCTCATATACTGATGACAGGATGGCCTCTGGACCCTTCAGCGAAGGGGATCAAGAGACTTCCAATGATAGAAAGAGCTTCAGTCAGGGGAAGGCAGTTGTTTAGATAACAGTTTCTTGACTATAGCTCACATCCTTATTCAGGGATTACTAATTGAAAGTGGAAGTGGTAAAATTTCTGACAACAGAAGAAAGTTTCTGAATACACAACCAATAAAAATCAGTTCAAAACCAAACACACACAGTATCTGAGGCATTTCTGGCAGTGCTCACCCATACTGTATACACAACTTCCCTGCAGCCTTGGTTCTAAGTACTCAGTATATTCCCTCACACTGTGCATGCCATCACACCAAGCAGTGCCAACAAATGCTACCTGAAATACCTTGGCTCAGATGGCAGATGAGCATGTTATGATCTGTGAGGATTTTATTTTACAAAGGAAGTTTTCTGCTCATCTAGGAATATTAAATGTCTGAATCACATAAACAGAGACTTCTAATATTATCCTACCAGCATTCTTCAGTGTTTAAGTACGATGGTGGTTATCTTTAGACTATATTGTCACAGAATGTTTGATTTTTTTTTAAGAATTGCTATTTGAGTTTCTGGATTGAACTTCAAGAACACACACATGTGCGCGCGCACGCGCGCACACACACACACACACACACAAATAATTACATGAAATTTGGCTAGGAGTTAGGTAAGAGTTTTCAGCAATTTAAGAAATGTCCCTTCTGCCATTTTTTCTATACATTTATGTGAAGCAGCATTCTCAGCACAATCATTACAAAATAAAATACAGATGAATTCTAAGAAAAACGTTGAAGATGCTCTACATCCTGCAATTTTAAAGACTTATTCTAGATCTAATACACCATGTAAAAAGAAGCAAGTACATCCACCTAATCAGAATGCAAATTAACTTACATTTTTAATAAATAGTAAAATTATGCATATACTACACAAATTATTTAAAAATAGGTATATGTTTTATTATCGGTAAATGCTTTATTTGTTCTCCTATTTTATATACTACCATATCTAGTTCATATGCAAATTTTGCAAGTAAAGGAGATGGTGAGGAGAAAAAAATTCAAGAACCTCTGGTATAGAAAATAAGGGCTACAGGAAAACATTGGATGTGGGCAGAAATGTGATGATGGGTTTGGCAGGAAGTAGGGGAACAATTGCAGATTCCACTATAGGGTATATACAAGTAGGCAACTCAACCTGTCCTACAAAGAGAGTAGTATTTTATCTCCTTCCCTGTCTCTGTTTGTCTGTCTTTCATATCTTTGTTCATACTCCCTTACACACACAAACATAATGCTTGAAGCTGTATCAAGTAATATGTGGAACAACATAATACTGAAGGATCAACTCAGCGCTGTTAAATTCTGGTGCTTCTGGAGGGTGAGTTCTAACAGTGTTGTAGAGATAACAAAATGAGGATGGTAGTGGAAAATGCACAAAGTGGCTTTCCCTGCCCTAATAAACATTGTAGTACACCATTTGGACTCCACCAGCCCTGTCTCAGGAGGCTGTACCAATACTCAGCAAATAAACAAGAGACTTCTTTGAGGTGCTCCCTTGAGAACACTGCTATCATACAATAAACAGCACCCTGAGTAACAAATTAAAGAACTTTCCATACAGACCATGGCCCTGAGATCAGTGAGGAGTCAGCACACTGCTCATGTGAACTGAGCTCCACTCCTTGCCTGCCTTTCCATTTTCTTCTTTTACAGGCCTATGTGATATGATTTGGTTCTAATCTTCTTTTAAGAAACAAAGCGTGTGTGTGTGTGTGTGTGTGTGTGTGTGTGTGTGTGTGTGTGTGTGTTTGAATGAAATTATGGTTTGATAGAATATTTTACATTGCCCATTAAAGCCAAAAAATATTTTTTAACTGGCTCTACACAGAAAAATTTTATAAACAGTCCAAAGCCTAAGACTCAAATTCCTGTAGAAATCTCCAGGCATAGAACTTGGCCTTTGTCTACAACTCCCTCTGACATTTAAGGTAGACCAGGAGCAGGGAGATAATAAATACTTTTATATATAACTTTCTCCCTGAGAAACAACCACGTGCCTCTTAAAAGTCCAATAAAACATTGCAGACTGTGCTAGGCCACATGGCTGCATCCTCTGCTGTTCAGTTTCGACTCTGTAGAAATCTTATAGAGTCTTGCCGAAGGGCAGATTCCTAAATTCAAACCAAGGGATTGCATGCTCATGGTCTACTGCACTGTGCATGGGAATCTGCATTTTGAGCTCCTTGCTGAGTGACCTGATATAAGCACATCACAAAGCATACATTTTAATGGCAGCAACATTTGGATTTAGAAGTGCTTATGTGCTTGAAAGATAGCTTAGGTGTTAAAAGTGCATGACCACCTACTGTGCTTGCAGAGGACCTAAGCTGAGGTTCTAACACCCACAAGAGGCAGCTCATAGTCTCCTGTAACTCCAGCTCCAGGGGATGCCATGTCGCTGGCTTCCATGGACACCTGCACTCACTAGTATTATACACACATACAGGCAAATACACATACAATAAATCTTGATTAAAGACTGGCTTGCTTCTTTTTAAAGGATCTTCAAGTACAAACTGTGGGAACATGGGTTCTCTGTAAAACTTTCTTGCACTGGATACAGCAGTCAGATTGTTTGGGATTGCTGCTGCTCTTACTGTTATAATAACCAATGCCTAAGGTAACCTGACTCTGTATAGTAAAGAGGGTAATTTTTCACCCAAGTTTGGAGGCTGAAGTTCCAAGACTGGGGATTCCTATTTGTTTTGGCCTCTGGTGAAGTTTAAGTACTGAACGATCACATAGCAGGAAAACATATAAGAAGAAGAAATCTCATGAGAAACAGGAAGCCAGCAAGTGGCTGAGGGTAGGGGTTGACTTGTAACAACAGTTCATTCTGGCCATCTCTTCTGACTGTAGCTCCTGAGAACTGCAGGAGTTTATGGTTTCTTTTACCTTTTAAACGTCCTCTCCCTTCAGTGTTTCTACAGGATCACCACATTCAACCCATATACAAATTATCACATCAATGAATTAATAAAATATGTTTCTAATCCATTGGAATATATTTACACATTAATTGGAACAAGCTGATTAAAAATACATAAGGAAAACAGGCTTAATGCCAGCTGACTATGTTTCTGACTGACACAGAGAATGTGAGAATTGTAAGAAGTAATGCATGAAATGGGATCAACACAGTTGTCATTACAGTGAAAACCTGAACAAAGTGAGGGCAGAGGTCAGAGAAATATCTCAGACATGAATGTCCTGGAGAAATACACAGTTAGTATGAATGTTGGCACATCCATTTATTCAATAAATAAAACAGTAAAGCCGGGATGGGGAATATAGCTCAACGGTAGAGTATTTACCTAGCAAGATTAAGGTATATGAAGTAGAAAATCCACCATCAGTAGTGCAATATATGTATGTATATATATATATATATATATATGCATATATACTAGTGACCTTTATAAACTGGATCAGGAAAGGAAATAGATGTCCTGGTTGCAGCTCAGTGAAGCCCACTTTGACTTCTGACCTGCAGATATGTAAGATGAAAACAAGAAGTATGATGCCACCAAGAGTGTGGACATCTGTTATAAAGTCATAAAGAACAATATAGGAGATAAATATATAGAAAGTCAGTATGGTCATGTCCATGTAAACTGGTATGTCATTTTTCTCATAATCTGCTTGACAACATCAAAACTACAGTGGCAATATAAAGCTACTTACTATACATGGTACAACTTACATACATACACATGCATTCATGCACATTATATCATATGTATATATGTACATATGATGTGTATTAAAAAAATTGCATGAATTACAGACATCTAATGGGATACTTACATAATAATTAATACTTTGAAGTAATAACTAGACTAATACTCTTGAACATTATTCAGTGTAATTGCTGCTCAGTTAGAAACACTGTCGATTATCTAAGTGATGCTGACAAGGGATTCACCCAACTGGATTTAAAAACTGATATAAAAAAAAAAAAGTATGGACTCCAGTGAAAGTCTAGAGTGATAGTTTAGTTCAGTAGATCTCTATGATGGAAACATTGTCTCCACCACTACCCACCAGCAAGCCTCGTATAGTAAACAAGGCAGCCTCAACAACTAAGGCTGCTCCATAATGACTGGCTTTGGAGAGGCTTGTAGCCCCTCTTTCACAGGGTACTATTCTTCAGCCACTCAGCTCAGTGCTCCTGTGCCTCTTGCTGTAAGCACACTCCTACAGAAAGTGACTGTGAGATTGTTGCTTTATCAGCTCATCTGATGCTCTCTTACCAAGTACTAACACTCTAAAATTAAATTAGTTAGGCTCCGGTTTTTTGTTGTAATTTTTGCTAACTCTAGTTGGCTCACTGTTGCTTTGGTTTGTACTGATTACTCTGAGTCTAGAGTCCAAACAGAGCACCTCTTCACTAACTCTGTCTTTCTGTTAAGAGGACACTCTTCCATCCTAAGAAGCAAATATGCATCTTCCCTGGGCATGAGTAGGGTGTCAATGTGGTTATGGGTAATTACCAGTGTGTGGATGCATGCCAGGTGTGCTCTGCTTATATCTTAATTCTGTCTCTACGGTGGCTGCTCACTCTGCTCTGATGTGCAGATTTATATCAATTTCATCTAGGGTTAGAGCAAAGAGATTCCCAAGGATGGCTGAAGGAAAGAGAGGAATATGTGAGTACATTTGCTTTCCCAGATCCTTGGTGTCAAACTAATGAACGGTAAGTTGAGTTTTCTGTACATTTACTATAAATTGAATAAGTACGTTGATTTACTGTTTCTAGCTTTGTGCCAAGTACTTTGAATACATTTACTTAATCCCTACATAAACAACACACACACATACACACACACACACACACACACACACACATGCACACACAAGCACGCACGCGCACACACACGCTCGCAGCTAGTCATAGAGTTAGCTTGGTCTAGCTGCCTTAAAAGGCATAAGGCATAGGTTTTTCAGGTTAGAGTCCACGGCTCCTGGGGCACTGTTATGCCCAGATTGTGGGGTCCCCCCAAAACCACCAAGGAGTCTGAATCTGTATGCAAAAGCAAAGAGCCTTTATTCAAACAAGCTCCAACTTGGACCCTCCATGTGTCCCTCGAAGTGCTATGATTGAAGGATGCCGAGCCCTGGTGGGGTGGAGGTTTTTAATCATAGTAGAAGTTGAGGGTGAAGGGATTTCCAAGGTTGAGGACCCTGATAGTCTGACATTTGTCTAGGGGTATAAGTGTGTGCTGGGAATGTTTGGAATGTCAGGTATTTCCCCCTAGATGCTGGCCCTCCCTGGGTGGAGTCAGCTTATGGCTTTTTCTGGGGACCAGTTGGTACCTGCCAGTAAGCCTATCATGGCAGCTGTGTCTGGGCCCCTAAGCATGTGGTCAAGCTGTTTTGCCCCCCCCCCCCGCAAACACACACACACACACACACACACACACACACACACACACACACACAATTCGCCTTCCGGTTCTTGAGAGGGTGATGCACTCCTTCAGGGAGTGAAGCGTTCAGGCCAGTTTGTGTGTTTCTCTGTATGCTCCCTTAGTAATCAAGAAAGTATGGAAACTTGATAGGACAATTGGTCTCAGATAATAATCTTGTGTACCCTGTATGACTTGCAAACTTCACTGTATCCTGGTAATTATAACTGTATTGATCCTGGCAATTGCCATTATATTCCCTTTATGATAAAGGTATAAAAATATCTGATTGCTCTCAATAAAATTATCACAGCCTCAGATGTACAGTGACCCCTCCAGTCCAAGACTGGTTTCATTCTGAGGCCATTTGAGGTGACTTTGGCCAGGTAAGTTGTTGTACCCATGTGGCAAAACCCCCAGAGACTACCAAGGAGCCAGTTTCCGATGCAAATACACAAAGGTCTTTTTATTGTCAGGTTCAAACCTGGACCACCACCCAGCTGATGGAGAGTTCAGGGGTAGGAAGGTTTTTAAGAAAAGAAAAAAAAAAAAAAACAAGCTGGGAATTATATGCCTTGGTGCTTTGGGATTGCATGAAAGGGATACGGGGCAAGGTGATTTTTTTTTTTTTTTTAAACTATTGGTCTAGACTTTTGGTGCAAAACCACAACCTGCTGACAGGATATCTGGATATCTGCAAGAGCCATAAACTGCCAACAGGATGTCTGCAGGACCATCTGGATCTTGTTAAACTTTACTGCCCTTTTTCTTAATTGGCTGCTTCTAGGGTATCTGTTCGAGTTGTCATGGCACATTCCTGAGGTTCTTCCAGGAACTGAGTACAGCCCCTGGTCATCAGGTGGTCTAAGATGTCGGCCCTTCACTAAGATGGAGTTTGCAAAGTCAAGTCTAGGCTTTCATATTGCCTTCACAAAGTAAGTGCAGGTGCTTACATACATACATATATAAAAATTACTATGGTCAACTTCCCTCAGGTTTACATTTTATAAAAAAAGAAAAGATATTTTCTTCCATGCAACAATCTGGGTTTAGAGTGACATGTAGGTTGAGTGTCACTGGCCTCATATGTGGGAAGAGAAACATACTTGGGTGCTGTGGGATGTATGGCAAACGTGTTGCTGATTAATCAATAAAACACTGATTGGCCGTTGGCTAGGCAGGAAGTATAGGCGGGGCAAGGAGGAGAATAAAGCTGGGAAGTGGAAGGCTGAGTCAGAGAGACACTGCCAGCCACCACGATGAGAAGCAGCTTGTGAAGATGCCGGTAAGCCACGAGCCATGTGGCAAGGTATAGATTAAAGGAAATGGATTAATTTAAGCTATAAGAACAGTTAGCAAGAAGCCTGCCACGGCCATACAGTTTGAAAGCAACATAAGTCTCTGTGTTTACTTGGTCGGGTCTGAGAGGCTGTGGGACTGGCAGGTGAAAGAGATTTGCCCTGACTGTGGGCCAGTCAGGAAAACTCTAGCTACACTGGGGACTCTGCAGTTGACTTGTTTGTGATGTGATGACATCACCTGTGATACTAATCTGAGACCATCTGTCCTGTGGGTTCAGGCAATTTCATTCCATCTCTAGAGTGTACCACCAAATCCTAGATGACTGTGAGCTAATTTGCATGATTTCTCTACAGCTGTTCCTTGTTTTCTTGTGACTTTTATTGAAATGTACATCTGCTTGAAAACAGTTTCTCTCCACCCTGTTAATCTCTTCCTCAAAAGCAGTCAAACTTGTTTCACGCCTCTAGTCTTGCAGGATTTAGTTTGTGAAGTCCCAAACCTAACAGTGACAGAGATTAGAGTGGGAGACACTGGCTGGAGCAGAACCTCTGCTTCTCAAGAGGACGAAGCCCTGAATAAGCCTGACCTCTCAGAGATGACATCACCATCATGCTCTTGTTACTGTAGAGCAGATTATTGAGTGCAGGGCCTCACACAGTCCAGGCCAGCTGAGCTCATCCCCACTCAGAGCTTTTATTATCTTTTGCTCAACTTGTAATACTCTCCTAGCAGAATTCCTAAAACCAAACAAAGGTAAGAAAGATCGTGAGAAGGAGTACATTTGTTGCTCTTTGTGGTGGGAAGTATTCCGCCTTAATGACAGATCTATGTTCTAGCAGAGCTTGCCAGCAGGAAAATACTTCCCACTTTGTAGACTTCTTTTTCATCATGAGTACATTTAGTAATATCAAATTATAGTAGTGTAGGAATAAATTTTCTGTTAAACTCAGAAAGCCATTGACCTTCTGCCAGACACTTAAGAATTTCCCGAGTACAGAAGGCACAGGGTTTTGTCTTTCCTCCCACCGAGCAGTACAGAATTGCTTGGCAAGGCCTCTTCTCTGCACTCTACCTGTTGAAGGTGCTGGTTTAACTACTCCCCTTTCATTTCCCTGTCCCTCTCAGCTCAGGCATTGCCATGGTGACAGGCATCATTTGGAGATTCTTTCATAGCAGCTCTAAGGCATTTAAGAGAGCTTGACCATTCCTCGTAGCACAACGCACATTTTACATTATTAACCAACCACCTCTACAGAGAAACTTTGTCTCTAATAAGTGCAATGCACTTGATGTTCTCTTCTGTATTATTTATGCAAGCTCACAATGGATTTTATGTTTCACTTATAGGTCAGAACTCCCAGCTGAAAATGATAATCTGTGTCAGAGCACAGAGAAATTAAAAAAAAACTAATGTTCTTGAGCTTAAGAAAATGAGTATTTGTCATAAGAAAATGAATAGTGCATTTGTTCTAAAATTTATGATTCAGGAGGATATAAGGAGATCTCATGGTTTAAAGCTGAGTTTTAATGTGGTGTATGTGATGAGCAACTCCAGTTTACATTCTAAACGCGATTCCAGGTATAGTGTCCTTGGTGGCTCTGGGTTTGGAAATTCCTGTGGCTTTGGCATTCCTGGGGCTGAGGGGAGTGTGATAGCCTGAATTTCCTCCAAATGGCCAATTTACGGGTACCTTTCCTCAGAGTTCTAAGGCTGCCCCCTTGTGGCAATCCAAGGTACATATTTGGAAGCTGTTGCTTCCAAACTCCAATAAAGGCCACAGAAGGAATTTAGGACATGAGTTCTCCCTCTGGTAGGAAGGGGAGATTGATCATGCTTTACCAGGAAAGCACAGTGGTTAGGGACAAGAGAAAACTGTGACCAAAACTGACATTTTGCTACAGTGTTGGATAATCATTTAGCTTCTCTTGTCCTTTTAGTTGTGAGCCAGAGCCATTAACAGCTGAGCCAACTTTCCGCCCCACAGCATCTGTGAAGAGCTAGAACAGCACTTAATTCATCTCATGAAACTGTCGTGAGGAATAAGTGAATTAGCATGCAGAGACTAGAACATTCCTAGTCATATTTTAGCACATGAAACAGCAGCTCTCTATAGTGTCCATACTCTCAGCTGCAGCACAAGTCTGTCTATCCAATGCATATTTCTCCAGATTTTCCTGAAATAAGATTTAAGCCAAAGACCAAGGATGTAAAAAGTTCATCTTAATTCTGCATAATTCTGAGGCATTTAGTCATCTAACTGTGGTTACTGTACAGTCAGCTTTGTGCAGCACAGACCCTGGCTGGTGACAGGGGCAGAGACTGATTGGCATAAGTGATATTCAGACATGCCAAAGTACCTATCACTGCATCAGACCTCTCTGAATTGTGCATTTACAGTGTCTTATGCCTTGGGAGTCTGCCACTGACATACATTCAGGTGTCTGTCCCAGGCATCAGGAGTCCTTAGGAATCCAGATCTGAACAACCCCCCACTGACCCTGAGCAGTGCCAGCTGCAGATGTACCACAGCAAGATGGGCTTGTGTCCAAGGTTCGTGGCTCTCTGGATGTGCTCCGTCAGTCATTCTTAGGCTACAGTGTCTCATGGATCAAAAACCATTATACTGAAACCAGTGAAACTAAAAGCCACCCAAAATACAAAAACAAATGAGAATTGAAAGAAATATCTTCTGATAGTGACATTTAGCCTATTTTCCTACTGTCTAGAAAGTAATGAACAAAATTCAAATCATCAATTCTTATCCTCTAGGTTTTCCCTGTATCATATGGGGGATAAATACAGACTCAATTTCCTTTGATCTAAAATTACTACTTTTCCTCCATTTGAATATTTTTTAAAATTATACATGACATTTTAATGTGATAATGCTCATTTTCCTTTCTGAATAAAGTCTGTTAATAAATCAATGCTGCATTTATAATCATTGCTGGCATTTCAGATTTAAAATTAGAAGAAGAAAAGCTGATGCTGATTATAACACCCTATGAGGGATCAAATGAACGTCTTCTTGTGTATTTTCAGGTTATAAACCCAGCAAGAGACATCTTCAAATTGTAGAAGTCTTGGGATTTTAAAATGTATACATTGATTTGCATGCATGCACATGCACACACACACACACACACACACACACACACCAAGAAGTAGACACACATCACATGTTCTCAAACCACTTTTGCTACTGATACCATCCCAAAATCCTCATGTGGAATATGCATGCCTTTGACCATCGTGTAGACCTTGAGGAGAATAGAAACTAGACTAAGAAGCCCCGACTTCTTTGAATTTGCAGCATTTGAGGACATTGAGAAGTATGGCTAGGTGAGACCTCTATAAGTTTTTTTTCTTTTTCTTTTTTTGTATGAAGTTTATTTTTATTTTTATTTTTTTATTTTACACACCAATCACAGATCCCCCTCTTCCCTCTTCCCAACCTTTCATCCTCCCCCACCAACCCACCCCCCATTCCTTCCTACAAGAAAATAAGGCCTCCCCTGGAAAATCAGCAGAGCCTGGTACATTCAGTAGAGGCAGGTCCAAGCCCCTCCCCCTGCCTCAAGGCTGTACAAGGTGTCCCACCATAGGTAGTGGATTCCAAAAAGCCTGCTCATGCACCAGGGATGGATTCTAATCTTACTGTCAGGGGGCCTCTTAAGCAGATCAAGCTACACAACTGTCTTACTAATCTAATGTTTCTTAGTAAAAGACAACAAAGACATAGTCGAAGGTTTGAAAATTTGTTTCTGTTTTTTGTTTGTTTGTTTGTTTTCCCTACAATCTTTGGCCAAAACTTGAGTTCCAGTGAGAAACGAGTCGGATTTCTGAGAACTCTCAAGAATGTACTATTTAACTCTGATTCTTCTTGTGGACCTAATTTCCCAGGCTAAGAAGTAATGATAATGTGGCCTTATATCAGGAAGCAGGAGATGGAACGTTAGAGAGAAGTAAGTGAACATTTGTTCAGTCACATGAACCTGTGTGTGTCAGGATAACAACATTCATAGCTTCACCTACTTGCACATCCTAATCACCCACAAAGACTCAACCTTTCAATACCACCAAAGTGAACAGTTAAGTTTACATATGACCTTCTGTGCAGACCACAGAATGTAGAACATGGGGATGTCACACACACACACACACACACATACACACACACACACAGACACACACACACACACACACACACACACACACATTTTCATGTGAGTCATTAAAAAAGAAGCTGGTTTGCCTGATGCTCTTCAAAGGGAAGTGATGAGATCCCAAACACAAATCACATGCCTGTGTGGTTGATGTCCTACTTTTGCCAGCTTGAAACTCTTAAAACGTTTCTCTGAATTTGCAGCTTTCCACCTGATGATGGATTAATGTGCATGTGGTAAAGGGTTATGCACACCCTGTCACTACTTCCTGCTACTGGAGTCTTCATGTATCATCCATGATGCTCTGAGCATCAGATTAGGCAGGTCTATGAGGCCAGTGACCCCAAAGGTCAAGTTGTGAGTTACATGTTCTCAGTCTGTTTTGGATGGTGAAACTATTCTGACTCAGAAAACAAGAACCAACTAACCCCATTGGATTTATTGTTCTTCACTTGATATTACTGTAGTAGCCAATGGATATTGTAGAAATAGATACAGAGAAGGAAGAAGGAAAGAGTAGATAACCAGGGCTCATATCTCCTCCAGCAACCAAAAAGTAAAAGAAATCACTAACTTTAAATGGTACAATTCTACTGTTGTATAAAAAAATCACATATGGATACATATCTACATGTATATGTATATTTATATACATATAAAAGGTATATAGACACTATATGTAATGAGAAGCAATGTATATAAGCTCCTAATGCATGTTGTATAATTTCAGTGATTTCATATACATCTTGGATTTTCTAATTTAAAAGTAACAGCTAAATGTCTTAATTATTAAAGTATGAAAGATTTAATTTAAAGCATTTAAAACTAACACTATACAATGCAAAAGTTTGTGGCAAATAAAAATTGTTGTTTTTGCTTACTTTAAATACTTGAAAGTAGTAACTAAATGCTAAAAGGAAAGAGAAGTAAGAAAAGTTGGCTCTTTCTTGTTTGCTTGCTTTTGTTTTGTTTTTGTTAAGAGATAGAGTCTCTGTGGTCCAGGCTGGCCTCAACCCTGTAAGATTCCTGCTTCCAACTCTAGTGATACAGTTACAGACATACGTCCATCTACCTAGCAAGAAAAAACTTTCTAATTTAGCACAACTAACACACTTTCTTCCCTCCTGATGGGCTCAACACCTAGCATTATCTTTTTTTACTATGCCCTGTAATTATTTTTAATAATGTTTAAATTATTGTTTTTAAATTTCTTACATTAATTCAATGTACCTTGATCATATCCACCTCCTCCCTACCTCCAATTTTCTCCAACACCCCCCTAATCCCTCCATTGTGTCTCCTTTTTTTGGTTTACTCAGAATAGAATACATGGTCAATGTAAAAGAAAGAACATAAGAATGCCAGGAGAGAAGCAGAAAATACTTGGAAATTCTAATGACTTACTTGCTAGCTCGGATGTCTCTGGTTTCTCTGCCTCCAACACACCCTCACTCATAGTCCTTCTGTCTATTACATCATCTCGTCTAGCAGCCACTGATACTTACTAGGCTCATAGGTTCCATGTCTTCTTTCAGAGGTCTTCATGTCTATCATTACTGAGTCAGTCACAGGATTGAAGAGAAACCCTGAAATAACAACCTATTCACTCTGTCAAACCCATTGCTGATAACTTGCATCTGAAGTTTAGAGTGGAGATCTGCTGGAAGCAGGCTGAGTAGTGAGTGACATCTATATCTTGTATATACTTAGCTCTTTTAGTATCAGAGTGAGGTCAGTGAAATCAGCAAACACACTCGATGCCCATTTGCTGCATCTAGAAATGAAGAATCACCACAGTCAACTTTAATAAATGGGTGTGAGTGGTCCTAGAAGGCAACTGTAGAAATGACATGAGTTTGGACATCATTCATGAGTTACCATCAAGACTGTTCTTTTTAGGTTAAATATTCTCTGAGTACACTTCTTCCTTAATGGGGAGTAGAAAATCTCATAGAACAAAGTCCTCCATTCTAAAGCAAAACACATCTTATTTACTATCTCAACATTTTTCACCATAAGGGCTATTGACATGAACCAGATCCCCTTTTCACCTGTATCCATCTAGGATTCTGAGTAATGTGCCATTGATGAAAAGACTTGAGCTCTATCCAGATTCTTTCTGCAATGTCTGATGGCTCCAGCAGCCACACTAATCTGCAGAAGCGAGAGTGGTGGTCACGATAAAGCCAGCCAGCCTGACCTGATGTCACCAGGGAACTGAGTGCAAGAGCTGATGCATGGTGTCAATAGGGATGAAGGCTAGCTACTCCAGGATGGGGCTGTTCTAGAATCTGAGCATTGCTCTGCTGCTGCACTAAGCCCTGACTGGTTCTTTGTCTCTCTCAGACTCTGAGAGCTTCCTGATAACCTCTGAGTAAATGTTCAGTTTACATTAGCTGGGACTCTCTCTGAAGCTCCAGCTCATAACCCAATTGAAGCGTCAGTTAATGTGTGTATTCAGATCCCAGGAGGTCTTGACAAATGGTGTAGAAACAAATAATAACTCATTTCTGAGAATGTTTCTATACTCTTCTTGGAAAGGCCAACCAAATCTTATTGATGACAGTGTTCTGGAGGAAGAAGGATGGATGATTATTTCATATTGTGTTATAGAAATGACTACTGCATCTGGATATGCCAGATCAGCTACAAAGGAATAAGTTAGCTAAAGGGGAAGAATGTCTTTTGCTTTATGTCTGTGTGGATTTAGAAAAAAAAAATCCATGTGCTGTAGCCTCATGATTCCCAAAAGACATTTAAAAGAGGCAGTTCGTGTTCATTTGGGACTCTCAGGAAAGGCTATTTGATTTGATTTGATTGTATGAAGTACAGTGTCTTAGCTAGTTTGGGCTGCTATAAGAAAATGCCTTATACTAAGCAATTTATAAAGAAGAGACATTCATTGCTCAATATTCTGAAGGCTGGGGCTTGCCTTTCCTCGTGCATAGCATCATCTCTGTGTAGAGAGCAGAATAGAAAAGGGCTCCCTCAAGTTTTCCTGTTAGGATAACACCATTCACAGTTTCATCCACTTGTATGTTCTAATAACCTCTCAATATGACAAAAATGAAAACTAGGTTCCATGTGCCTTGCTGAGGGATACAGATGTACAGACCACACTGTACCTCACACTGGGATGTCTTATACATAATTTTGTCATGCCAGTTACTGGGAAAGAATGATGATTTGACGATGTGATTCAAGAACAATCATGAGATCCTACATTTGGAGCCAAGAGAGGCCAGTGAGCCTTTTTCCCAACAGAAACCTGTGCATGTAATATAAGACACAGACAAGGGGGAACAGAAAGGACACTGGCATTTAACAAGGACTCTACACAGCTCTCAGAAAGTCTGCTTTGATGGAAGATTTACTCCAAAAGCATCAGCCTTAAGTTCCTTGGCCTTTGCAACGAGTTTACTTACCTTTCTCGCTTGACTTTCACTGTGGCATTGACTCCTCTTCCAGAATGTTCTCTGAGATCTGGGGAGATGTTTATTATAGAGTGGAGAGCACCCCTTGGACTTTATATGGTGCTACTTTCCTTTTGCTTAAAAAAATGAGATTTATGTGAGTTAGAATGACTCTCTGTCCTTAGCCACCTGCACTGTTTTCCCTTTTGCACTTACAATCTCTACTTCCTCTGATTCAGCTCTTTATTGCTATCAGTCCACCAGCCGGTGTCTTATCTCTTTCCAAGGAACAAAGAGGGGCACTGGGTTCCACAATTATCAGCAAGGGGATTTGGCTGAAAGGAAAGAAATTTTCAACTAAAACTCTTACCATCACTTAAGAACGTTAGGCTTCAATGTAGTGCATCATATCTTCCCACAGATCAGCCACATCTAGAAATAAAACAGTTTGCAGTTTCTCTCCTTAGGGTCTTGATATCTCAGACACATCTCTAGGCATTAGAGTTTGAGAGGACAGAATTCCACACTGGGAGGCAGAACAGAATTAAAAGGGCTTCTTTTCATATGCCTTTCCATTTTTACTAGGACTGGCAATCTTTCTCAAAATCTAAGAACACATCCTTCATTATATATCCTTCTTCCGGAAAGATCACTGCTTCATGTCCTGGTGTTGAACCCCTCATATCTGAAAAAAAAAATCTGTATTTCATGAGCAAGACATAATGTGTTAATTGTCTTTCAGGAAAACAGTCTGACTTCTAGCAAGACAGATATGAGTGGTTTGTTTTTCTTATGAGAAAGCCAGAGTGGTAAAATCAGACACTTGGAAACAACTGAAATGATGGGAAACAGGGCTTACTTTTTTGTGACTAATGGCCTAAATTGTGGAATTCACTCCAGTACCGTGAAAACACCTCTTCCTGCTGTGTTCCCTCATATTCAGTCCATGACAGGAGGCAGGGCTGAGGACAGCAGCTGCAGAGGAAAATGAGACATTGCCATGAAGAGGGGAATCACATCCATGGAATTTTTTTCTTTTCAGATCTTTAGATCACAGCAGGTGAGCACCACATGCAGAGACAGATGAGTGGGAGGCAACTATAACCCTTCCTGTTTGTGAGACACTGCCCTGAAGAGTCTGTGAAGACATGGCCCACAGTGATAAATGTCTGAGAAGAAAGAGGGATTCAATTAGAAACAGTTCAGATTGCATCATAAAAGAAAATACTGTTAAGCTGAGGAGGAACCTGCTGAAAGAGAAGGCTAGATAGAAGTCTGTGATGAGATGATCTTAGGACAGGAATACCTCAGTTATAAATAATATCCATGACCATTGTGTAAATGTACCTCATTTTCATTATCCATTTTTCAATTACATCATGAAATTTGCAAGCAAATGGATGGAATTAGAAAAAGTCATCCAGAGTGTGGTAACTCAGACCTCGAAAGATAAGCATGGTATGTAGTCACTTATAAGTGGATATTATCTGTAAAGTAAAAAATAACCATGCTACAATCCACAGCTCCAGAGAGGCTAGGTAACAAGGAGGAAACAATAGGGGGTGAATGGATCTCCCTGGGAAGGGGGAATTGAATAGATTTTGTGGGTGGACTGGGGGAGGGTGGGATGGGAACAGGAGGGAACAGGTGGGGGAGTGCAGAGAGAGAGGACTGTGAGAGATGCATGGAAGTGAGGGGCAGGTATATTGGGAATGTGGCAGAAACCTAGTGCAATGGGAACTCCCAGGAATCTACAGGAGTGAAAACTCCTGGTAATGGGGGATAGAGTCTGAACTGGCTATCTTCTGTAACTAGGCAAGGCTTCCAGTGGAGGGACTGGGACACCAACACAGCCACAAAAACCTTCCGCCTACAATTTGTCCTACCTGCAAGATGTGCTGGAGTAAAGGTGGCACAGAACACGTGGGAGTGTGCAACCAATGACTAGTCCAGCCTGAGACCCACACCACAAAAGGGAGCCGATGTTTGACACTGTCTGGAGGGCCAGGTACCAGGGTCTGATTAGCCAGAGAACTAGAATAGAATCAAACAGTTCCTGGGGGTGGGGGAGTCAATGAAATGATTCCTTATGATACTCTGATATATTTGTAGAGGATAGCATAATTATTACCAGAGAGGCTTCATTCATCAACTGATGGGAGCAGATGCAGAGACCCACAACCAAACATTAGGCAGAGTTGGGGGAATCCTGCAGAAGAGGGAAGGATTGTAGGTGCCAGAGGGTTCAAGGACACCACAAGAGAATCAATTAATCAGGACTCAATAGAGGCACACAGAGATTGAACCAACAATCAGGGAGCCTGTATGGGTCTGACCTAGGTCTTCTGCATACATGTTATGATTATGCAGTTGGATGTTCTTGTGGGACACCTAACAGTGGGAGCGAGGGCTGTCTGTGACTCTTTCGCCTGCTTTTGAGACTCTTTCCCTCCTACTGGGTTGCCTTGTCCAGCCTTAATATGAGGGGATGTGCCTAGGCTCATTGCAACATATGTCATCTTTGGTTGATAACCCTGGGAGGCCTGCCCTTTTCTGAAGGGAAGCAGAGGAGGAGTGGATCTGGGGGAGAGGGGAGGTGTCTGGGAGGAGAGAAGGGAGGGGAAACTGCAGTTGGGATGTAATATATGAGAGAAGAATGATTAAAAAATGGGAAAAAAATCCATGAGCATAGCAAACCTTATAATTAAATATGTGTGCAAATGAGTATGGTTGAGTGGAACCAAACCCTAACTCCTAAAAGTATTAACTTCTTTGTGACCTTTGGTTCTTCCATCTTATTATCTGTTTCCTGTTTTAAAATAACCAAATCAAGCCTTATTATAAGTACTCAGGGCTATACGAGTTGAAGATGTGCTTTTCATTTCTAAAACAGTATGTTAGAGAAAACAATGTGTCCCACAGTACACATTACACTTTGGGACAGTAACAGAATTGTTGTTGTTGTCTGCCACCCTCAGGAGTCCAGGCGTATGAAGCTAGAAAATAAAGGTAAATCAATCAGTCAATCAATACTGCTCCTTATTCAAAGGATAACACAAAAAGACTGGATAGAAGTCTGATCAAATACTGCCTGAAGAGCTGTCCTGAGAGGAAAAATAAAAGCAATGGGAACTTTATTTTTAAATTATCTATCATCTATGTATCTATTTCCATTTTGTCATCTGTTTTCTGACATTCTCCTTCATGTGTGTCATCTATCTTCTATCTATCATCTACCTATCATCTCTCTAACAGGAGATTAAGATTTTCAGGAGTTGGTTTAAGGGTTTTGAACTTGACAAATCCCGGTGTTTTAGCACAGGCTGACTGAAGTCCATGTGGAGATGATGCCATGTCTCCACCCTCTACTCAGTCCAGAACAGAGCATCAGAAACCTCATTCCTTCCCACTGGCACATTCTTCAGATGTTGTAAGGTTCACTCCATTATGGAAGACAATTCACTTTACTTACAGCATACTGACTTAAGTTTTAGTTAAATCTAAAAAGGACCTCCAGAGAAGCAGCTGGACTGGTGTTTGACAATTATTGGGTACCTTGGCTGAGGCAAGTTGATACATAAATCAACCCTCATTTCAAAAAGCTGAAAGGAACTAAATGATCAACTTTCCATGCTGTCTGGTCTTGCTTTCTTGGTTGTACACCTAGCCTTCAATGGCCAAGCCAGCTCCTCGGCCTCACTATTAGGTCTTAATACTTGTGAATATCTCAGTCCTTATCATTACATAGGATAATGTATGTATTCCTCAAGTACATTGATATATACAACACATCAAAAAGTAACTAGTCACATGGCATGAACTATCCCAGGCTCTGGTGTCAGAAGAGAACAGCATATAGGGCTTTATCTAGGTGAGGTGAGCAGAAACCAGATATTCCCATAAAAAACAATTAGACTTTTTCCTAACTAGCTTCAAGGAATCACAACACAATGTTTTTTATTAAAGAATCCTTGGTGATGAGTTGATAAAGGTGAAGGCCATTCTTCCTACAATGTCCTAGCCCATAAAAGAAGGAATATTACCAAAAGTCTCAAATGAGGATGGAGAGCTTATCAGAAATATGGCATATTAATATTAGGAAAAGCAGTAACAAAAATAAAACCTGTGTTGATTTAAACAAACTCTGTGAATGGAAACTGGAACTAACTAATTCAGTTTTTTAAATATCCAAATCTTACCTGGTACTGTACATAGATAAGGGCATGGCTATACATAACAAATTAAACCAGTCTTGCTGGTTGTTCAGAAAGAAATCGGGTGCTTTTCTTTCAGACATGAATTCAGTGGTCTGCTATCACTAGGATTTGTGTGCTTAAGTAAGCTACTTGCACTGTGGAATTCTGTTTATTTTCACTGGTCATTATATAAATTGGTTTTCAGAGTTTTCTTAAGGATTAAACATGATTACACATGTAAGAGATTCAGAGCTAGTGAAACACAAGACAGTAGTTCCTTGCCTTAGATGCTGTGAGACTGCTGCTATACTTCACATTTTGTGTCCCTTACTTGCCTCATTTGCTTCTCATTGCTGTGATGAAACACTGAGCAAAAGCAACTCAGGGAGGAAAGGGTGTATCTTATCTTAGAGCTTAGTCTGTCGTCTAGGGAAGCCAAGAACTCAAGAGAGGAGGCAAACACCACTGGGGAATGCTGTTTAGTGGCTTGCTTTTCCTCTCCTACTGAGCCAAGTATCTTATACAACCCAGGTACATCTGCCTAGGGTGGTGCCACACACAGTGGGGTTGGCCTCTCACATCTATCATCAGTCAAGACCATGGCCTACAAACATACCCATAGGCCAGTATCACATGGTACTGCACAAAGATACTGGCACAGCTGTGCACCGCAAATTAAACCAGTCTTGTTGGTTGTTCAAATGGCCCACAGACATGCTAAAGTTATACAGACACACTGAAGACAAAGTCTCTCTCTCTCTCTCTCTCTCTCTCTCTCTCTCTCTCTCTCTCTCTCTCTCTCTCTCACACACACACACACACACACACACACACCATTCCTAATAAAGTATAGTATTACCAATTCTGTTGTCTTTATTGAGAAATCCTTTGCTAATGACTTATTCTTAATTGAAGTAGTTTTATATAAAAGCAAAGTACACCTGAAATGTGGAATTGCTTTGCTTAGGAATAAGTAGGCCCATTGAAAAAATACAGAGGAGGATGTTGAAAATGCCAGACTAACAAGGGAAGAGGCAGGGAGAAATGGTCAGTGCACCTGACCTGTGCCCTGTTCACTTTGTGGCTGCTCCCTTTCTCTAGTCATGAGTTTAAGATATTTGTGTCACTATGAGTGATTATTAGAGAACATTGTGTTCTCTGAAGCTGAGCAGCAATAGATCTTCACTTCTTTCTGGAAAGCAGAGCTCAAATTTTGATAAATGTTACTAGAACACTTTGTAAGAATGAAGAGACGAAGAGAGGGTGAGAAACTGAATATCAAATTCGGAGCTTTTTCAGCTGATACCTTAAAACTTTAGAGATGGATGAATTCATTAAGCCTTTTTCCTTCTAAAACTGCAGTAAGTGAAACTCAGGAACTTCAGCTATTTGTAGAAGATTAAACTGATTTCAGAGCTAAGACTCAAAAGCTGTGTCTCTCATCTCTAAGTCTACAGATCATTTCATTAATTGTTCATAATAAAATCATAGTTTAGTAAAAACAAAAAATATTGCTTTGAGGTCAAAACCGTTACAGGAATGAAAACGAAGCATATTTTAAATATGTAAAAGTAATATTTTTTGCTTTTTATTTTTAAATTATTGCATCTGAAAAGTCATTAATAGTGAGAAATAGTCTTTATTTAATCTTTTTTTTTTTTTTTTTTTTTTTTTTTGGTTTTTCGAGACAGGGTTTCTCTGTGTAGCTTTGCGCCTTTCCTGGAACTCACTTGGTAGCCCAGGCTGGCCTCGAACTCACAGAGATCCACCTGCCTCTGCCTCCCGAGTGCTGGGATTAAAGGCGTGCACCACCACCGCCCGGCTCTTTATTTAATCTTATGAGAGAAATGTTGGTCATCCTGACAAGAAAAGATTAAATTAGAAGCTTCCCTGTCAAAAGAGTTTTCATTAAGTATCTTTTATTATAATGTGTAATGCTATATTTGTGAAATGCTTAAATATACAGAATAATGAACTAAACACACACAGAGTACAAATTTTGTGTGTGTGTGTGAATATTGTATAAAGTAACAAATGAAGAATATAAGGTGTACAAAATTGGTATGCATTGTAATAATTAAGCATTGAAAACCACTGCTATAGACCGCTTCCATCTTCATTAGAAGCAGCTGTGACTACTCACAGGTGACCTTTAAGAGCCAACCTGATGGCATTCCCTCATGGAAGGAAGAGGTGGTTAGGGACATTAAGCCCTCCACTGAGGTTTTAGCCTCTCCCTACCATGCTTCCTGCCACTTGTATGTAATTCTTCCTCAGCTGCACAAGGTCATAATGATTTGGGATCTGCCAGTTTATATATACTGTGGAAGGTTGACTGGAGGGAGAGTACTGTCTATAAATCTATCAGGAAGTTGACATCCATGCTGGGGTGAGACTTTGCAATGGTGCAGCTGTTTGGGGTAACAAACTTTGGTGAGTACCCCCTCAATGACACAATAGAAGGAAGCCAAATAAACTCATTGTTAGATCATGAAGAACTTGGGTGGAATCATTCCTTGGGTCCCATCATTGGCTCTTTCCATGGTCAGTAAACGTCTATTTCTTGTTCCAGGAAAAGTTTGTATAACCACAACTCTTCACTCTATAAAGTAAATACTGTTCTTCAAGTGTGCTCCTGATATTATCCACCATTGTTTCCCCTTCAAGAAGGAATTGCTGCTCTGAATTAACTGATTGAAATAGAAGAGTGTTGTACAGGAGCATCAGCAAGACTAAGAGGATGCATGTTCCTGGAGACAGGCAATGCTCAGTTCCAGGTAGAAGACATATTAAAGGTGCTTTCCAAATTTAGAAGTGTTATATTTAGTTTCAGATAGTTTGGGTCAATGCTTTTATTTCTTTCACATTTTAGCATAATTTTATTTTAAAACAAGCACAACTGTGTGTTCATAAAAGGTGATGGTAAGAACTGAGACAATATAAAAATTAATTCATCCAAGAAAGCTTTTTGTTTTTACTGAAAAACAATGGAAATTTGAAACACAAATATGGATTAATATTCATTTAAAATCCCCCCTTTCTTTCTTTGTTTACATGATATTCCACTAACTAAATCCCATTTCCACTAACAATTCCCTCCACAATGACACACTCAATATCCTCATTGCCTTCGGGAGCCACATACTATTACAAAGATGCAAATAAGCAATTAAGAAAGACAGCTATTGATTGACTTTGTCAAAAATTGAGTAGATGTTGGTCTACTGAGGTTTCACTGGGATTTGAAGTTTTTAACCTTAGTTTTTCTAAAAACGAATGAAGATATTCTGGAGTTTGATTGTCAGCTTTGAAACATAAGCATATTGTAAACATTATGCAACTGCTAAGCTTGCATCCCTTTAAGGTATCTTCTTGGAAATAAATATGTGCTTTATAAACAAGGGAGCATAGTGATGAGGGTAGGGGGCACCTTCTTCAGTGGGAACTTGTTTGGAGGTAAATCTTAGACGCTCTTTTCTTAATGTGAGGAACCCAGTTACTCCAAAACTGAACATCAGCAGGCAACTTATTTAAGAAGGAAAATTAACTGACCCTCTTTTCTTACTTTATGTAATGATATTAAAATTTCCTTATATAACACCATATATATAAAATCATGGTCTCCTTATTTATTACTACGTACAGTATACAAGGCAAACACATTCAAGTTAGCCCCACCATGGCTTATGTGTCCTTACAGTTCCATTTAAAGCAACTATAATTTCCCTAGATCTTTCTACTTTACTGAATAATGAGTTCACCTCAAACAGGTGATACTCTTATTACCCCTAGATTTTGTCTCCAACCCAAAAGATGTGGCAGAGAGAAGAAACAGAGTGAACTGCTTATAAGAGGAATTACACTGGCTGGTCCTTCTACTAAGAGGTCAGGAAATGGTTGGGACACATGCGTGCGTGCGTGTGTGTGTGTGTGTGTGTGTGTGTGTGTAATCCTCTTTAGAGATTCTTCTGGCCTGTGGAGCCTCAAACACACACACACACACACACACACACACACACACACACACACACACACACACACATACACACACACACAAAGAAATCCAGGTGATTGAGAAGAGCAATTCTATGACATACACCCAGTCTAACGGAGTCAGGCAGTGCAAGGCTCACATATAAAGCCTGCTGCAAGTCAGTTGCAAGGCTCACATATAAAGCCTGCTGCAAGTCAGTTCAATGCAGGGTGTTCTATTAGACAGTGTGTGTGGGATGTGTGTGTGTGTGTGTGTGTGTGTGTGTGTGTGTGTGTGTGTTTGAGGCTCCACAGGCCAGAAGAATCTCTAAAGAGGATTACAGTTCTGAAAATGGTCCCAAAGAGATCCCTGCTCAAAATTATTTCTCCAAGTAATACATGTCACCTTTTAAGATGTAACATTTGAAGTGGCTAACTACTACTAGAACTACCACCACCAAACACTTTTACAATGCCATGTTACCATCATCAAAATAATAAGGTTCTAATATTCACAGAGCATTACAATACTACCACACCGTTGTTTTTACCCCATAGCACTAATTCACAAGTAGTCATCATTATTGCAATGTTATAGAGAAATAAATACAACTGGTGTATTTACTTCCTGTAACTGACTTCCTATCACCCAACTTTTATCTCAGAGTCACATGCCCTGTGTCAAATTCATGGATGCCTTGTCATTTATATCCAGCCAGTCTCCCATGATCCCTTGCTTTCCCAGCTTCTATATATGCTCTGCTTTGGCCATTATCATCTTATATTTGTAATGTTATCATTTTCTGAAAATCTTAATTTGAATTGTTCATTGTAGATTTTTCACTCTAGAACACAAGTTCTTTGAGGACAGAGGGGATGTTTGCTAGATGTACTATTGCCCAGCCAGAGAATAAAGCCCTGTGATAGACAAGAGGTCCTGGTGAATAAACGAATGAATGGCTTCATTGTTAATCTGTTGACAGATGAGAATTCAGAGACCCCAGACTCCAGTAGATTGCACACTCATGTTGATTCTGCCTATTTCATGCAAAGCTTCCTACATCACAATCATGGACCTCTTCTCACACAGCACCAAACTCTCCACTTACTGAGAATTCTTATCTGATCAGATCAAACCCAGCACTCCAGGTGAGAGGGAATTGACAGTAACCTTCTACTCTCAGCATCCAATCCCATCTCGGGTGGATCTGACTCACAGCAGGAGACGCCTGGCCTCCTTAGATCCACTAGTCTATCTCATACACCCACCAACAAGAAAACACCAGTCTCACCTCACACCTGCAACACCGCTGAGCACCCATATTGGGGGCTGAGTCTATGGTCCTGTCTCAGTTGCATTTTTCCCTGTGCATCACTGTCCTGTATCTGAAGTAACCACTAATAACTGCAGGTGAACACATGGAGGTCATGCTTATTCTCTTTGCTAAATCTAGTATTCCCTCCTGATTTATCTAGGTATTAATACAAGAAATAGACACCACCCCCCTTTGTCTACATGAGAGACAAGAAATTTGTGACATTTTTTCCTTTTAAACAGGAAGACTCAAGACTCTCCACATAAAAAGTCAAGCTGAAATATCAGAAGCTCCTTTTTCTGTCCACATCTCTGATTCTGCATCACAGTAAGCAACCATGAGCCATTCTTGGTGCCCCTGGCTTCCTCAACTTAGCAAAACTCCTGTTAAAACTTTTTGTTTTTCTCTTTTTGACAGATGACTCTTATTTTGACACAAACTACTGAGAGCAAAATAGAGCCAATATTGTTTTTCCACAGCTAAATTGTCCACACTGGAGAGCTTGTATCGAGTACTTTAACCGGATCACACTTTGTCTCATGTCTGAAATTCTTCCAAAGCCCAAACTCAGTGAAAGCTTGTAATCTGTCTATGGAGACCAAAAACATACTGATGAATTGTGTTATACACACACTCGAAACAGTGAGCAGAAAATTCATCCAGTATAAATGACATTTTCATAATGTCTATCAAGCAACTCCTTGAAATTGTAAAAGCAGTTTAAATGATAGTTAGTGTTTGCTATCTCCCTGCCTGAGCACTGCCCTCGGTAGCAATCGAAGTCAAAGGATTAAGAATGCACTCACACCCACTGTGTATGGTCTTTGATGAAGAAGTAGATCTACTTCACTTGTTTTGACAGATTTGAAGAAAGTCACAGTCTGGACTGTGTGTGCCAGGGGTTATCTATCTAAAGGGAAGAAAATCCAGACATTTTTAAATATTTATCTTTTCAATTGGCCATTCTAATCTTAGTCCTTACCCTTTCTTAATAATTACATGTTTTCCATAAAAATATACTGTTTCAAAAAAAGGAAAAACAAATTTGAGTGGGAAGTCAACATTGTGTGTGAATGGTGCTAACCAGGGCAGAGACCAAATTAAAGATCACAGCTACAGAGAATGTCTGCAGATGTTAGAAGAAACAATTTAGTCAGTGGACACAGCCATCATATGCTAGGACTGCAGACAGCAGACTTCATGCTCAGGGTTAAATCCCACTCTACTTTTGGGGAAAAAAATCAAGAATTCAGAAGTATAACAATAATTAAATAACAGGAATAGAAATGTATTTACATTTCACTCTATTTGTGCACTGAAACATCGAACCCAAATCCTCCCTCCAGCTCCAGAGATGACAAACCAGAGCAGACACAAATGACGAGTTTAGGGACAAAGGGGACACAGACGTCAGCTCTGAAACCTGCTTTTCTCATAACTCCAGCTGTTGATACAGATTGAAAGGATCGATATTTCTCTGAATTAAATTTAAATGGAGAACATCATGATGAAATAAGCAGTCCAAGTGAAAGGTTTTTAATTTAAACCTGAGTATAAATCCGGAAATTCATTCCATCTTTCTGGACGTCAGTTTCTCTCTAACTGGGAAATACTTGAGACCCTTTATTTCAGAGAAAATCATACATAGCTTCCTGTGTTCCAACATTGTAGAATTTGCTGGCTTTCTGAACATACCTGTCTTTTTTGCAATAAACCAGGAACAGAGAAAAAAATGTCTGACATTTTGGTCATTTTCTCTGTGAAAGGGTCCAGTGTTGAGAATAGTCATTGTTTATAGACCAGTTTAAACACTATATAAATATCTGCTATAAGATCACCCTAATCAGTCTGTGCTATAGATAAGCCCTAGTGTTCTGTATAATTAGGGGAAATTACTTTTGGATATGCACACAACACAGTTGGTTATATAATCTCTGCCCTCCTTGCCCCTTATGCATCCACACAAATCTGTATTTTAATGTGATTTTTAAAAACTCTTTCTAAACTGCCCATAGCCTTCTGTTCTTGTATGATTAGTTTCACTTCCTATGATGATCTCCAGTTGTATCTACTTTCCTACAGACAACATAACTTCAGTCTTCTTTGTGACTAATGAAGCCGCACTGTGCATATATACTGTATTTTTTTTTAGCCATTCATCTATTGACGGGCACCAATGCTGACTCCATAGGCTGCAGCTGTGAAGGATGCTGTGATAGACATGGACGTGCAGGTGTCTCCCATGGAAATCAACCTCCATTGCTGGGTTTATACTCAGGAGTTGTGGCTGGGCCACATGGTAGCTCTATATTTTTTATTTTGGAGAAAACTCTGTACTGATTTCTCTCATGTCTGGACTAATTTGCTTTTCCAAAATTGTGTACAAGAGGCTTTATTCCCTGTACCTTGGACAACATTTGTAGTTTTTTTTTTCTTGCTAGCAATGCAGAATGGAGAGAGAGAATTTCAGTGTGGGTTTGATTTGTATCTCTCTGATGGCTAAAGATGAAAACAATTTCACATTTTTATTGGCCATTTCACTTCATCTAAAGTGTCTGTTCATTTTCCTGCTTATTTATTGGATTATTTACTCTTCTGGCATTTAATGTTTTGGGTTCTTCTTTCTGCCTGATGAATCGCTGGCACAGACCTTGTACCATCCTGGTGTCTGTTTCTGCAATGGTTGAGTTTCCTTTGCCATGCAGAATTTTTCAATTTGATGTAATTGCAATTGCCAATCATTATTGCAGTGATTCAGATTATCCCTTCCTCTCCATATACTTCTCCCGTGTTCCTTCAAATTTCTAGTTTTTTCTTAAACTAGGTTTTGAACAAAGTGATAGATAAGGGCCTAGTTTCATTCATCTACATGTGTATACCCAGTTTTTCCACCATCATTTTTTAAGCTAAAAAGAAGTTTTTAAAGTTAAAAAAAAATGTATATTTTTGGTAACTTCGTCAAGTTCCAATGGCTGTGGGACGTGTAGCCTTTTCCAAATCTTGTGTTCCACCATCTTCTTGAGCACTTTTGTGACAGTAAAATGTTGTATTCTAGTGTGACTAAAACATGATTTCAAACCAGATATTCCAATACCTCAGCATTCCTGATTGCTCGGGATTTTGTGCTTTATATTTTTCTTCCTATTTCTTTAGAGAATGTCACCAGACTCAAAATGTAGACCACTCCTCTCTAGATCGTTCCTGGTAGAGTGTGCATTTCGTCAATATTAATTCTGCTGAAAAGATCATCTTTTTAAAGTAGAGTTAGAAGGGAAACAGCTGTGCTAAAGCTTTTTTCTCTCAGGACATTCATTTAGGCAAAGCATTGAAATCAGTGAGCAAAGGGAAGATGTATGCTGTGAGCACTCTGCTTTACAGCCTTGGGTCTGTCCCACTATCTCAAGCTTAAAGAGGGGCTTGACAAGCAGTGGTGGTGCATGCCTAGAATCCCAGCCCTCGGGAGGCAGAGGTAGAACTCTGTGAGTTCGAGGGCAGCCTGGTCTACAAAGCGAGTTCCAGGACAGGCTCCAAAGCTACACAGAGAAACCCTGTTTGGAAAAAAGCCAAAAAAAAAAAAAAGAGGGGCTTGTGTTAAGGCAAAGAGTCTTACATAAATTATTCTAGACTGAATTATTCCTATATTTCCCATAACCACCAAAGAGCTTATAACTCAATTTGTTATTAATTCCTATAATACATATATGCACACAAATATATATATATATATATATATATATATATATATATACACACACATATATTTATATACATATATACACACACTCTTATTTCCACTTTGTCCCTCTTAATTCTCTATAAACTACATTCTCTATATTAGTAGTTGTTTCTATGATTATTGTGAATAGCAAAGTCTGCCAATGTAGAAGTCTCTCTAGAAAACAGCATAGCATTTGTTGACATCCTCCTTCTGTATCCCTTAAATCACATGGAAAATGCTCATATCTAATACAGCATAAATGCTAGGTGTATGGTTGTTATACTGTGTTCTTCAGAGAATAAGATTTATAGGAAAATGCCTTTATTTATTTAGACACAATTTATTTTTCTGAAAAGCTTTTATCCTTTCTTGTCTGAATTCACAGATAAAAATGAAGATATGGAGATCTGACAATATTAAAAATATTTCTGTTCAGTCTGTCCACACTGCAAAGTTATGAGTTATTAAAAGAA
The DNA here is from genome assembly GCF_949786415.1 of Peromyscus eremicus. Taxonomy (NCBI): domain Eukaryota; kingdom Metazoa; phylum Chordata; class Mammalia; order Rodentia; family Cricetidae; genus Peromyscus; species Peromyscus eremicus. The sequence goes on along the minus strand of NC_081416.1, from coordinate 143,977,772 downwards.
ATACCGACATTCTTAAATGTAATGGCTCTTAAGACAATATGAAACTGTGGCAAACAATTGTTTTGGGCAAGGCCTTCAGTGCTTAATGCAGATAAATTAATCAAATCAGAACCAAGTCTTATAATTACAAGTCCTTGCCCTAATACCCAAGGCTTATCACAGGCAGAAAATCAGGGTCAATAAAGGAGTGTGTCCATGCCTCCTGTCCACAGACAGTTGAAGACTCCATAAGCCTCTAGTCCTGTTGTTGGCATCAAGTCAATCCCCTTCCTCCACTCTGATCTCCACCTTGCCCGTAATTGTCTGCCACCTTTAATTGTCTGCCACCTTTAATTGTCTGCCACCTTTAATTGTCTGCCACCTTTCTCTACCTTGGCCACATATGAAGTCAATCCTGGGGAAATCTCTCTGGAAAGAAGAACAGAATTCTCAGTCTATTTATTGCTTAAGTAAAACCAGACACTCCACAGAATGCTGTTTCAAGAATTCCCACAAGGATGACCCCAGCTTAGACTACAAACAATAGTGGAGAGGGTGCTTGAGCTGGCCTAACCCGGTAATCAAATTGGTGAACACCCTAACTGTCATCATACAGTCTTCATCCATGGAAGCAGATGCAGAGGTCCACAGCCAGGCACCGGGCTGAGCTCCAAGAGCCTGGTTGAAGAGAGAAAAGAGGGATTCTGTGGGCAAGGGGGCATCAAGATCATGATGGAGAAAACTACAGAGACAACCAAACCAAGCTAGTGGGAACTCATGAACTTTAGACTAACAGCTGCGGAGCCTGCATGGAATTTGACTATGCCCTCTGCATAAGCAAAACAGTTGTGTAGCTTGGTCTATTAAAGAGGCCCCTGGCAGTAGGATCAGTATCCATCCCTGGTGCATGAGCTGGCTTTTTTTTTTTGGAGCCCATTACCTATGGTGGGACACCTTGCACAGCCTTGATACAGGTGGAGGGGCCTGGACCTACCTCTACTGAATGTACCAGGCTATGCTGACTCTCCATGGGAGGCCTTACCTTCTCAGAGAAAGGAATGGTGGCTGTGGTGGTGGGGAGCAGGAGGAGGGATGAGAAGGGTTGGTATGGTTGGTATGTAAAATGAATAAAAACTTTCATAATAAAGAAAAAAAAGAATTCCCTCAGGTTTTCATATTACATTGTAGACTTCACTTTACATTTAGAGTTTTACGGTCATGGTCCTTTTTATGTATGAAACTTTTCATTGTTGTATTTCATTGTTGTTTAATTTTTGTTGTTGTTTGCTTTTTCTGTGTCCTTTTGCTGTTTAATTCCTTCCTGTTCTCTTTATGTGGAGGGAAAAGCATTGAGCCTTTTTATACTTTTGAATAGCCACATCTTCCATCCAATCTCTACTCTGAGACTCCAGAATTCAGTTTCTGCGTTCTAAGTTCCTCTCCACTTAGGAATCTCCCAAGGATTGGTTAATGTTCTCAAGGAAAGATGGTGAGCTTCCCTTACTCTAAAAATACATAGAAGGTGTTAACTACTTTTCGGATTAGTCTTGTTATCAAAACACACCATTGACAGTCTATCTGATCTCTGGGAGAGTCCTATAAAAGAGCATAAAACCTAAAAAGCAAGTGCTGTGGGATATTCTGTATATTAAATGTGTTGCTCTGATTGGTTAATAGATAAAACACTGATTGGCCAGTAGCCAGGCAGGAAGTATAGGCGGGGGCAAGGAGAGAGGAGAATGCTGGGAGTCGAAGGCAGAGGCAGAGAGACGCTGCCAGCCGCCACCATGACAAGCAACATGTAAAAGATAACGGTAAAAGCCACAAGCACGTGGCAACTTATAGATTAATAGAAATGGGTTAATTTAAGATATAAGAACTAGATAACAAGAAGCCTGCTGTGGCCATACAGTTTATAAGCAATATAAGTCTCTGTGTGTTTACTCGGTTGGGTCTGAGCGGCTGTGGGACTGGCAGGTGAGAGAGATTTGTCCTGACCATGGGCCAGGCAGGACTGGAAAATTCTAGCTACAAGCAAGGACTACTAATGACATCCTAAAGCTATTCAAAGTACTGCTTCTAATTTTGAGAGTATCATCTATATCGAGAACAGTAAGAAAGCAGCCATTTTAGCATTGTTCTTCTAGAAGACACCTTTATATCAGAAGAATCAGAGTGAGTTATTGAACATTCATGATGTGAAGTGGCACAAAGAAGACTGAGTGGAGTTTCCATGAGTATCCAGGCATGCAGGGGAAAGTGTGGTACTTTACTGTTCATGTACAGAGGGTATTTGTTCACAGGATTTCTCTCTGCGTGCCTCTCTATCTCATGATGTCTGTTTCTCTCTCTCTCTCTCTCTCTCTCTCTCTCTCTCTCTCTCTCTCTCTCTCTCTCTCTCTCTCACACACACACACACACACACACACACACACACACACACACACAGAGTTTTGATTCTTCTTCCACTACCTCCCTCGGGCTGGAATTATAAGCATGTCCCTTTCTCTGTTTTATGTGATACTGGGGGCAAATCTTAAGGCTCTATATACACTAAGCAAGCATTCTACTAACAGAGCATAAATGGGCAGTTTATAACCAGACCAAAGTAATTCCAAGATGCATATATTTCAAGCTATTTCAAGCCTGTCAATTATTTTTAGACCTAAAACAGCATTTTCATCAAAGAATAAGAGGCTTAATAAAAAGAAATGTGGTATATTTCTATATATGACTTGTTCTAGCAATATCCTCAGATGATTTTATTTCTGAAAGATCTGTGTTTGAACATGCTCTAGAGCTGCTGAGATTATTCACCACAGGGTCATGGTGGTCACCAGAATCCTTTATTTGACTGTGCTTTGCACTTTACATGGGTGTCAATCAAATGCTGACTCTAGGACCATCTCTATTTCTTTATTTTAAAATTTAGTCAAATTTTATTAGATCAAAGGCTTTCTGTAGAATTCATCTAGAAGTAAACAGCCTGAAGCACATTTGGAGGAAATGGTATCTCTTCAACATCAAAATGAACATCAAAATGTACATAATATGATATGATTAGGTGTTTTTGTTTCTGTTTTACTTCTGTGCATCAGAGTGAATGAAAACATCTGAGACCAGTGCCTTTAAAATTTCAAACATGGAATTTGTAAGATATGGTAATAACATGTAGAGGAAAAGAACACTTTTGGGAGTATATTTAGCCCTGACAATTCATAATGAGTCAGTTTGGGAGTCTAATAGATATCACAATGTCTGATGAAGATAGATAAACTTATGTGTATAAGTTTTGAGATACACACATAAAAACATATGTATTTATATTTGTTTCCCACCATCTGTAGTAAGCATTAATATTAACTATGGATATTGAAATATAAATATAAAGGGCCCTCCACTAACGGAATAGTCAGTTTAAATATCAACCTAACCAACCTCTTGAGCTCTTGATAATTCCTTAGTAACTGGTGGAAAAACACTATGCCTAGGCAAAGTGGACAGAAGAACATGGACAAACCCAACATGAAACCATAGAGGCTCATGCAAAGAAGATAAAAACAACCTTAGGTCAGTGCTTTTATGTCTTCTTAGGTATTAGCCCTGAAGGTCTCATGTTTTGCAGACTACTGGTAGATTTTATTATAGAATGAACTACAAATTTACAGATTGTTTAATTATAGAAAAAAAATATCATTTTTTATGGTGAGACAGAAGATACATTTGGTTTCTTACATCCTGACCTGAACACAGGAAACAGGAACTATGAATTATACACAGGAAGTAGGAACCATGACTTAAATACAGGAAATAGGAACTGTTCCCTAAACATTGGAAGTAACAACTAAACCTAAAACTCAGGAGGAAGGAACTATGCCCCAAATACAGGTAGCTTACTCTACCAGCTCATGAGCATGGCCAATCAAAGTTACAAGATTATGTTGGCCACGTAATCACACACCCATGAGAAGAAATAGAGGCCCTCTTACAATGGCCAACGAGCCTGATTTTATTGCACAGCCTATTCCAGGATTAAAGAAATCAAAGGAGAAGGATCACTAGACTAGGCTGCACAGGGAAACCATATCATACACCATTTGCTATTGAAACTGACTGTGTGAATAGTAACATATTTTCATGTTAGAATCATGTTAAGTAATTATTATGTACCTTGGGTCTTATGTAGGGAGAAAGGGAAGCCTGGTACTGAATACATGAAATGAAGGAGGGCTTTAGTAACAAAAACTACAAATTTTATCAGGCTAATGCTATTTTCTTTTCCTGTTGAAAACTGACACAAGCACACTGGATGAAGATTATACAGATTTGATGCCTTTCAGTTATAAAATTAGAGTTTCAAGTCAGCCTCACTTAGCTGAAATCCAGACACTATCAGGTCTGCTCTGTCCCATCGACTCTAGAAGACACTGTACTTCATTGTCCTTTTAGCCCCTAGAAGGGATGGCATTTTCCTATTTCCTGGTTCCTTCCTCTATCTTCAAACCAGCAATCCAGAATCTTCCATTTTCTCCAGACCATGACCTAAGCTTTTGTTATCCCATCTCCTACCACAACTGACTGTTCTAACTTCCCTCTCAGAAGGACCCTGTTGATTTGATTAGATAAACTTGGATCCAACCCTCAATCATACACGCCAAGGTATTCAACCCCATCAATCTTGTCAAGTTCATCTTATGATGTCAGCCCAGTCATAGGTTTTGGGATTCACAAGTGAGCATTTTCCTGTCTCTGTATGGGGCCAGGTATACATGTGCAGTACCTTCCTCTATTACCCTGTGGCTTGTTTCTTTCAGGCAGGTTCTTTTGCTGGACCTGGAACTCCCATTTTCCCTGCAGCCAGCAAGCCCCAGAGATCCTCCTGTCTCTGCCTCCTTCTATGCTCAGATTAGAGGCATGTGCAGGACCATGCTAAGACTTTACAAGGGTGCTGGGGTCTATCCTTATGTCCTAATGCTTATGCAGTAAACACCCCTAACTGCTGAGCCGTCTCTCCAACCACATGCTCATCTTTTGGAGAGAAGACATTATGCTGTGAAAGGCAGTATTCTTATAACAAAATAGTCATTAAGTTAATAAGTTAAAATTTATTTTATTCCACAAACACAGTAAAAGTAGAAATCAAAGCAAAAAAATATTTAGCTTTTAATTTTTTTCAATATGGATTTTTAATTTTCTTACTTTTTGTCAGTGCTTTTGTGCAAAAGCCTATAGAGAAACAGACATGCATGCTTATATGCACGTGTGCGTCCACACACACATGCACACACAAGCATACACAGACATGCACACACTGTTATGAGATAGTCTTGGCTGTCAATTTGATGTTTTCAAGAATCACTTAGAAAAAAAAGCTATATTTTTTGTTACTAATTTTTAAAATTTTTATTTGTTTTACATACCAACCACAGTTCCCCCTCCTATCCCTCCTCCGACTCCACCCCCACCTTTCCCCAACCCACCCCCATCCTCTCCTCCAAAAGAGTAAGGCCTCCCATGGGGAGTCAACAAAGCATGGTACATTCAGATGAGGCAGGACCAAGCCCCTCACCCTGCTTCAAGGCTGAGCAAGGCATCTCACCATAGGGTATGGGCTCCAAAAGGCCAGCTCGTGCACCAGGGATATATTTCTAAGGGATTATTTACTTTGGGTGAGTCTGAAACGCCTGTAAGGGTTGTCTTTGTTTGATTAACTGAGGTAGGAGGCCTGCCTTAACTCTAGGTTGCACTATTCCATAGGATGGGGTCCTAGACAAAATGAGACAGAAAAATCTAGCTGACCATAAGCATTTATCATTCTTTGTTTCTTGATTGGAATGCAATGCTACAAACTGCCTCAACCTTCTGCTGCTGCAATTTCCCATCAAGACGGACTTTAACTTCAAATTATGAAGTAAAACTAAACTCTTTCTCCCTAAAATATCTTTTATCAAGTTATGTTATCACAGCAACAAGAAAATGAACATGACACACATATACACATACACAGTCACATAAACACTCACATACATAATATGTGCACATGGCCATATGCACTCTCATACACCCAATAAACTCACAGACAAACAGGTACATAAAATTAAATGCCATAATACATAATACACACACAGGTAAAGGCATATAAAAATACCCATTCATACATAAAGATAAACATACACATAATACAAGCACCTAGACACAAACACACTCTCGCACGCAGATACATACACATGAATACACAATTCATATATAGACACACACACATACACAACTCTTGGTTATCTCATCAGGTAGAGACAAAACATTCAAAATGCTAATGAGGTGAAATTATTATTTTAATGCAAATCTTCTAAGCACCAGCTAATAGAGATTATGCTTATTTTAAAATCAAAGCTTTGGTTTTATTGAAAATTTATTGGCTTTAATGCTTCAGAAATTCACAATTACACAGATTTTCATTCAATTCTCTTCTAACCCATGAATATCAGAACATGTAGAGACAGGTCACAATTCAACACATTTCAATTTCTAGACTACTAGCTTTACTAGCTTGTAAATTCTTGAAAGACAAGGTTTGAATCATGTCACAATGTGAAATTTATTTATTTTTTTCTAATTCACTGGAAGAAAGTCTCATCAAAGTCTATTTTATGATCTCTATGGCTAGATTTTCACAGTCTCCTCAGGTGTCTGTGGTACGCTGCCATGAGGAAGCTCACAATAGAGTCCTATTAATATGCTCCAATCTGCATCATTGCCCGTGAACCTGTCTGTGCTTCAATTTGCTATGCTTGAGCACATTGTGTCTTATTAATGTTTCAATGAAGAGAAAATTATAATTCTGGCAATTTGTCATTTGTGCTGTCTTCCTTCCCATCCCTGATAATTTTTATCTGAGATGTCTGGATATGACAGTATAAGTAAACACAAATGCTTAAATGTACTTGTCTCAGACTCATTTGTGTTTTGAGCTTAATCAAAAGCTGTGGTTCTTAGATAAACAGACAAGCTCCAACCCAGGAATATGTTTCTATGTCAGAGGCAGGAAGGGCATGATCTCAGAGCCTTTGCCAAAATCCATGCCTTTTGACTTATGGGGAAGAGACTGAAAATTTGAAGAAATAAGTTCAGAATAGATTCAGAAAGGACCACTTTCCATTTTCCATGTAGCTTCTGCTGGGTCAAGTATTGGTGAAATTATTTAGGCCACTCCACGTGGTTAAAAGGAGATTTATTTAATGGTGTAACTTACAAATTAAGGGATAGGTAGGTCGCGGGGTCTGGGGAAGGTGTATCACAGTCCAGCGGTGTTCTCTGGAGCTCTGCTTTGTCCACCTCAACCATCCAGGGTCCTGGAACCAAGAGAGCGTTCCCGTTCCAGATCTCGGGTCCCCAGGCGCCTCCCTTGGCCCCGCCTTGTAGGCGTGACAGTTGCCGAAGTCTCAATGGGGGTTGGAACTTCCAGAACAAAGCTGGAATGGCTACCCACTACAGTCAAGCACACTTTGCCCAGTGCTGTAGTCATATAGACAGGAGAAACCTCAAAATAAACTTTATCTTTCTCAGCAATGAGCATAAAAAACACTCAGAAAAGCTAGAACTTAGGAGGTAATATTCAAATTATACAAAAATAATAGCGGGATTCTCCAGAGGAAAAGATTGATAGAATGAGTATATATTAACAAGAAATTTACTAGACTGTCTTACATGTATGGTCTGTGTCATCCTGCAATGGTTGTCCTCACACTGCAGGTGCTGAGAACCAGGCAACTGTTCAGTCTATAAGGCTGGATGCCTCAGCAGTACCACTATGATATTAAATGTCTAGAGAACTCCTGGAGAACTGGGTTTCAGTACATGCTGGATGCCTGAAGATTCTGAGTTCTCATATCAGCAAAGGAATGTGGTAACAGCCACAACAGCAGCAAAGGCAACAATAACTCACTAGCAAAACATGAAGGCAATGAAGGGGAAATCATTTTTTTCTCTTTGGATGTCATTTTTATGGGACTGCCACTGGAAGGTGCCACCCACATTTGGAGTGGGTCTTCTTAATCCAACTAACTTGAGCAAGGGAATCTGTAGCTGGAGAATTTTTCTCCAGCTCCCACCGCCAAGTCCCGCCAGTCCCGGACCCCACTTATAAAATAAACACACAGACTCTTACATTATTTAAACTGCTTGGCCATTAGCTCAGGCCTATCATTGTCTAGCTCTCACTCTTATATTCAGCCCATTTCTATTAATCTTTACTCTGCCACGTGGCTTGTGGCTTGTACTTTACATCTTCCTTGTCTTGGCAGTGGCTCCAGCAGGTCTCCCTTTCCTTCCTCTTTCCTCAATTCTCCTCTCTCCTTGTCCCGCGTATACTTCCTGCCTGGTCACTGGCCAATCAGTGCTTTATTTATATAGAGCGATATCCACAGCAGGAATCCCTCACAGATGAGCCCAGAAGCTTATCTCTTAGTTGATTCCAGATACTGTGCAAATTAACCTCCACGGGTAGGAAAACAACTTCTGAAATTGGTTTATAAACCAATGATAAACAGTGTCATATCTTTACCTCTGTATGAGTATGACACGGTCAAAGAGGCATGCCAGGATGTCCATGGCCTCAACTACAATGGATGATAGATGTTAGAAGAAACCATGAATTTGATATAAAGGCTTGTTGCCTGTTAAATATAAACAACATGGAATGAAGAAGACAAAACTCCACAGGACTGTCTCCTATGTAAAAATATGTAAGACATCCAGCACAGAATAAAATTAGCAAAGGGAAAAAACAATGCAAGCCACTAATTATTAAGTTGAAAGATAATAATGTCAATGAAAGAATTCAACAAGATTGTAAGCAGCTGTTATCGAAACTCTCCAAATGTGTTTAAAGCCAGATTTAATAAAGAGGTATTAAAAAGAACCAAATGGAAGGATGAGTCTGAAAAAATGCAATATTTAAGGACAAAAAAATGTATTAGATGATCTGAAAAAGAAGAAGAAAATATGCAAACAAGCCGGGCGGTGGTGGCGCACACCTTTAATCCCAGCACTTGGGAGGCAGAGCCAGGCGGATCTCTGTGAGTTTGAGGCCAGCCTGAACTACCAAGTGAGTCCCAGGAAAGGCGCAAAGCTACACAGAGAAACCCTGTCTCGAAAAACCGAAAAAAAAAAAAAAAAGAAAATATGCAAACAAGTGAAAGCAAAGATGTTAGTAAACAGAAACTTCCAGAACCTAAGCCGAAAGAAGAAAAGAGTAATGAGGAGCAGCATCAACTCCGGGAATTGCTGAAATACAGAGCAGCCTAGAACCTGTGTCATTGTAGTTTGAAGAAATAGAGGGAGATGGTTAAGACCAATAGCCTGAAAAGAAACAGACATATTGTCCTTAAATGTATAAAGCTTTATAAGCAGCAACCCTCCTTATAAAGTAGAACACGGTCCTGGTCAAAATAAGCACACAAAACCACGCCTACACACATCATAAGAAAGTTGCTGGGAAAGATTTGGAAAGTGATTTAAAGGAAAATAACAATGCACAGATAAAATCAAGTATCCAAGTGACTGGAGAGATCTCAACAGAAATCGGGGGGAGGGGGTGGTGAGCAGGCACACAGAACTATAGCATCATTGATAAGCTTCAGGAAAAGACTTTAACCTCAAACATTACATTCAAGAACAGTATCCTTTATGAGTTCAAGGAGACAGACCTTGTGCAGTGGGCAGCAAGTGGAAAGTCAGAATTGTTCATCCTCAGACCCGCTAAAGGAGAAGTGCTCCAGCATCTACTCAGCCCAAGGAAAGTGTGAGATAGAAGTGAGAAGCATTAGAATTAGAGAACAAGAGATAGCAGCAATATTTCAACCAATACAAAGTATCACTCTTCTCCTAATAATTCCCTAATGTATATTATAAGACAGTAACACAAAATTTATGAAAAGTGGCCATTCATAATTCAGTTCATAAAGGAACCACTAAAAGGAATAAAATAAATAGCCATCAGGAAAAACATGCTAAAATAATCAAATACTCAAAACTCATGCACAAAAAGGAGAATATGAATGTTTTAATTGAATTAATTTTAAAAAGTAGCAAAATTATTGAGCTGAGAAGGCCTTATCATGTAGGCAATTTATTTGGTCTAAACAATAAGCCAGAAGACAGAGAGTCAAATTAGGTTTTATTAAAAGGAGCAAATTATACTCTGTATGCTATCTGCTTAAAATATAAAATGGCAGATAAAAGTAAGAGAATAGGAAAGGACACACTCTTCAATACTAACTCAGGAAAGATGGTGCCTACATCCACCTCAGACAAAGTAAATATCAGAGGGGTTATTAGGAGAAACTAAGAGATCCACAGCGATGCCAAAATAAAAATCCACTGAGGATATTGTGATGCTAAGTGTACATGTAGCTAGCAACAGTACTTTAAACACATGAAGCAAAATAGATAGTAATGGATAAAAAAAAAAAATTCCATACAACCTGGAAACCTTTAACATTCACCTTTGATAATAGGTATGATAAGTAGAAAGATAAACATCAGGAGCACGGAGTAACTTAATTAACAGTGACCATTAACTGGTGTGTGTTTATAAAATTCTCTAGCTACAAATAGCATCAGTATACATTCATTTTTTTTAAAGTACAAATGCATCATTTAACAAGTTAGAAAACAGGTGTAAAACAGGAAAAAAAACAACCAATTTAAATTGGATTGAAACATAAAAAGGAATATTCTTTCAACATAAGGGAATTTGAAAAGAAACCAAGAGGGGCTGGAGAGATGGATGAGCAGTTAAGAGCCCTGGCTGCCCTTGTAAAGGACTCAGATTGTGTTCCCAGCACCCACATGGTCGCTCACAACCATCTACAACTACAGGAGATCCATTACCCTCCTCTAGGCCCTGCAGGCCATAGGCACAAACATGGTGCACATACATACATGGAGGCAAAATACTCATACACTTAGATTTTCAAAAATCTCTTTTTAAAACAAGAAAAAAAAAACAAAGAATAAGGAAATAAGCTCTCTATTTGACTGTGGACTAGAAATAGTATTTGAAAATATAGGTCAAGAAAACAAGTTAGTAGAGCTCACTAATGAAAATGAATGTTAAAAATTAATTGAAGACGCTAATGAATGACTTGGTATGTGGCACTTCATTCAAATTGTCTTTCCATGCAAAAATGAGATACCACTAGGAGTCAAATCACAAAATAAAATAATACCAAAAATAACAGAATGTCAAGGTGAGGGATACTGATGCAAACATGAATGAAATACGAAAATGTCTTTCTAAAGGAAGCTAAACACAGGATTGTGGAAATCACCACAGACAGATGGAGAGCTTTAGAATCTTCTTCAGTGAAGACTCGGGATTCATTAGATCTCAATTCTTCCCCAATGCCCTACAAATGAAGTGTTCCTCCTTAACATTCATATAGGTCAATAGCAGGACACACAATTTCAAAGAATACCAATTCAATTATAACATATAAAGTTTAAAAAAAAAAAAAACTGCCTAGGAGATGTGCCGGGTAAGGGTGGCACAGAGATTGTGGGACTGGTCAACCAATGACTGGTCCAGCCTCAGACCCATGCTACAAGAGTGAATCCACCCTTGACATTCGGAAGTGTCAGGACCTAGAGGCTGGATGGCCCAGAGACCTAGAATAGAACCAAATGGGACTGGAGAAAAAAAATGTCAGTGTAATGATACCTAATGATGTTCTGCTATATTCAAAGATAGGTGCCTATCCCAATAATCATCAGAGGCTTCATCCAGCAACTGATAGAAACAGATGCAAAGACCCACAGTCAAACATCAGGCTGAGCTCAGGGAATCCTGCTGAAGAGAGGGAAGAAGGATCATAGGAAACAGAGGGGTCAAGGACATCACAAAAAAAACCCTCAGAATCAACTAACCTGGACTCATAGGAGCTCACAGAGACTGAACTGACAATTAGGGACCCTGCATGTGTCTGACCTAGGCCTTCTGCATATATGTGGCAGTTGTGTAGCTTGGTCTACTTGTGGAAGTAGTGGGAGCTGGTATTAGCTTGGTCTACAGTGGGAACAGGGGCTGTACCTAACACTTTGGTTGACTTTTGAGAACTCTCATGCTGGGTTCTTTTTGCCCAGCCTTAATAGAAGGGAAGGAGCTTAGTCCTATTGCAACTTGATATGCCATGCTTTGTTGATACTCATGGGAGGTCTTCCTCTTTCTGAACAGAAACAGAGGAGGAGTGGATGGGATAGGGAGTGTAGAAGGGAGGTGGGGGGATGGAAGGAGAGGAGGTAAGGGAAACTGTGGTTGATATGTAAAATAAATAAATAAATTTAATTTTAAAAAAAACAGAAAGGAAAGTCACCTTGTTTATGAAGATTTGATGAATTCTTTAATTTTAATGGTTCAACACTCTAACGGTAGCCAGATGATAGTCTCATAGATATATTCAAAAGAGCAAAGTCTCCATAGAGAAATATATAGAACGAAGTTAGTTGAATTTTGACACACATTACAAAGATATTTCAGTGGAAAAGTATAGCTATGAAATGAAGCTGCAGCATCTGAACATGTCTGCTCCACAGAACAAACCACATCTCACAACTCAGACTAACAAGAGAGCATAAATTCAATGTATAACTTATAACCACTACGTCTTTAGGGAAAATGTCAACACATTCAAAATGGTTCTTAAACATACCCACTAGATAAAAAGAAATTGATAAATTGGACTTCATCAACATTTGAAAGCTTGTAAATTTTGAAAGATATTTTTACAAAAAGACATAGACATCATGTGAGAGACACTTGTAAATCTCAAACCTCACAATGTGCTCATTTCAGGCCTCATTAAGACTCTCAGAATTCATCCAGAGCACAGGAGACCCAGCAGAAAAGAGTGAATGACTTGAACAATTGCTTCACCAAAGCAGTTTCACAGAAGGCAAGTGAGCACAGGAAAGTTATGGACACAGACTTATCAGAGTACTCCCCATTAAAAGAAAGGATTTGGACAACAAACAAGTGTTGACCTTGGTAAGAGGCATCTGAGAATCCTGTGTTGATATGGGAGGGTGAAAATGGGCCAGCTCCTCTTGAAAACAGTCTGGCATCTTCCCGTGACATTAAACATATGCTCACCATGCTTCTGAATAGTCACACTTGGAGGTATTTTGTTAATAGTATTGAAGACTTGTGTTCACATACATGGAAAGTTACCACAACTCTGTTCATAATCACTACAAAAGGGAAACAAGCTAAACTCATTCTGTTGGAGTGCATACAGATAATGTGTTGAGAGTGTGGAATACTAGAACCATTTGTACAATTAGCTGTCAAAAGGAGTCAACTATTGATACTCATAGCTTACACATGTTTTCATCTTGAAGAAAGTTTGGAGCATAAAACTAGAAGAAAATAGACCAGTTACTGCCTTGTGTGATATGAAGGGGAACTTACTAAAAAGGAAAATGATGGGATGTTTGCTATCTTTTGCTGTAATTACACAGCAGAGATCATTTAGGAAAATTCAAAGACTCATTCACTAAAGATAGTGAATTAGGTACATGAAGAACTTTAAAAATGTTATGATAAAAATAATATAAATACTCTACCCCAGGAGACAACAACATGGTACCTAAGCACATTCATTCACTTACTTATATTGTCATTTGACCTGGTAACAACTGACTAGCATGGAAGGTTCTAAGGGTGTGTTGACCATTGAATATAGACAGCTGTAGAGAATAGTGAGGGAGGAGAATGAGTAACCTGAGACTCAGGAGATAGAGCTTTCTCAATGAAATCAAGTCATCAGAAACAGAATGAAAGATGTCTGTCTTGAGCTGCTTATGTCCTGGGGCTTACATGCACATCTTCAAGATCTCTCAAACCTGGTCTCTCCCAGTTCTCTTCAGCCCCTGTGTTCAGATGGATGCAACTCTTACATTCACTATCACCACTTATGTTTGACTTTTATTTGACTCTTGAAAGCCTATTTCATTTTGATCTTAAGGACTGAAACTTCTCTCCTCTAGTCCAGCATTTTGAAGTTTGGGGATCTGATCTTAGGTTGAAAGGTCTGCCATTGAAAGGACGCTAACCCACTTGATCATGTGGCTCTGGCCTTCTCCCCATTCCCTCTGCTTTGCTACAAATGGTTAAATTACATTCCTAAAGCTGGTCACCAAAGCCACTTCCTCCTTCTAAGGCTGACTAACAAAGTCCAGCAATATCCCTTTTTGTCTACCTAATTAATATGTTCAATTAAAATTAAATACCTCATCCTAACACAGGGTTTGCCCCTTTATCTTTATAAACCAACATTTGCCTATGTGCCACATGAGAGGGCCAGGGAGCTAGACCAGATCTGTGACAGGTTTCTAATAGCCCTGCCAGAGACCAGGCCTTAGTTTTTGTTTACTGGAACTGGCTGGAGCTGAGCAAGCAGTTCTCAGGAAGACCATAACTCAGAGGCAACCAATCAGCAGCCGCCCACAGCCTTCTGCTACTTCAGCAGGCCTCTCACAACCTTCTGCTAGCTAAAGATAGCTTTCCCTAAGGGGCCCACTGGAAAGTCCCTAACCACTAGAGCCTCTCACCAATCAGCTCCCAGACTATTCTTTCCCCCACCAGTCAGCCCTCAGACTAATCTTTCCTCCACCAATCAGCTCCCAGACTAACCTTTACCCCACCAGTCAGCCCTCAGACTAATCTTTCCCCCACCAATCAGCCCCCAGGCTAATCCCTCCTCCCTGGAATTCCTCTAACCCTGATTAAAAGGAGCCTGTGAACTTTTTCTGGGGGTCACCATTTGCCACCCCAACATGATTGGAAATAATAAACACTCCTTGCTGATTGCATACGTGACTGGTGGTCTTTTATGGGACTTCTCTCCGACCCTAACACCACGCCTGTTTCCCTTCTATCCAGATATAGTCTTTTGTCCCTTTGGGACAAATACCCCTGTCCCCTTTCCCTTGTCCCTTTCCCCTTCTCCCTTGGGCCCTATCTCCTTTACCCACATCCTAGCCCATTCTAACACAGACATCCCCTTTTCCTCCTCTTAAAAATTATACCTGTAAAGGTCATTTGCTGCTGTTTTCTGCCTGAGTCAGAAAGCAGTCACTTTAACTTTTCTCCCCACTTAATAAAAGATCTGTCTGTGAAACAGGTGTCTGGGTGTGATTTGTGCCTATTCTGGGGTCTGGAGGAAGTCCCCACTTTGCAAGGGTCTCCTTCAGTGACCACCATATCCAATGAATATCCTTGTGCATTTTGTCTGTATCCTACTGTTCTGAGTGGAGCTTTAGCTGTCTCCTCGCTTATTTAATATTTTTCAGCCTTCATGTATTTTCTTTTCAATCACACCAAAGGTGCATTTATCCCACCTCTATCAATCCACTCATCTTCATCCAAACCTCTGCTCCCATCTATGGGTGTAATCTTCAATCTGATAACCATCTTGGGACAAAGGAATTTTCACCAGTGATCTGTGAGTGACCAGAGAATGAGAATTACTGCCTCTGTGCCTCTGCTCACTAATCACAAAGGGACACTGTAGAATCCTACCACCATTAACAATAATAACATTTGACTAAAAAACTAAAAATAAAGCTACTGACCATGTCTTGCATTGTAAAGTCCGAGGGAAAAAAATCAATTAAAGCTAATGAAATAACATAAAACAATCTCATTTTTAAAAAGTATTCTGACTATAAATAAAGGCTAGGTATTTACTTGCCTACTATACTAACAGAACCTTTTGTCTTATAGGTTAAAGGGGTAGTACATGTTTGATTAGGTGGAAGCCCCACCTCTCTTTCTCCTCAAACCCTGCTCCATTCCAGAAAGCTTGCCATTGGTGGCTCCTTCCCCAGAGAAGCCTGGGACCATGCCTGGCAGCTATTTAAAACCCAGCCCACAGGTATGCCACGTGTGTTCCCGTGTTCTGTCTCCTGCCTTCCTGAGAGCCACCTGGAAGTGCTCTGTTTTGCATTGCCCTGCTTATTAAATCTGGATTTAATAATTCGGTTTGATTTGGCTTATTGCATCAGCAGCAGAGAAACACAGCAAATGGGGATTCAAAACGTATCAGTGTTATGAGACAAAACTTTTCCTGGGGAGACACAACACACATGCCTACTCACTCCAGAGAGGGAGCCCACAACAGAGCAAACTACACATGGATACGACCAAAGTCTAATGTGGTAAAGCATGAGTTTCATTGGATTTACTTTCAGGAGTATGGGTGAGGAGTTACTTACAGGATCAGAAATGACTCAGAGACAGCTGCATCACCAAAGCCCACCCCAGCGTGGGTGACAGCTCACAAAGCTGGGAACCCAGAGCACACTACACAGCCTGCAGGCAGTTCAACAGATTGGAGAGTGATCTTTCCAGTTGCCTCGGTTGGTCTAAACCTCTTCTAGGCAACTTGGCTGGTTTCTACTTCTTCCTGGTCTGGTCTCTGAGTATTCTTTGCAGCCTGGCTTATGTGAGAGGGACTCTTGTCTTTTATTGCTTACTCTGGCAGGGAGGGGGTAGTGAATCTGGTCAGTATCTGGGACTTCCTGAAGTTGTTTTGCGTTGTTCACCTTCCTGTTTAAAGACCTTCTCTGCAGGATGGAATGTTTCAATCTCAGAGGAAACTGTTACACAACAGCATGATAATTTACATTTGTTTGTAAGGGAAGAAAAATAAAATGAAGTGGAAAGTACGTTATATCCCATGACTTCCATATTTTGGGGAGGAGCAACTTGTATCATCTCTGTGACCCAAAGACCTCATCTGGGGACAGCTGGGGACAGGTTCATTCATGTTCTTTCTGTGCCTTCTCCAGTGTAAGTTGTTTTTAAGGAGAACCAGCATCAACTAACGAGAGAACATGGTTCTTAGGTGAGATTCTTAATGAACCTGAGAATACTTTTGTCTTAGTGTTTCTATTGCTGTGAAGAGACACTGTGACCACAGTAACTCTTGGAAACGAACACATTTAGTTGGGGTGGCGGCTTACAGTTCAGAGGTTTAGTCCAATATCACCGTGGAAAGAAGCATGGCAGCATGCAGGCAGACATGATACTGAGAAGTAGCTTAGAGTTCTACATCTGGATAGACAGGCAACAGGAGGAGAGAGCAACACTGGGATTGGCTTGGGCTTCTGAGACCCAAAGCCCACTTCCAGTGACACACTTCCTCCAACAATGCCACACCACGCAATAGTGCCACTCCCTATGAGCCAGTGGGGGCCGTTTTCGTTCAAACCACCACATCATCCTTATACAGGAAATGAAGATTCAGTCTATCAACCCTGACTGAACAACTGGGTGACCATACCTTCACCAACCACTGTGGCCATTGATTCACCTGGATGAGGCTCATCAGCCTTTCCTGGAATGTTAACAAAGAAAGGAAGGAACTGACAGATTAGGAAGAGAAATAAATGCCCATTCTCTCTGGAGCTGGGGAAAGTTCAACCCCACCATTATTATGCTTTCTACAAAGCAAGGACAAATAGATTTAAAAACTCATTATTTATCACATATAAAAACCTGTATACTCAGTGGAGAACATAATGTTTTGTTGGCTCAATAAAGTAATTTGATTACTAGCAATAGCAGTTCTTGGTTGGCCAACAAGCAACAATATGGAAAAAAATGTACTCATTATTAAACTTATTTTCCCTATGTTCAAAATAGGCAGATTGACTAGAGAGTAAGAAAGAGTGTTAGTGGGGATGGATTTGAAGAGAGCGCAACAATGAATGTCATAGAAGAAAGCACGTTAATCTGTGCAATTAATGACTGAATAGTTGTGATAGAAATAGAGTGGATATGTTAATTCTTGTATAGAGTTGCTATGGAAATAAGAATATATATGGCTGGAACAATGGCCCAGCTGCTAGGAGCGCTGGTTGTTCTTGTAGAAGACCCTTTCTTTCCAGCACTCACATGATGTCTCACAGTGGTTTTAAATCCAATTCTAGGGTCTCTAACAACTTCCTGTATCCACAGGAAACAGATAAGTGGTACACAGATGTACACACACAGGCAAAACACACGTAAATATTTTTAAATATTTTTTTTAATTAAAAAAAATATAAGCCAAAGTCCTTAGCTAACTGAGAAGGGAAAATTTTCACAGTGCCTTTTAAATTTAAAGATACTGTTTGTAAAATAATTTCTAACAGATAGCACAACATGTTAAGTTGCAAACCCAGGACAAACAGCTGAGGTGCCTATTTAACATATCAAAGCAGACCTGGCCACCAGGTTCTCCCAGCATCCCTCAGTCCTTATCTGTTATAGAGTATGGCTATCATACCCCAACCCTTACCCAAAATTTCTTTAGCCCAGGGGCTGGACTGCCCTTCCCCCAGAGGCTCTCCCCTCTATAATCCAGACATTTTGACTACCCACTCCTTTTGGACATTTGTCCTGCTGGCTGCTGCTCCTTGTTCCCCTCGCCCCTTTCCCCAGCTCAGTCTATCATGTCCACTCTGGACTCTCCCAGATATCCCTGCCTCTGACTATGCTCTCCCACATATCTATAATAAACTTTCTCCTCCACCATACCTAGGATCAGTCATGTCCTTTCCTTTCCTTTTTATTTCTTTTTTTCATTCACAGTACAAATTCAAATTTTAAAAACTGGAATGTTGCTGTTCAAAAAAGCTTATTTTTGATAATATTATTTGTAGTCTGAGGGTTTCAAAACCAGCAAAATGAAAAGGAATGAAATATCTAGATTCTATCTCTTTACTCTTTCATCTGACTTTAATTCCTAAATTAAATTTTTACTTTGTGTTTTTTTTTTAAAGAAAATGTCCCCCAAAGGGTGTGGCACTATTAGGAGGTATGGTTTTGTTGGAGTAGGTATGGCCTTGTTGGAGGAAGTGTGTCACTGTGAGGGTGGGCTTTGAGGCATCTTATGTTCAAGCTGTGCCCAATGTATCACAGTGCACTCACTGTTGCCTGTGGATCAAGATGTAGAACTCTCAGCTCCTTCTCCAGCACCATGCCTGCCTGAATGCCACCATGTTTACCACCATGATGACAATGGACTGACCCCTAAACCTGTAAGCCACTCAAATTAAATGTTTTCCTTTATAAAAGTTGCTCTGGTAATGGTGTCTCTTCACAGCAACTGAAACCCTAATTAAGACATACTTAATAATTGGAAAGCACATAAAAATATTTTAAAATTTACTTTTGTGTCAAACTAGGCAGGTCACTATCAGATCATTTCTAAATTTAAATACTCTTCACACTTGTGAATAATGTGGAACACACAAAGTTGTATGAATATACATAAATAGACTACATATTAATTAACATATGTATATGTGAATTCCCATCACTACATTTGAGTGGTATACATTTATATTTAAGTTTCTACTTGCATATCCAGTACAGAATAGTGTTATTATTATATTTAAGCTATTTTTGGCAAGTAAATAATCCTTTAGTATTATTTTTAATCATGCATTTTAATTAATCTGTTCCTTTAGGATTCCTTGAGACCAAATACACTAACCAGAACTAGGGCTAAATATTGAGGTGAAAACAATAAGAAGTAATAGATTCAAAAGACCTGTTTTTTCTAGTATTTTCCCAAATACTGGAAGCTGTCTTGAAGAGATAAAATTATCCCACCCCTCCTTTCTCTCGGGGAGAAGAAATAATGATCTGGAAAGTTGACCTTAGACCCT
Source organism: Peromyscus eremicus (assembly GCF_949786415.1). Lineage (NCBI taxonomy): Eukaryota > Metazoa > Chordata > Mammalia > Rodentia > Cricetidae > Peromyscus > Peromyscus eremicus. The sequence goes on along the minus strand of NC_081416.1, from coordinate 143,958,077 downwards.
TATTGCTCAGGAAAGATCGGCATTAACGAGATGCTCTGATTAACTTGCAGTTTATAAACCTTCTCCTAAGTCTCTAGCCATAGAGGCTCATAGCTCCCTTTCCTTGTTAAACAGTCCTACCTGCTAGCCATGACACTGATGAACCATAATGTTCAGCATGGCAAGATAACCCTAAGGCTGTATTGGTGGCACATATATGTTGGTGGAAACCAACAGCTCTCTAATTGGACATAAATCCTGCTCAGCAACAGGAAAATTACTCTTGGTACTGGAAACCCAGCCAACTGCACTAGGCTCAAACAGTCGTGGATCATGCAGGAGAACTTACTGTCACCACTCTACTAAGCCAGCATAATTGCTAACAACACTCTAAATATTTGTCTTTGTACCAACAGCTAAGAGTAGTCCTCACCTCTCATTAAGGAAATTTCTCTTTACAACAGAGATTGTTACAGAAAACCACAACCAGTCAAAATGTCAAGTTGGGGAGACTAGTCCCAGTGGATACATCTATAAAACATTCTCATATCTAAGACTCAGGGAACATTGTGGAAGGGGAAGAAAGACTGTAAGATCCAGAGGATAAGGGAGTTTGTTGTGAGATTGTGTCTCCTAGGAATGTCAGAAGCTGCATCCATAAAGCTTCACAAGATGACTGCTTAAACTTTAGTAGAATAAGGATACCAATAATATAGTGCAAGTTGGACTGCAAAAAGTCCAGGAGGCCTCAGCTGCTGTGGGATGTCGTTCTGTCTGCTCTGATTGGTTGGTACATAAAATGCTGATTGGCCAGTAGCCAAGAAGAAATTATAGGTGGGGCAAGCAGAGAGGAAATTTCTGGGAAGAGGAGGGCTGAGTCAGGAGTCACCAGCCAGACACAGAGAAAGCAAGAAGACAAGGCAAAACTGAGAAAAGGTACCAAGCCATGGGGCTAAACATAGATAAGAATTATGGGTTAAATTAAGTGTAAGAGCTAGTCAGTAATAAGCCTGAGCTAATGTCTAAGCAGTTATAATTAATATAAGCATCTGTGTGTTTACTTGAGGGATGATAGTGGGAGAGATTTGTCCTGACTGCTGGTAGGCCAGGACACAGGAAAACTTCCAACTACACTCAGCTCTACACAAAGAACTACAGGTAACCAAGGAATGCTGAGAGCAAGAAAAATAGCCTTCCCCAGGAAAGAGCACACTAATTGGTTTTTCAATACCAGTGAGGTCAGCCCTGAAAACATACATGCACGTAACATTATATAGACTGAACAGGTTGTATTTAGGAATATATATGTATATACATATACAAATATTCATGTAACAATGATTAATGAAAAAGGAGGCCATGAATTTGAAAGCTTATGGAAGGTTTGCAGGGAGGAAACGGAAGAGAACAACAATGAAACTATATTGTAAATCTCAAAAATAAAAGAAAACAATGTACTTCTTTTTAGGAGATCCACTATTAGGCTAGAATTCAGACCCACTAATAGCTTCTGTATTTCAGATATCCCCTACTCCTTTATCATTATTGCTTCACCATTTACTTTTAGGGACTGTTGCAACTGAAAACATATGAAGGCTAAGGAAAAATTACCATTCTTCTTCTATAGAATAAATTTCAAACTATAAGAATGTGGCAGCATTGCATAATGATCACGAAATTTCAGAAGACAGCCAACGTTTTAGCAGACTATTCCAAATAAGATTTCGCTGAAAGCTAAAAGCATGCTCATTTCCATTTCTCATCATTAGTATTCCTACTTTAATGTCACAGCAAGGCTGATTACCAATGACTTTGAGAACAAACCTGATCAGAACAGGCAGTTCCAGGAACAATTATGGAGTTTGCTTAATCAAAGGATGTACAAGGAGTTTTTCTTTGGCTTGTGATGACATCTGAGATACTTTAGGCGTGGTAAAGCACTATAGACAACAGCACACTCTGAAAGTCTGGGAGGCAAAGCAAGGAACTGAGATGGTGAGCAGGCATAGATTGGTAACACTGGCTACAGCTGTGCCTTTTTAAGATTATAAGACCTGAAGATACCAGAGAGGTAATCAAAGAAACATAACTACAGCATGAAGAATAGTCTACACAAGTGATCACTGTCATTAAATGAAGCCTTGACTCACAGCCATATCTCTTACTAGATCTGTGAGTTAAGGGAATTCCCTCTGTAGCGTGCCTGCCTCCAATACGTGTTTTATCACCTGGAAGTATAAGATAATGAGATCTTTATCTAAAGTCATCATGAAAATAATGTAACATATTAATAATCTCCTAATTCAAGCCTTGGGATGTCTTGAGTGCTTGCATAAATGTTATTAAGATTGTGTTAGATTTCAAAATTAGAAGCAACAGAACATGTTTGGGCTAATAAAATAAATTTAAAATCTGCATTTTAAAATAAAAATGGAAATGAAAAAGCCATACAATGTGCTTATTCCAAATATTTTTGCCATAGTAAAAAGAGATTTTGTGTTTTCTTTTCTTTTTTCTTCCCTTTTTTTATGTTTTGTTGTGCATCAAAGCTATAAGCACTTAAGGAGATGTTAACAGCAATAAAAATGGAAGTTCTCTGTAAAAGAACCCAGCCTAATTTACAAGACTCTAATATGCATATTCCAGTTGAGTATAATAGAGGAACCGGACAAGGAACAACAAGTTCTGATTTGATTATTTGGTGTAAAAACACTTTTTACTCCACTGCAGGTTGAAGGATGTTATGAATGAATCACTCTCCCACTGAAAACTGTCCATTCTGTCTGCAGAGGAACCCAATGCAGGATTCTTGTGGGTTGTTTCATGGGGTCTGTAGCATAAGCATTTTTATTCACTAGTAGGGGCTGTTTGTGGTGAAACTGACTGCATTTCATATTAAAAGGAAAAAAAATGCTGACACAAAGAAGTTTATAAATCCAGTGAGTCCAGGCCCAATCTGAGTCTTATGTTTATTATAATAAACTAAACAAATGCATTGTGAGGTTTTCTCTTTAAAGTGCTCATCATACTTGTGGATTCCAGCTCCAGGTTTCTCCCTATCCCCATGATGTCTCCCTCTTTCAAGATATCTCTTTCATTGCTATCCCACTCCATCCCTGTTCCAGCTTGACCATCCTGTTCCCTTATGTTCTAATCCTCCATCCCCTACCCTCTATTACCCCTACCCCACCCCAAGTTTACTCAGGAGATCAGCTTAGACTACTAGCAGTGGTGGAGAGGGTGCCTGAGCTGGCTTACCCCAGTAATCAGGTTGGTGAATACCTTAACTTCTATCATAAAGCCTTCATCCAATAACTGATGGAAGCAGATGCAGAGATCACCAGCCAAGCACCAGGCCAAGCTCCAGGAGTCCAGTCGAGAGATGAAAGGGCGATTCTATGAGCACAGGGCATCAAGATCATGATGGGGAAACTTACCGATACAACCAAACAAACCTAGTAGGAACTCATGAACTTTAGACTAACAGCTGTGGAACCTGCATGGTACTAGACTAGGCCCTCTGCATAAGTGAGACAGTTGTGTAGCTGGGTCAGTTTAAGGGGCTCCTGGCAGTAGGATCAGGATCTATCGCTGGTGCATGAAATGGCTTCTTGGAGCCCATTACCTATGGTGGGACACCTTGTACAGCCTTAACGCAGGGGGAGGGGCTTGGACCTACCTCGACTTAATGTACCAGGCTCTGCTGACTCTCCATAGGAGGAGGCCTTACCTTTTCGGAGGAGGGAATGAGGGGTGGATTGGTGGGGGGGGGGGGGGACTGTTGGGGAGTGGGGACTGGAGGAGAGAAGAGAGGGGGATCTGTGGTTGATATGTAAAATGAATAAAAATTTCTTAATAAAAACAAAGGAATGCTTATCATACATGCTCTCATGAAGCATCTTATGCTAGTTCTAATACAAATCTTAAATTGTTTAATATTCATGTTTTATCCCAAATCTACAAGGTATTTCTTTTGGTAACAAAGTGATATCAGTTTTTAAATAAATAAGTTTTCCAATATAGCATCATGATTCCCAAATGACTACACAATAAGAGTTTACCTATATAACGTAAGTATGTGTTTGGCTGGCATTTTTATATATTTCAGTGTGAGGTGGGTTCTAAGACCATGTTGGATTATTTTGACTCGCTTTATGTCATAATTGTGTGGGGGCAAGCCCTGATCTCATTTGTTTAGAAACAGGAAGCACTGTGCACACAGGAGGTCTATAGCATTATGCTGAGTTCAGATACTACAATGGGTAAATATCCTTGCTGCGCCTCAGTTCCTCACCTATGTAAGTTTGTCCAACTTTCTGCTCTCCTGGGGAGAGGTACAGAAATAAAAGGACTATTTTCAACTGAATCAAGGGAGTCTCCTAGAGTCTTAGTGCTCTTTCGAGTCCTAAAAGCTCCAATAAAATTTATTCTAGGAAGAGAGTGGAAAGCAGGTCTAGTAAAAATAGAATTTAATTTAATTTAATTTTACCATCATAGGTGGAACCTCTCAAGTGTTACAAGATTTTCCACAACTTTCCTCTAAATGATTAAAAGTTATATTCACATCTTGGATTCCACACTAGCAAGGATATCTTTATGAATGACATAGGTTAAAGATGCAGTTTTCTTTCTTTCTTTTTTTTTTTTTTTTGAGACAGGGTTTCTCTGTGTAGCTTTGTGCCTTTCCTGGATCTCGCTCTGTAGACCAGGCTAGCCTTGAACTCACAAAGATTCACCTGCCTCTGCCTCCCGAGTTCTGGGATTAAAGTCATGCGCCACTACTGCCCAGCTAAAGATGCACTTTTCATTCATTCCTTTGATTAATAAACACCCTTGCCTGAAGAATGTATCTCCTGCTGATTTGAATAGCATCACATTTACACTCTCTTATACATAGAGGTCTTTTCCTGGCCTCTCTCTTCACTATCATCATTTAGCTCATCTGTTCTTCTGACATCTGACATCATTTTAATAATTTAACTTTATGATAATTCTCAGTGTTGATCTCTGAGCCATTTTTTCCCTGTAAATGAGCAAGTATGTTCACATGTCTGTGTTCAGATGATGTGCACATGGAAGCCAGGAGTCGATGTCAGTCTGGTGCCTTATTTGATCATTCTCTACTGTATTTACCGAGGCAAGATATCTCCCTCACCAAGAATGTGCCATTTCAGATAGCATGGCTAGACAACTTGCCCCAGGGCTCCTCTGCCTCTGCCTTATAAGGCAGCCTGGGTTTTATGTGGGCACTAGAAATTTGGACTCCTGCTCTTACACTCATAACACAAATCCTTTGTCCACTGAGCTGCATCCACATTGTCTCATGGAATCAGTTTTCAAAATCATCTTGCCTTGCTAGCTGGTTTTGGCCTTTTAATTTTCTTTTAAAGTATTAAGGTGTAGCTTAAGTTTTCCTGCCTGGCCCACAGTCAGGATAAATCTATCTCACCTGCCAGCCCCACAGCCGCTCAAACCCGACCAAGTAAACACAGAGACTTATATTGGTTACAAACTGTATGGCCGCGGCAGGCTTCTTGCTACTGTTCTTACAGCTTAAATTAATCCATTTCTATAAATCTATACCTTGCCACATGGCTCGTGGCTTACCGGCATCTTCATATGCTGTTTGTCATCGTGGCGGCTGGCAGTGTCTCTCTGACTCAGCCTTCCACTTCCCAGCTTTATTCTCCTCCTTGTCCCGCCTACACTTCCTGCCTAGCCAATGGCCAATCAGTGTTTTATTTATTGACTAATCAGCAACACGTGACACACAGAACATCCCACAGCATTAAGGTAGTTGTGTGGAGATGTTAATAGTCACTATATTGAATTATTAATATATTTGGGAAAACGGGTTTCTTTTTATGATAATTACACAAATGAGCATAATCTTTCCTTTATTGGCACCTGCTGTTTCCTCTACTTGTATTTTGCAGTTTTCCCATTAAATATTTTGTTGTTTTTATTGTGAAAGAGTCAAGTGTTTCTTTCTTTTCCTTTTTTTTTCCTTTCTACAAGACTGAACTATTGGCATATCTATAAAGCATTTTCTTCATCACCAATTGATATGGGAAGGCTACTATGGCTGATATAACACCTGGGTAGGTAAGCCTGGGCAGTATAAAACAAGAAATAGAGGAGACCAGAGGCTGCAAGTCAGTAAGCCTTCATACTCTTTGCTTCAGTTCCTGCCTCCAGGTTCCTGCCTGTGCATCTAACCTGGCTTCCCATGATGATGGATTGTCACCTATAATACAAATAAACCCTTTCTCTCCAAGTTGCTTTGGGTCATAGTGTTTATCACAGCAGAAAAAAAAAAATCTTGGACAGATGCCATTCATATGTTTCAGAAACTGATGGAATCATTTGACATTCAGCTTGCTGTATTATACAATATTTATTTTAAAGAGATGGTATTTACAATGGAGATTTTTCAATGATGTCAGACATGTGACAACAAGGTTTGCCTCCATCTTATTTTAAAATGTAGATTTCATTATCAGTTATGGTGAGGCCTGCTTGAGGGCCCTGTTGCTTGGAGGTTGCAGTCCATCATGTCTAGAGAGCTCTCCTGAGCTTGGCAGAAGATGGAGGACTCCCTTCCCCCAGCAGGGGCTTCCTGCTCTCTGCCTGACTTTATTTGGAAGCTGTCTTTGAGCCTGGGTGCCTGACTTAAGTGTGACCTTTGACACAGTTCCCAGCAAATGCTCACCCTCCTGCTGTCCATATGGTAATTGGGTATTGGACTCCAATTGTGTGATAGGAGCATGCTGTCAAATGCAAACCATTAGAAAGACTAAAACCAAGATGTGTTACAAATACTCCATCTGCTTTGTCTAACTCATAGGGTTCAAGAAGTACTTGTGCTGGGCGATTATGGTGCTCGCCTATAATCCCAGCACTCGGGAGGCAGAGTCAGGTGGATCTCTGTGAGTTCGAGGCCAGCCTGGGCTAGAGAGTGAGTTCTAGGAAAGGTGCAAAGCTACACAGAGAAACCCTGTCTCGAAAAACCAAAAAAAAAAAAAAAAAAAAAAAAGCATTTGGCGTTAATGGTCTCAATTTTAGACACATTCTAGATATTCTTAAATGTTGAAATTGCATTTTTCACAAAGAATGACACACTGTGCACATCATGTATTTCATTAACAACAGGGATATGCAGGGTAGAAGAGATCTTGAGGTGGGGGGAGGAAGAGAGTGTGATAGAATTGATGTGACATGAAAGCAACACACACAGCTGCCTGGGGAAAGAAAAGAAGCTCATCAGTGTGGATCAGGAGGCCCACGAGGGCAGTGAGGGAAGGAGATGCTGCGGATAAAGTACAATAACATGTGTGAGAATGCCATGATTAAACCAAGTACCTTGTATGTGAACTTAACAATTAATTTAGAAAGTATTATAATGTTTTAATATGGGTGTGTCCGCGTGCTCTTATTTAAGTTACCGGCTGCATAATGCTATTAATTTGCTATACTATGGTGTAGTCACCATTCTTTAGATGAAAGACACTGGGGTTATATTAATCTTCTGCTATCACAAACAATATTATAGTGCATCTGCTTATCTCTGCATAACTGACAAACACTCATGGGTTTATAGGAAAGTGACTCAAAGTATAACCCATTCAAATCACATTACATACTCACAAATTGTCTCTCAGTGTTCACACCAATTTACATTCTCAACAGCGTTTGAAGAAGTCAGTTTCTTTTACACTCAAATTCACTAAAGATGTACTGATATGTTTGTGCATGTGTACGCATATACTTAATGTATGAAATACATAAATATACATTTGAGTCTGCAGTGATATATTTTTTCATGATGTTTTATTAAGTATATTATAATTTTACTCAGAATGCTTTGACATTACTTTCTGATTTTATATAAATATTCTACAAGTTTCATTAATTACTTCTAGGAATCTTATCTCTTTTCACCTATTTTGAATACATTGTAGAAACTATCTCTTTTTTACTTCTTTTTATTTATTTTTTATTTGTTTATTGAGAATTGTTTCTTTTGTTGTTGTTTTTTTTCTTTATACAAAAGTCCTGATTATAGTTCCTCCTCCTTATCTCCTTCCAGGTCCTCTGTACCTTTCCTCCTATCTGGATCTACCCCTTTTCTGTCCTTAGAAACACACAAGATTCTAAGGTAGAATAATAAAATTAAATTAAAAATAACAAAATAAAACACAGTATAATAAGATAAAACAAACACAAGCAAATTGGAATATACAGAAGAAAAAGAGGCCAAGAAAAGGCACAGGAAACAGGTATAGACAGAGAGAGATCCACTCTTTTGCACACTCAGGAATCCCATAGAACCACAAAACTGGAAGCCATAACACATACGCAAGGAATCTAGTTTTTGAAGATACAGTCCAACTTACAAATTACCATGTCTCCATTTCTTTCACACCCAGGTTGAAGTTCTGGTTATACTAATTATTTTTATTGATTTCTCATATTTTGATTTCCAAGTGGCTAAATTTAAGAAACTTTCAATGATATTGAAAGGAAGAACATTAAAATCACTCTGTCATCTATTTTTTCCCATTTAAAAAAGGCAGTAAGGCACCTCAGCTAAAGGAAGCATTTGATCAGATGTAAATAGATTATAACTTAAAAAATAAAATCTCAGTTGTGGAGATATTTTGTTTGTGCTTTAACAAATAAAGCTTGCCTGAAGATCAGAGGGTGGAGCTATCCACTAGATAACCACAGAGGCCAGGTAGTGGTGGCACACACCTTTAATCCTAGCACTCAGTGAGGTAGTGGCAGAAGGATCTCTGTGAATCCAAGGACACCCTGGGCTACACAAGATTGATCCAGTCTAAAAAAGAAACAGAGCCAGGAGGTGATTGCTCACACCTTTAATCCTAGTATTAGGGTTATCATGCCTTTAATCCCAGAACTAGGGAAGTAGAGACAAGAAGTGATATGGCTGAGCAGAGAGAGGTATATAAGGCAGGAGCTTCGCCCTTTCAGGCTGAGGATTCCAAGAGGTAAGAAGTCTTTCTAGTAGCTGGCTGCTCTGCTTCTCTGATCTATCAGCGTTCACCTAACATCTGACTCCAGATTTTTATTATTAAGATCAATTAGAATTTGTGCTACACTCAATCCATTAACTTTCCACACACATAAAGATATATATTTACATTGAACAATGTACTGGTTAGTTTTGGTCAATTTGACACAGACTAAGGTCGTTGTGAGGAGGGAACCTCAGTGGAAAAACTGTCTCCACCAAACTGGCTTGTAAGGCATGATTGTGGAGCATTTTAATGATTGATATAGGAAGGCACAGCCCACTGTGGGTGGTACCACCCCTGAGCAGGTAATCCTGGGCTGTATAAGAAAGCAGGCTGAATCAGCCTTGGAAAATAAGCCAGTAAGCAACTTTCCTTCATGGCCTCTGATTCCATTTCTGCTTCAATTCCTGCCCTGATTTCCTTTCACAACAGACCATTGGCTGTAAGATGAAATAACCCCTTTCCTCATCAAGTGGCTGTTGGTCATGGTGTTGATCATAGCAATAGAAACCAAACTAGAATAAGCATCAAATGCTAGCCAAGGCCACACAAACTTGTACAATTCTTCCCTTTGTTGAATGTGACAATTCCAGCAACTACAGTAAGTTCGTTTCTTGAACTCTAATAACTTATTCCCCTAGATTCTTGACTGCCTCAATTTGGAACCCCCAGTAATGACCAGCAACAAGTTGTTTATCTAGCACCTAACATTCTTAAAATTGATGATTACCCCTGGCAATGGCCAGCTGTGGACTAAAAAAGGAAAATGGCCAACCCTTTCCTGCTCCCTGTCCTTTAAGTATCCCAGATGGTGAGCTCTGTTCTAACAGAGAACTCACCATCAGATTTTCCCTCCAAATCCAGGCCTGCTGTGTCTTGAGTTGCTCATCTGTTGTCTGACTTCCCCTTTCACTCACCCTTCATTTACTAGGGGCACTGAATGAACCTAAAACACACTGTTCTTGCATCTCTCTCTCTCTCTTACTCATTTTTATCAAAGAATTAATGACCACTGATGTTAGCTAAAGCAAACTGATTTTGTCATACTTTCTCCAAGATTCCAAAGAAGGAAACAGACCACATTTTAACACAACATTATTAGGTTTATGAGCCTCCTTGGTCACTTCTTTAATCCCACATATGGGGACAAATAAGAAAAACAATATCTCCTTGGAGGATGTGTTCCTTTTCTTTATCTCTTTGTTATTAAGTTTGAATCTTTGATTTTATGACTGAATAAGGAAATAAATTCTCCTTTACAAACGAGTAGCAACAGAGCTGGCTGATGCTGCCCATTATGTCCCGGCTGCCTGTGTGTGGACCTGGCCTTCTCTGCTGTTCAGATTCATGACACTTGTCATAGTGTGCACATGATATTTCATGCAATAAAAAGCAAGAAAGTGGGGGCTGGAGAGATGGCTCGGAGGTTAAGAGCACTGACTGATCTTCCAGAGGTCCTGAGGTCAATTCCCAGCAACCACATGGTGGCTCACAACCACCTATAATGAGATCTGGTGCCCTCTTCTGACCTGCAGTCATACATGCTGTATACTAAATAAATAAATCTTTTAAAAAAACAAAACAAAACAAGAAAGCATGGTATCCTGTGTTTGACTAATTAAAAAAAAATAATCTCTGTAACAAATTTTAAATACCTTCTGCTGTTCTCCTTATGTCTGTCAGAAATAGCATGCTGTCAGAGAGCTATACACTACATTTTTATTTTGACATTTTGTTCTGTTTGTACAGAACTTTGTAAGTATACCAGCTAACCAGCCTGTATTCCTCAGACATTAAAGCCAGAGACTTCCTTTCCTATCCTATGGTCCCATCCTAATCATGGACTCTGTATACTAATGCTTTTGAAAGCCTAAGAACACATTAGGCCTGGATTTAGGCCTGTGTGTGACTCCCTCTGCCTCTCATGACTGATCATAGACTGTGACACCGTATATGTGAAAAATTAATAGATGCAAATTCATATTTCATGTGGTATACCATAGCTTATTTTTGATGCTGAAATTATTTTCCCTAAGCAATATGATTTTGGTAAGATATAAAAAGCAAGCACAGACTTTCATTTGGAATTTCAAAAGATATAACAATGTGTGGTAAACTGTGAGTTAACTGTGAAACCAAGCCAACAATCTTCAATGAATGCACTTCTAGTGTCGAAAAAAAAAAGCATTTTTTTTTAAAGACAGCAAGTGCTATATCAGCGACAGCCAAATGCACTCAACTTAGTTTGATTTTCAAGCTGAGTTTTAAAAATGTTAGGCAACCAAATGCTGCCTTACAAGGGCATTTTTCTTTCTGAAACTGTTGTCAGATACTAAATTCCCAGAGCTATTTGCAGCTTAGTTTATGAAACAAGTACTCAGTCTCCAAATTGGTTAATTGCATCCATTATTATTCACCAAATAGAATTAGGTTCTCATATACAAACAAGAAAACACCACAGACAGTGTGTCCTCTCCACTTTCTCCTTCCCTGGGAATGGCGACATTGTGATTTTAATAAGTGGGAATTAGAATAATCCTTTATTTCCCCCATTGCCATCAACACAAAGGTTTTCTTTTCCAAAGGTCACAGCTAAAAGAACAATTTTGGCTCCATCTCTAGCACCAAGGGATACCACTTGAGTGGCTTTTAACAGAGCGGCTTGGCTGGGCCAGAATGCATGAGTGTCTTAGCCTATTAAGGTATTCACACCCAGCCAGCCATGAAGGCAAATGCTGAGCTGCTTTGTTATTACATTAAAAAGACACTCAATTTTTGTTTCTTTGAACTTTTCTCCTTTCCCTACTTGATAATTACATCTGTAAATTATTCAGTTGCTTAAATGAGCAAAAGCCAATATAAGCACATACTTCATGCCTTATTGTTATTTGAATTTTATGACTGAATCATAAATTATATAATTTGATTGATCTTTATCTTTACCGTGAGCAACTCTTTTGTTTCAGAGACACAGAAATGGAGACTTAGAGACAGAAAATGATCTGGTCATTGTCAAGTGGCAAAGACTCTAAAAGATGTTCCCAACCTCACCTGTCCTTAATTACCCTGTACCTCTGTTTTGAAGCTGTATGTCCAGAGAGCTCTCTCTGGCCCTGCCTCTTAAAGAAGGCTTCTCTTTCTCCTCTTTATTATAGAAGGACACGAGCTTCCTTTGTTTCACATCCCTAGAACTCATTTTTATCTATCCACAATCCTCAGTCTATATAATAGATAATTATTTTTGGTGTACTTGCCTTAATTCAGACAATAATTAAATGGGGACATTTTCCTTTGTAAGTGTATTTTAAATCAGGTTCTTGTCTGTATTTGTACCTCTATTATATTACCTTAGTATCGAACCAAAATTCCCAGAAAACAAAACAAAACCCTATCAAGGATTCTACAAGCTCGGTTGACTGATGAGAGCACTGTTTGTTTGTTTGTTTGTTTGTTTGTTTGTTTGTTTGTTTGGTGTGTGTGTGTGTGTGTGTGTGTGTGTGTGTGTGTGTGTGTGTGTGTTGTAATACAGGGCTTCACTATATAGTCCAGGTTGGCCTCTAAACCACAGAGCTCTATTCTCCCATGCCTCCCAAGTGCAGGATTAAAGTCATGCACTACCACTTTCAGTTTTATTAAAACATTATGATTGTGAAGCATTAGAATGCTGCAGATACAAAGCTAAATCATCTTGAGCTGCCTTAGTTCCTTTAATTGTATCATTCATTGCCCACCTCTGTGTCTGACCGAACATTTTGTGACAACCAGGTAAAACCTTTAGGAATATATTACTTTAACAGGCAACAAGCTTATTCCAGCAGAAATCTAAGCATATCAACAGATAGCTTTGAAATCTATTGCGGAAATTGTCCCAATTTGCTGAAATTTGCCTGCCTGATGTTCCTAACAATGCAATGTATTTGAAAATGTCTTTGGAGATCAGTCCTCTGTCAGATGTGGGGTTGGTGAAGGTTTTTCCCACTCTGTTGGCTGTCTTTTTGCCTTATTGACCGTGTCCTTTGCCCTACAAAAGCTTCTCAGTTTCAAGAGGTCCCATTTATTGTTGTGCTCAGTGTCTGTGCTGCTGGTGTTATATTTAGGAAGTTATCTCCTGTGCCAATGCATTCAAGAGTACTTCCTACTTTCTCTTCTATTAATTTTAGTGTAACTGGATTTATGTTGAGATCTTTGATCCACTTGGACTTGAGTTTTGTGCATGGTGACAGATATGGATCTATTTGTAATCTTTTACATATTGACATCCAGTTATGCCAACACCATTTGTTGAAAATACTTTCTTTTTTCCGTTGTATAGTTTTGGCTTCTTTGTCAAAATCAGGTGTTCATATGTGCATGGATTAATGTCAGAGTCTTCAATTTGATTCCATTGGTCTGTATGTTGGTTTTTATGCCAGTACCAAGCTGTTTTTATTACTATAGCTCTATAGTAGAGCTTGAGGCCACATCTGACAGAGGACTGATCTCCAAAGTATATAAAGAACTCAAGAAACTAGACATCAAAATACTGAACAATCCAATTAAAAAATGGGCTAAAAAGCTAAACAGAGAATTCTCAAAAGAATAATCACAAATGGCTGAAAAACATTTAAAGAAATGCTCAACATCTTTAATCATCAGAGAAATGCAAATCAAAACGACTCTGAAATACCACCTTATACCTGTCAGAATGGCTATGATCAAAAACACTAATGACAGTCTATGTTGGAGAGGATGTGGAGCAAAGAGAACACTCTTCCACTGTTGGTGGGAATGCAAATTTGTACAACCACTGTGGAAATCAGTATGGTGGTTTCTCAGAAAATTGGGAATCGAACTACCTCAAGACCCAGCCATACCACTCTTGGGCATATACCCAAGGAATGCTCAATCATACCACTAAGATACATGCTCAGCTATGTTCATAACAGCACTATTCATAATAGCCAGAACCTGGAAATAACCTAGATGCCTGTCAACTGAAGAAGGAATTAAGAAAATGTGGTACATATACACAATGGAGTACTACGCAGCAAAGAAAAACAATGACAGCATGAAATTTGCAGGCAAATGGATGGAACTAGAAAATATCCTGAGTGAGGTAACCCAAACCCAGAAGGACAAACATGGCATGTACTCATTCATAAGTGGACACTAGATATAAAGCAAAGAACAATCAGATTGCAACCCACAGAACCAGAGAGGCTATATAGCAGGGGGGACACTAGGATGACTGTGGCTTATAATAAGTTTTGGTTTTATTCAATTACTGGGCAAGCCTCAATGAAACATTTCACTATTAGGATAAGAATTTATACTGTATCAAGCTGATAATAGAAAAATAAATAAATAAAAATAAAAAAAAGAAAGAAAATGTCTTGTTGATTACTTTTTGGTTCTTTAAATACGAAACTTCATATAACCTGTTCCTCGCAGAAGCATGTTGTTTGGGGAAACTTGGACCTTGTGTTCCCACTCAAATTTATTCAAGAACAAACTATTTCTGACTCCCTTTCAGGTAAGGAAGTATTTTGAGTGGACAGTAGATAATAGGTAGATGGAAGACAAACAGACAATATGCTGTGGGATGTCATTCTGTATGCTGTGAATATGTGTTGCTCTGATTGGTTGATAAATAAAATGCTGATTGGCCAGTAGCCAGGCAGAAAGTATAGGTAGGGTAAGAAGAGAGGAGAATTCTGGGAAGAGGAAGGCTGAATCAGGAGTCACCAGCCAGACACAGAGGAAACAAGATGGCAACACAGAACTGAGAAAAGGTACCAAGCCACTTGGCTAAACGTAGATAAGAATTATGGGTTAATTTAAGTATAAGAGCTTATCAGCAATAAGCCTGAGCTAATGGCTGATCAGTTATAATTAAAATCTGTGTGTTTACTTGGGGGATGCAAGTGAGGGAGATTTGTCCTGACTGCCGGCCAGCCAGGACACAGAAAAACTTCCAACTACAACGATATGAAAGATACAGATGTAGATATTATAAAGTAGAACATTAATTTTCTCTACAGCAAAAATGATAAATCAATGACAATTTAAACATGTCATTAGTTTTAGAATACCTGTACCATTTTCAAAAGCATTTAATTCTGAGTTCATAAAGGAAAGAAAGTGTCTAGAATTGTATTACAGATATATGTCATAAAATAAAGCCCCAGCCCTTCACACACAGAGCTTTTTGACACACTATTCAGTCCAGGCTGCCCTCAAACTCATAGTGACCATGTGCCTTAGCTAGTGATGGGATTTCAGGCATAATCCACCATTGCTATCTGCTTTTATATTTAAAGATATTTTAAATATTGACTTTACTATTATATAGTCCTCTTCACTATATTTCTCCCTCTGTTAATGCCTTTTATGTTCTAAGAAACTTCTGGCTGCAACTAGAAGGTCTTCTGTCTTATGTTAACCTGTCTACCCCTGGTATTTGGGCTGGATTTGCAAGCCTCAATTACTGATGTTTTCTGTGACATTGTGTTCATTCTCTGTGGCTATTGTAACACATTGACAGAATTTTGGTAGCTTAAAACAAAACAGGTTTATTATTTCCCACTTCTGAAGGTCAGAAGTGTAACATGGGATGCACTGACTTGTAACAAATTGTCAGCAGGGCTAGGTTTCTTTCTGGGGCTCTAGGGGTTAAATGACCTTCTTTCTTATCTGTCTCAGCACTTAATACCAGTCTCCATTTATTGGTTTATGAGACCCTTCCCTCTTCAAAACCAACAGAAGCAAGTTAAGATCCCACCTTTACTCTGACCTCTTTCTTCCAGGTTTTTTTTTAACTTATTTTTAATTTTGCATTCAATTGTATGTATGCACACATGTGCACTATCAACCACGCACGATCAACCACATACATACATAAAAACAAAGCTTTACCATTTTTATATTTTTCCTTCTCTTTTTTTATTCAACATGAAATGTATTACATTTTCCAATTATTGTTTCATAAATTTATTGAGTCTTGCTGGCCCGTGGACAGTCAAACCCTTCTTGACTTTTGAGATGTTTCAATCTTAGCATTATCTTTGCAGAATTTTCCCTGAAAAGCTGTAGGAATTGGGTGAATTTCATACCTAGATATACATAAATCCATATGTGTTCTCTGACATAGAAAGCAAGTCCAAAGGTCTCTCTTTCAGTCTCTTCTTGCCCAGGTGGATTCTGGTTCTCATTTTCCTGGCTTCTCCTAAAATCAACACATGCAATCAATACAGCTGGAGAAAAGCCCCAGAGGTCACAGGACTCCTGGTTGCACCTTTATCTAAAGTCTTAGCACTCCACAGTTTAGTGCTTGAGCAGCTGTCTGCCCTTTACACAGCCTTGTGTTTTATCTGATTTTTATCATTGATTCTGGTCCACATTCATCCTGCCTAAGAATGAATGGATTTTATCAAATTATAAATGGTCTGTATTGAACATAATATGTTTTCATTTTTATTTATTGGCTCAAAATTTCCTGTTAGAATCTATTTTCATTTCCGTGATAGATTTTTTTAGCTAGTGTTTAATTTTCATAAATTTTACTTTTATAGTTTCATTTCTTATTATTATTATTCTATTATTACTTAACAACTTAGATTTAAAACTTAAATTTTCTCTCTTGAATGTGGAAGGTGGACAAAACCAGTATTTTTAAGGATACACACTAAGCGCCAACCAGTCTCTAATGTGAACACTTTCTAAGACCCTCCTTTGGTCCATTGGGCTGAGTCATCAGTGGACTAACCTTCTAATGAAGTCAAAGCCCTCATAATTCAACCATCTATAAACACTGAACACTGATGACCTGAAGACCCACAACTTATGCACAACAAGACCCTCAGTGCAGATTAGTGAAATTACTGGGTTTTCTTTTAATTCATCTCTGATTCACAAACATGAAGAGGCATGCATGGGTTACCTGTTCCAGAAGGGGCAGCCTAATTTCAGAATAAAATAATTGAAAAGTATTTGCTCCATGCAATCAAATGACACTGAAGAAATGACAGCCCACCTCTCAACACTCCCACATTTGAGAGGCACATCTGGACTTTAAGCCCAAGCAGACTGTGAGGAGGCACTCACAACACCCACCCGGATGTTGTTAGACAAAGCTGAAAAGGAAGCCAAGATACTTATGGCCATTGAGAGACACAGAAGACATGCCTGAGAAGTACAGTTTCCCTTCCTCCCGCCAGACACTAATGAGATGACCTTCTCACTAAGTCATATCAGAGGAGGAGTTCATTGACTGCAGGATTCTCAGTAGAGCTACTTGGTGGGATGGAGGACTTTGTCTCTAATCTCACATTGTCAATAGTGAACAGTGGATATAAGGAGCAAAAATGATTTATCTATTTTAATGGAAGATGCACGGGAGGCCACATGGAACAATGTCTATACCTGCCTCGTGGAATTATATTGCAAAACAACCTTTGACCAAATTATGCTGGTGCAGCTGACAATCAAGGGCAGTAAAGATGAATCTTGCATAAGCCTCAAACTTTTTATTCAAAATGGATTATAAAATTTAAAATAAACTATAGTCTGGCTGGGCGGTAGTGGCACATGCCTTTAATCCCAGCACTTGGGAGGCAGAGGCAGGCGGATCTCTGTGAGTTCGAGGCCAGCCTGGTCTAAGAGTGAGTTCCAGGAAAGGCGCAAAGTTACACAGAGAAACCCTGTCTCGAGAAGCCAAAATAAAATAAAATAAACTACAGTCTGTGTAACTTTTGGGAAAGTAAAGGTTCTTTCAAATTATGAAAATCACAGTTCTAATATTAACATAATAACTGTGATACATGCTTCAAAGAAATATATTAGCTAATTTTAGTGTTAAAACATTTTAAAAGGTTTACATTTTTACCCTAGACAGAATAAATAGAATAGATTTTATTGGTGGACTGGGGCAGTGGGATAGGAGAGGCTCAGATGGGGAGGAAGATGGGAGGGAGGGAATGCAGGAAGAGACAGCAAGAATTCAGAGGAATTTGAGGGGCAGTAGGGAAACCTAGTGTTGGGGAAACTTCCTAATGAAGTCTCCAGATAATGTGGGAAATGGAGCCCCAACTGGCCATCTCTTGTCACCAAACAAAACTTTCAGTAGCAGGACTGGGTTATACACAATTGTGTTATTGGCCAAAGGAGTCCCATGGAAATTCCAAAGAGCCCAGGCTATTGCCAAGACAATAGGTTGTTCTCTATAAACAACTCATTGAACATGAAGAGATTGAGCTGGTACCTACATAGAACCTTCACCCCCGTAGTCTAGTGTCTTTGGTACAAAAAAGGTACTCTGCTTGCTACCAAAATGGAAATGTAAGCACCAATACAACTGTAAAACCTTTGGTCTATAAGCTGTCTTTCCTGCAAAATATGTTAGGGCAATGGTGATGTGAAGCTTGTGGAAGTAGCCAACCAGTGTCTGAATACCCACTCCACAAGATGGAACCCATACCCAACACTATTAGGGTGACCAAGAACCAGAGATTTGGTAGTCCAGAGACCTAGGGTAGAACCAAACTCTATTGGTCTAAACAAACAATCAAAAAAGTAACAATAAAATGACCCCTAATAATATTCAGCTATAGTCATATAGTCATATAGTGCCTTGTTCTGTCATCAGAGAGGATTCTTCCTGCAGCAGATGGGAACAAACACAGAGACCCACAAAAAGACATTATGCAGAGAGAGAGAGAGAGAGAGAGAGAGAGAGAGAGAGAGAGAGAGAGAGAGAGAGAGAGAGACCTTGGAATACACAGATCTCAATGAGATGTCTCCATCAAATCCCTCCCTTCAGAGCTCAGAGAACCCTGAGGAAGAGGAGACAGAAGGAGTGTGGGAGTCAAAGGGGCTGGAGGACACCAGGAGAACAAGGCCATCCGAATCCCTTAAGCAAATCTCGTATGAGCTCACAGAGACTAAAGCAGCAAGCACAGGGTCTACACTGGTCTGCACCAGGTCCTCTGAATGTATATTCTAACTCTCAGTTTAGTACTTTGATGGGACTCCTGAATCTGCGAATGAGTGAGTCTCTAGTTGTTATGCCTTCTCTTGGGTCTCTTTTGCTCCTTTTGGTTTTCCTTGTCCAATTATGATGGGATTGTTTAGGTTTTATCTTTTTATATTTAAAATAAAAATTAAAATATTTACATTAAAAATATAATATACTGTGGTTTTATCTTTTAATATTTAAAATAAATGAATAAATAAATCAAAAATACCTTTAAGAAATCAGGATGCACACGGAATGAGGAGAAAGCTAGTGAGCAGCAGCTCCCCATGGCCTCTCTGTAAGTAAATTTGGTGCAACTCTGTGGGTTTGGTCCCAGATTTTGGCACCAAAACATGCGTTTTGCAACTCTGGGAAGGGGTATCCTGACCACTTGGGAGTCAGGCGATGGCTGGAGCTGCAATGAGACAGCAGCCCTGGATAGCGAAGTAGCCGCTTAGAACAGCTGCCAGCTGGAGGGTGAGGTTTGAGCTGCTCTGACCTCTGAAGGGCAAGGTATCCCAGATACCTCGGATACCTCAAGCCACTCAGGGCAGCTCTGTCCTGGAGAGGAGAGTCAGGCTTGGGACTGCTTCAGCAGGGCAGGGTCTCCTGACTATTCAGGAAAGTCAGGCCTGGAGCTGCCAGGACAGCAAAACAGAGAAGGGTGTCCCGACTGTTCGGGAGAGTCAGGCGATACCTGGTGTGATGGGGATGGTCTCCCAGCAGGATAGAGCAATCCTGCTCCTCTCCTGGAGAACTCCTACAGCTGAGCTTTGCTCAGCACCCACTTAAGGGGGCTTCCTAGCAGAACTCTGCTTCTCCAGCCTAAGGTATTGCTTCTTTTGCTTCACTCTGCAAAAGGGGAAACCCCTGCAGAGATATAGCAGTCTCCTCCAGCTCCAGCTCTGGAGAAAAGTGTTACTTTTTCCGTTCCTCCTGGCTCTGTCCACTGAGGGATGTCTCAGCAAGAATCTTCTTTATGGCAGTGGATGAAGATCTTCATACCCAAAACTCGTGAGAAAGAGATTTATTTAGAAGGAGGAGTCCAGGAGGGTAGCTGCCTCTACCAGGGTGGAGAGAACAGTCCACAACTGAACAGGCAGGGCAGTTTATATAGGATGTCTTGGGGGCGGAGTCAACTAGTGATTAGTTAGTTAGTTAGTTAGTTAGTTAGTTTGTTTGTTTTTCTCCAGGGATTGGCCAGTTTTGTGTGCTAGGGACATAGATGGCCCTGATTTCAGAGCCAAACTGTGTTTCTTTCACTGGCCTTTCTTGGCTTTTTGACACTGCCTCTAAGGCCAGGGCACATTTCTCTCACTGACTGATTCTAGGGACCAAGCATGTTACTTTGGTACTGGTTTCAGAGTTAGGTCATGTTTCCTTGGTTCTGGGTTTGGGGATAAAGTGTTCATTTCTCTGGCTCAGGTCCCAAACCCAGGCTACATTTCTTTCCCTGATCCTGGGCCCCAGGGCCAGGATTCTACTGTCCTGCTCTGTGATTGGTTGGTTCACAAGTCATTTGGCCAGGGGCACAGATGGCTCTGATTTGAGCCAAACTGTGTTTCTTTTACTGGCCTTATCTGAGCCATCTTTCCCTAGTTCTGGGCTCCAGGATCAGGGTGGGTTTCTTTATTCAGCCCCATTTCCCCACACTCTCCATCAGTTTTGGACTCCAGATTCTAGCCCTGCTTGAGTTCCTGCCCTGGCTTCCTGAAATAGGGTGTGACTTGAGAGTCCTAGGATTTAATAAACACTGTTCTCTCCAAAAACTTTACATTTTAAATTCTTAATATATTGTATATAGAAAGATAAAAATGAAGCGGCTAGAATGGGCAGAGTGTGGAGGAAGCTTTCCAAGAAGGAGTTTCTGATGGTAGAGCATAGATGCTTATATTTTGTTCTTCATTCTATAGTGTGGTTTTTTTTTTTTTTGAGAAACCAAGAATAGTTCATAGTATCTTCTGTGTTATTTATTACAACTTCCTCTGCATCTACAGTTATCTCAAAATAATAGACATTATACACTAAATTTCAATAGAAGTGTAAACAATGGATCCATGACAAGCAAAAGATGAATATTTCTCCTCTGGTGAGGCCCCAGGAATGAAAAAAATCCTAAAGCATAAGTCATTTTGAAAACCAAGGCAACTGCTATTCAGTCTCCTGGCTAGACCAAGCATCTTTTCCTTATCAAATTAAGGTTTATGTGATCCTTGAAGATGCTGTGGCAATGGGAATTTAAAACTAGTGCATAGAATTGGAGATATTTCTGTTTGCCTCATGCATCAACCTAACATCACAGTATGTTCAGGACAGTATATTGAGGTTGAGGAGAAAGAAGAAAAAGGAGAAAAAACAACAGAGGAAGATGAGTATAAGGAGAAGGAGGGGGAGGGCGTGGAAGAGGAGAAGCATGGGGCAAATGAGAAACATGAGGAAAAGGAGGAGTCGATGGAGGAGGAAGAGCTTGGGGAAGAAGATGGACATGAGAAAAAGGGGGAGGAGCTAGAGTAGAGGGAGGAAGAGTAGAGGGAGGAGGAGGAGAGAAGCATGGGGAAGAGGAGGAACATGGGGAAGAGGAGGAACATGAGGAGAAGGAGACAGAGGAAAAGGAGAAGGAAATAAATGAGGAGGGGGAAACAATGACAGACTTTTCAGGTCAGGAAACAGAATTGGTTGACACAGGGAAACTAGACACACACAGACACAGAAGGTTAGGGTCAGGGAGAGAATCTGTGAGCAGCAATAGCTGAAACACTGCATCATAAAACTGAATCATTCAAACTAGAGCAGTTCCCTTATTTGTTTGCAAGAGTTAGTGGAATCAGGCTATAAGAATTCCATGCCAACTATCACCTTATTTCTGAAGTCTCATTAATCACATAGAAAGTCCTTTAACATCTCTTTCACCTTCCAGAAAGTTTTCTCAGACCTTCTATCACAGTGTCACTGAGTAACACATCACTGTGACATGTGCTCCGGAGCATTTTTCCTTACATATCTCACAGACTGTGTTTGGTTTTATTATGTTTTCTTGAGACAATGCCTCCCTGTATAGCTTAATTGTCCTACTTGAGCCTCTAAGGTGCTGTAGTTAGAGCTTGTACTACTATTAGGTTTAGGCTTTGGAAGTACAAGTATGCATATAATTCAATTGCCCTTTTAACTGACTCATATTTCCTCATGTGAACTCCAACTACTGCATAAGATCATCTAACTGTTCTCATGTTGTAAAAGAAATGTTCGCATTTCTTTTAAATATGAAAAGGAGGCCTTCGTTGAGTAAGGAATCATTCTTCAACATTTAATAATTAAAACTATGAAAAAAACCCACAAAAACAAAATGTTAGAAATCTACCAGGTGAATGGTATTTGAAATCAGGAGGAGCTACACAAAGTCAGAGATTTGCCAGCACAGTTCACATTTAGGAGACAAATTTTCTGGAGGCCAGCCAGAGGAAGAAACATCTGTTAATTTTCTCCAAGAGATGTTGATTTTCAACCACTTTATACTTTACAAAGTAGCTTTAACCATAAAAGGATTCGCTAATATAACACGATTTTTATAACTTTGAACATGGTTAATAATTCACATATAACTAGGTGATATATCAAGTAATAACATACTTAATTTTTATAGCTTGTTTTTAGTCGATAGCTATTAATTTAAAAAATAAAATAATGGGACATGATTTAGTATTCAACAAAGGTTGCTACTCAAATCATGAGGACCAGATCCCAGCACCCATTTTGTGTAGCTCATAAATTACTGCTACAGGGTGTTTACTTGAAGCCATTGTGATAGTCCCTGGTGGCATTGGATTAAAATCTTTGATATTGTTAGCCAAAATGAATCTTTTTTCCTTTAAGTGTGTTTTTCTTGGATATTCTGTTTCAGTGACAACAAGCCCAGGTAGGCCCCTAGCTAGGCTGCCTTCCCTTTTGATGTCTTCATATATTTGCTTTATAAATGGCATTCATGTTTTGTTTGCATTTAATGACAGAAATAGTGAGAAGGTTGTTGTATCCACATTTTCAGAATCACCGACCTGATGGTATTTTAAGATCTATATATGATCTCCCCTCTAGGTAGGTCTTAGAATCTTAGTAACAGATATCTGAGCCAGGAGACCTGACGTATGGATAATGGATATCCTGCGGCTTGTAATTTGCTCACCTTGCCCCTTAGGGACTGTTGGCTAATGTCACCTCTGTAGCCACCACCAGATAATATTTGAGTGAAGAGAAATAGACTCATGCTGCAACCCATGGAGTCCTGTCATTGTCTGCTTTAGGTAGAAGAAGGGTATATGTGAAGAAGACTATCACAAGTATTTTTGGTGAGGGACTGAAAAATAAAAAGAACATAATAAAACTGAAAGTAGCTGTATTCCACAACCTTGTAGGTTGAAGGAAGTTAGGACAGCAAAGAATGGGAAGCCAACAGCAGTGAGAGTATGGTGAAGAACGTGGTTAAAACCCACTGCCCAGCTTGTATATTATTGAGATTCTTTTCCCAAATCCTCCCTCCAATAGCCCTTGTTTCTGTTTACCTTTTAAAATCCCTTGTTTTCTCTTCCTCTGTACAATTAAGTTTGGTTTCTACTTTTTGTCACTAAATAATAAATAATTTAGTTTGGACCTTCTGGGGACATGTATTTTTGACCTTGCTAAGTAGCTCAGGCTAGTTTCAAACTTGTAATCTTTCTTCTCTCAGTCTCCTGAGTTCTGGGATGACAGCAGTTCACCACTAAGCATAGCACATTTTAACTGTGGAAAATATTTCATAGCGTCGTTCATTTTCACCTTGGCTTATATTTTCCTTTCTCTTTTTGCTGCTTCTGTGTCTTGCTTTAATTGGCAGTGGGACAATAGCAGAGTTACAGACAGAGTACCAGGAGAATATTTTAGGACCTGTCACTTCCCAACCACAATCCCAGTGAAGATTCACATAATACTTCCTATATCTGCTAGCAACCTGGGAGTGGCTGACAGACAACTATACATTAAAAGTAGGTAAAGATTGATGTGTATGGATTTATTGGTAAGTATACTTATGCATTTTCCACTTTAAATGCAATTGTATTTCAGAAAGACAGCCTTGAAATATTTACATAGAGCTTATTTAGAGCTATGAAATATTTACATAGCAGGGCCTCTGACTCATTTCAAATAGCTGCATCAAGTATGTTCTGGAGGACCTTTTGGCATTTAGAGTTCCTCATTATTTCCTTCTTTCAGAGGCAAGTGTCAAAGGTGACTATTGAAAATCGAAGTAGGAGCACTCACTTCTGTAAGCAGGATGGCTCACGAAGGTGAAAGACTCTCCACAGGTAAGGCTTGGGGAAAATAATAGATATCAAGATCCTAGAAGTTGCTGATGCAAAAACCACAGCTCTCAACTCAAAGGAGACAAGAGGGGTTTTTTGTTTGTTTGTTTGTTTGTTTGTTTGTTTGTTTGTTTTTATTTGGGGTTTTTTTGAGCCAATATGAGTGACCATAGCCTGGGAATACAGATTCATGTTACACCAAACTCCATGTTCCAACATAGTAACAATTTGATGAGGTTTTACAGGAACAGAGCAAAGGAGTCACAAGTCAAAGCATCTTTAAAATGCTTTGTATGAGGCATTAGGTGGGTGGGTTAAAGCGAAGTGTGGAAATACCTGCTATGGGCCTCAGATGTGATCTGATTCCATTCTTAACTTCTGCTTAATAGGAGCTAGGTGTCATTTTGTACATTCTGAAGGATTTACATAATGTTCACAAGTATGTTATCTCACACAGAGACCAAAACAACAAATAGCTACTTAGGAGGCTAAAGATAGCACAAGATAGTTTGGCTCTGTACTTGTAACATTACAGACTCCTTACAGTCATTGAGGTTATAATCCTGTAATCCTCGCTGAAGGCCCAGTAAAAGGTCCCAACTCATTAAGAACTTTTGTTCACAAATTCTGGATAACATCACAAGGTCCATTAATGTCAACATAGAAAGTGAATTGATGAAAGACATCTTTGAAATCAGTTTCAAATGTTATCTTTGTATCTTTTTGTTTGACTCTGGGCATTTTCCTACATCTTTCCAATGCTCACATCTTTACTGTTATCAAGACAAGCAATGAGGACAGCACCATTGCCCTGGAAACTTCCAAACAGCACTGGACACATGTACATATAAACAATGCTATATGAAATCACTAGGTTATACACACACACACACACACACACACACACACACACACACACATATGCATGCAACAATAAAGCTTTATAAAGAGATCATGAGTTTGGGAGGAGAAGAAAGATAGGGGAGGAGTTGGGGGTAGAGATGACAGGAGTGTGGACAAAGTGCTTATGTTTGAAGTTCACATAGCACATAAAATATTTAGAAAGATGAAAAGAACAAAAGATAGGACATTTCTGGTATATATATATACCTCTTAGGTAGGATCCTGAATACATGAGGTTTTTTTTTTTTTTGATTGGGTTGCCTTTTGAAAATGGCTTATATTAAAAATTCCAATAGGATTGGCAAAATGTTTGGAAAGGGACTAGAGAAAATATCCTCACATTAACATAGAGAGGACTCTTGGAACTCAGCCTGGTGTTTGACTGTGGATCTCTGTATCTGCTTCCATAAATTACTAGAGAAAGGCTCTATGATGACAGTTAGGGTATTCACCGATCTGATTACTGGGGTAAGTCAGTTCAGGCTCCCTCTCAACTATTGCTAGTAGTCTAAGCTGGGGTCATCCTTATGGATTCTTTGGAACTTCCCAAGCACCCGGTTTCTCCCTATCCCCATGAAGTCTCCCTCTATCATGGTATATCTTTCATGAAGAGAGAGAAAAGAGATTCTATGAGCAAGGGGCATCAAGATCATGATGGGGAAACCTACAGAGACAACCAAACCAAACTAGTGGGAACTCATGAAATTTAGACCAACACCTGTGGAGCCTCCATGGGAGTGGACTAGGTCCTCTGCATAGTGAGACAGTTATGTAGCTTGGTCTGTTAAAGAGGCCCCGGCAGTGGGATCAGGATCTATCCCTGGTACATGAGCTGGCTTTTTAGAACCCACTTCCTATGGTGAGACACCTTGCACAGCCTTGATGCAGGGGGAGGGGCTTGTACCTGCCTCAACTGAATGTACCAGGCTTTGCTGACTCCTCATGGGAGGCCTTGACATTTTGGAGGAAGGAATGAGGCATGGGTTGGGAGGAGAAGGCTGGAGTGTGAGAGGAGGGAAGAGGGGGATTTGTGGTTGGTATGTAAAATAAATTTAAAAAATCTTAATAAAAAATAAAAAATAAAATATAGGAGAAAACTTAAAAATCTGATTATTTTCCTTAAGTACTTTTTCATGCTATATATTTTGATCATATTCTTTCTCCTCCCACAAGTCCTCCCAGATCTTGCCCCAACCCAACTTCATCTTCTTTCTCTGTATTAAACAAAAAGAAAATTCAAATCAAAGCAAGTAAATAGCAACAACAAAAATAATACATCCACATACAAACATCAAATCCAGTTTCTGTTGGCCAACTACTCCTGAGAATGGGGCCTGCCCTGGAGTGTGGTGGATGCATCCAGTATCATTCATTAGAGAAATCTGATTTTCTCTCTCCCAGTAGCTATCTATTGTACATGGCTTCATGGTTAGCAGTGGGACTTCATATCAACTTCCTTTTCTCCATGCTAGGAGTTTGTCTGGCATGAATGTGCGCAGGTCTTGTGCATGGTGTCATATTCTCTATGAGTTTTTATATGCTTCATGCCTGTTCTGTCTGGAAAACACAGTTTCCTTGGAGTTATCAACCACCTGTGAATCTTACAATCTTTTTCCCTTCTCTTCAGCACAGATACCTGAGTCTTGTGGTGAGGGGACCTGCTACTGTTAATGAAGTCAAGAACCCGAGACTAAATAGGTCATGATCCCTATGGACAAACCTAGACTACTATTCTGCTAAAGCAATGTAGCAATGAAATGACTCTCGATGACGTATTGCTGTACCCATAGATCACTGCCTCACTCAGCCTCATCAGAGAAGCTTCTTCTTGCAGGAGATGGGAATTAACACAGAGATTCACAACTGTATAATTTTTTAACATTTAATTTTTGTGAAGTACTGTGCATGCATGTAGTCAGGTGATAACTTGGAAGTGGAGGGCTTATTTTTTACTTTCATCATTTGGGTTCTAGGAATGGAATGCAGGTTATCAGGCTTGGTGACAAGAACTTTTACCTCCTATGTCAGCAAACAAGTCACCCGTAATAGTAACTCTTATCACCATATATGAAATAGGTATTCCTCAGTTGGATTACCATAGCACATCACACACAGATATCTATTTAAAAGAAAAACAGTAAATAACATAGTGCTGGGTTTTGTGGATTCTATCTATAATCCTGGCACCTGGGAAACTGAGGCAGAAATATCAGGCATTCAAGGTCATCCTTGGCTACATAGTGGGTTTGAGGTTAGGACAGGCTATAGGTGACCCTTTCTGAAAACAACCATTAAGGGACAGCATCAACTTTGTACTCATATGTTAAATGAGTGAGTTCTCCACATTCCCTGGACCACCTGTGGACCACAAACACCAGTGATAAGCAGAATTATGAACCAGTTCCCACTTGGAGACTCTAAGGCTTTTAAAAATGTCGTGTAACTTTTTCCACTGTCACACCAGGGAAGCTATGAAGCCATGATCTAAACTCAGGTCCAAGTACAAAATCTATTTTGTGAGCCACATCTCTGTGTTTTGGGTCCCTAAGTGCAGTAAAATCCACCTTTACTGTGTTCATATTTGCAACAAGCAGTTTTACATGGAGTTAATAGTGGCTCAAATGTTCCAGTATTTCTCTTTAATTTCAGCATTTTGCTAAAATTATCTAATTTTCTTTTAGAAAAAAATATAAAAGAATCAGCAAAAGCAAAGACCTATCACTTTATCTCAAGTATTGATCTTGCTTAAAGAATTGAACTTCATGATTAATTTAAACCATTGTACAGTTTCAATGATTGAAACTATATTTCCCTCCCTCACCCAATCCATAGTTTTCATTCTTACATACCAAGCTTTCAAAGATGTATTCTTCACACACCTTGCATGTTCTACTTCTATAAGATGTGTTAACAATGTCAGTCTCAGTGACTGGAATCCTAACTCATCATTTTTGCTGTTTGTTTCAGGGAAAGATTTCAATAAAACCGTAATGTATATGCTCTATTTAACTGAACACATATTAGATGCTCATCTGTCTATCATTGATCTTGCTGTCTCAGAACAGGGCATGGTCCAGGGCCTGCCAAGTTCAAGGGAGAGAAATTCAGTACAGTGGGCTGGCAAAGCCTAGTGTCCATTGTACCAAGTGTTAGAATAAGAAACAGCCAAATTTCCTCTGTATGGCCGCATTTGGTTGTAAGATTGTGAGACAGGAAGAAAAAGGTTTACACAGAGGAGATATGTGAAGTGGGACTTGAAGGAAGGCAGGGCAGCCTGGTGTGTTTACCCAGGGGCATCAGAATGGTATGCTGCACTGGGTAGCCCAAACCACAGGCATTACTTTGTTTTCCTCCAGTCCACAGGTGCAGTGTCAGTATAGCCTACACTGTAGTGAGATCTCCTCAGGGTTACAGATGACATTTTTACCAAATGCTCAAGTGGCCTTTCCTTTCCCCATGTCACAAAAGAGGTGTTCTTTCTTCTTCCATTCATAAAGACATGGATCCCATCATGTACTCTCAGTTCTCATTCACTAATTCTATACCAACACACTCCTGAAGGTTCTACCTCCAGGGATCATGCCATTATGTTAGAGCTTCAGTGTATGAATTCTGTGGTGACAGAAGAACTCAATCCACAACACTGGTTGTGATTTCAGCAATATGATGTGGTCATGAAATAGGTGTTGTATACAATGTCTGTATACAGGGTAGCTAGTGTGAAGTAGTAGCTAGGGCTCTGTTACATTCCTGAATTAAGATATTAGGTGGAGTTTATGGAAACTCTTTGGTGGTTGTCAATATTGTTTTTTGGTTTGTTCAGAGACAAGGTAGCCCAATATTCAAGGAGTAAATACTCACTTACAGAGGAGAATAAAACCAAATGAAGGGAATAATGATTTATTCTTCAGGTCAGCAAGTCATGTTCCTTGAAATGGATTTGGGGCAAGGCTCAACATTAGGAACATTCAAATCTAGCCATATGAACAACATCAGAATGTAAATGCAGATTTCTTTGAAGGAGTTGAGAAGCAGAGCCATGTTCTGAGGACATAGTGAGTATGGAGTAAAACAGTGTAGATGATGGTGTTCTCAGAGAGCAGTGTTCCTGGTATGTCTGTCCTCTTGTCTAAGGTTCACACTACAGCTGCAATACTGCAGCCTTTATGATTATACTCCAAGCATTTAGGTCAAAGAATGAAAAATTAAACTTTTATAAGTTGAAGAAGGTTCAACGCCCCTCCCCCATTCTAATTAGAGTGAACCTAGTTGTGATGCTGAGTTTCAAAACCAAGTATAACCATTTAGTGCAAAAGTGTGGCTCCCAGTAAATAATAAAGTTGAAATAAAGAAACAGACAGTGGTCTCTGTCATAACACATAATATCTCTGTCACTTGGGTGGATTAATGGTTTCATTTTTGTTATTTAATTTTTTTCCATTTTACGTACCAAACAGATCCCCTCTCATCTATCCTCCTTTTCCCCCTCAACTTCCCTCCTCAGCCCACCCCCCATCTCCTCCTCCAAAAGGGTAAGGCCTCACATGGGGAGTCAGCAAAACTTGGTACATTCAGTTGAGGCAGGACCAAGCCACTGTCCCCTACATCAAGGGTGAGCAAGGTATCCCACCTTAGGTAAAGGCCTCCAGAAAGCCAGCTCATACACCAGGGATAGATCCTGATTCTAATGCCAGGGGCCCCTCAAACAGACCAACCTATACAACTGTCTCCCATATGCAGAGGGCCTAGTCCAGTCCCATGCAGGTTCCACAGCTGTTGGTCTAAAGTTCATGAGTTCCCACTAGCTTGGTTAAGTTGTCTCTGTCAATTTCCTCATCATGATCTTGATGCTCCTTGCTCACAGAATCCCTCTTCCCTCTATTTCACTAGGCTCCTGGAGCTTGGCCTTGTGCTTGGCTGTGGATCTCTGCATCTGCTTTCATCAGTTACTGGATGAGGGCTTCATGGACATCTCATCTGTTTCCCCTTCCCAAGGTGACACATATGTTCCTCTTAGGATCCTCCATGTTTCCTATCTTCTCTGGAGCTGTGGGTAGTAGAATGATTATCCTTTGCTTTATATCTAGTTTTCACTTATGAGTGAGTATTATCATGTTTGCCTTTCTGAATCTGTGTTACCTCACTTGGGATGATATTTTCTAGTTCCATCCTTTTGCCTTCAAATTTCATGATGTCATTGTTTTTTATAACTAATACTTCATCATGTATATGTACCACATTTTCTTTATTCGTTCTTCAGTGGAGGGGCATCTAGGTTGTTTCCAGGTTCTGGCTATTATAAATAATGCTGCTATGAACATAGCTGAGCAAGTGTCCTTGTGGTATGATTAAGCATCCCTTGGATATAAGCCCAAGAGTGGTATTTCTGGGTCTTGAGGAAGAGTGATTCCCAATTTTCTGAGAAGTCACCATACTGATTTCAAAGTGGCTATACATGTTTGCATTCCCATCAGCAGTGGAAGAGTGTTCCCCTTGCTCTACATCCTCCCCAACATAAGCTGTTTTTGATATTAGCCATTCCGACAGGTGTAAGATATTATCTCAGAGTTGATTTGATTTGCATTTTCCTGATGACTAAGGATGTTGAGCAATTTCTTAAATGTCTTTTGGCCATGTGACATTCTTCTGTTGAGAATTCTCTGTTTAGAACTGTAGTCCATTATTAATCGGATTGTTTGGTATTTTGATGTCTAGTTTCTTGAATTCCTTATGTATTTTGGAGATCAGACCTATGTCAGATGTATTGTTGGTAAAAACCTTTCCCCATTCTATAGGCTGTTGTTTTGTCTTATTTACCATCTTTTGCCTTACAGAAGCTTCTCAGTTTCAGGAGATCCCATTTATTGATTGTTGCTGTAGTAATTGTGCTACTGGTATTATACTTAGAAAGTGGTCTCCTGCCAATGCATTCTATGTTACTTCCTTCTGTCTCTTCTATCAGGTTCAGTGTAGCTGGATTTACGTTGAGGTCTTTGATCCACTTGGACTTGAGTTCTGTGCATGGCAATAGATATGAATCTATTTGTAATCTTCTACATGTTGACATCCAGTTATGCCAGCATCATTTTTTGAAGACGCTTTCTTTTTTTTTCATTGTACAGTTTTGGCTTCTTTGTCAAATCAGATGTTCATACATATGTGGATTAATGTCAGGGTCTTCAATTGAATTCCATTTGTCCACATTTCCATTTTTATTCCAAGGCCAAGCTATTTTTATTACTACAGCTCTATAGTGGAGCTTGAGGTCAGGGATGGTGATGCATCCAAAGGTTGCTTTATTGTAAAGGATTGTTTTAGTTGTCCTGGTTTTTTGTTTTTCCATATGAAGTTGAGTATTGTTCTTTCCAGGTCTGTAAAGAATTGTGTTTGGATTTTGATGGGGATTACATTGAATCCGCAGATTGCTTTTGGTAAAATTACCATTCTTACTATGTTAATCCTATCTACCATGAGCATTGGAGATCTTTCCATTTTCTGATATCTTCTTCAATTTCTTTCTTCAGAATTTGAAAGTTCTTGTTACATAGGTCTTTCACTTGCTTAGAATTACTCCAAGGTATTTTATATTATTTGTGGCTACTGTAAAGGGTAATTTTTCTCTGATTTCTTTCTCAGTCCATTTATCATTTGTGTATAGGAGAGAAACTGTTTTTTTTCCTTTTCTTTTTTCTTTTTTAGTTAATCTTGTATCCTGCCACAGTACTGAAGCTTTTTATGAGCTGTATTACCAGTTCCCTGGTAGAATTTTTTGGGGTCACTTATGTATACTATCATATCATCTACAAATAGTGAAAGTTGGACTTCTTTCTTTCCAATTTGTATCCCCTTGGTCTCCTTTTGTTGTATTATTTCTCTGGCTAGAACTTAGAGTAGTATATTGAATAGATATGGGGAGAGTGGATAGCCTTGTCTTCTTCCTGATTTTAGTGAAATAGCTTTGAGTTTCTCTCCATTTAATTTGATGTTGACTGTTGGCTTGCTATAAACTGCCTTTGTTATGTTTAGGTATGTTCCTTGTGTTCATGATCTCTCCAAGACCTTTGTCATGAAAGGACATTGAATTTTGCCAAAGACTTTTTCAGCATCTAATGAGATGATCATATGATTTTTTTCTTTCAGTTTGTTTATATGATGGATTATATTGACAGATTTTCATATGTTGAACCATCCCTATGTCTCTGGGATGAAGCCTACTTGATCATGGTGACAATGTTTTTTATGTGTTCTTGGATTTGGTTTGCCAGTATTTCATTGAGTATTTTTGCATCAATATTCATGAGGGAGATTGGTCTGTAATTCTCTTTCTTTTTTGCATTTTTGTGTGGTTTGGATAGCAGGATAATTGTACCTTATAGAAAGTTTGGCAAGATTCCTTCTGTTTCTATTGTGTGGAATAATTTGAGGAGTATTGGTATTACCTCTTCTTCAAAATTTTGGTAGAATTTTGCACCATCTGTCCCTGTGGTTTTTTGTTTGTTTGTTAGTTAGTTAGTCAGTTAGTTTGGCTGATTGATTGAGAGACTTTTTTAATGACTGCCTCAATTTCCATAGGGGTTATAGGTCTATTTAAATTCTTTATCTAGTCTTGATTTATTTTCAGTATGTTGTACCTAGCCAGAAATTTGTCCATTTCTTTTAGATTTTCCAGTTTTGTGGAGTACAGGTTATTGAAGTATGACCTGAAGATTCTCTGTATTTCTTTATTGTCTGCTGTTATGTCTCCCTTTTCATTTCTGATTATCTTAATTTGGATATTCTCTTTCTACCTTTTTGTTAGTTTGATAAGGATTTGTATATCTTGTTGATTTTCTCGAAGAACCAGCTCTTTGTTTCAATTAATTCTTTGTACTGTTCTCTTTGTTTCTATTTTATTTATTTCAGCCCTCAATTTGATTATTTCCTGGTGTCTACTCTTCCTGGGTGAGTTTGCTTTTTTTTCTTCTAAAGTGTTCAGGTGCACTGTTAATTTACTAGTGTGAGATTTCTCCAACTTCTTTATGTAGGCATTTAGAGCTATGAATTTTCCTCATAGTGCTCCTTTCACAGTGTCCCATAAGTTTGGGTATGTTGTTCATTCATTTTCATTGAATTCTAGGAAGTCTTTAATTTCTTTCTTTATTTCTTCCTTGACCATATAGTGATTCAGTTGAGTATTATTCAGTTTCCATGAGATTGTAGGCTTTCTGTAATTTTTGTGTTTGTTGAATTCTAACTTTAAGCCATGGTGGTCTGATAAAATACAGAAGGTTATTTCATTTTTTTTGTATCTGTTGGGATTTTATTTGTGATTGAGTATGTTGTCAGTTTTAGAAAAGGTTCTATGGGGTGATGAGAAGAAAGTATATTCTTTTGTGATTGGGTGTAATGTTCTGTAGATGTCTATCAAGTCCATTTGGGTCATAACATCTTTTAGTTTCCTTATTTCTCTGTTAAGTTTCTGTCTGGCAGACTTGTCCATTGGTGAGAGCTGGGTTTTGAAGTCTCCCACTATTAGTGTGTGATGTTTGGTGTGTGATTTAAGCTTTAGTAATGTTTCTTTTACATATGTGAATGACCTTGTATTTGGAGCATAAATGTTCAGAATTGAGACTTCATCTTGATGGATTTTCCTGTGATGAATATGTAATGTCTGTAGCTGGAAGTTTTCCTGTGTCCTGTCCAGTCTGCAGCTGCTCAGACCCAAATAAACACACAGAGGCTTATATTAATTACAAACTGTATGGCCATTAGCTCAGGCTTATTACTGACTAGCTCTTACACTTAATTTAACCCATAATTCTTATCTATGTTTAGCCATGTGGTTTAGTATCTTTGCTCACTTCTGCCTTGTCATCTTGCCTCCTTTGTGTCTGGCTGGAAAACCCTAACTCAGCCTTCCTCTTTCCAGAATTCTCATTGTCTGCTTATCCCACCTATACTTCCTACCTGGCTACTGGCCAATCATCATTGTATTTATCAACCAATCAGAGCAACACACATTCACAGCATACAGAACAACATTCCACAACACTTCCCCTTTTCTGTCTAATCAAAAAAGAAGGTTTTAACTTTAACATAGTAAAATTACATATAATAGGACAGTTATCAAGCAAGAATTACAGTTACAATATCTAGTCTATTTGTATTTGGCAAAATTAAAAAATATTCTATCTGTCCTATATTTGTGAGTCTAAAGTTTCATATCTAATTTATCTTTTATCATATCCAAGGAAAATTATAACTATCTAGTCTTCAACTACATCAAAGACCTCAGAAGGACATAATATTATGTAAGTAACAGGAAGAACATTGTAAGCAACTTCCAAAAATCTAGCATGACAGAGACAGCTGGCTACCTGAACAGTTACCCAAAGTTCTTCTCTAAGTTGGAGCATCCATTCTTTAGCCTACATGCCTAGAGTCTCTCAGTCATTTCTCTCTGTGTCCTGTACAATGTCTGGCAGTTTCATCTGTGAAGCAGGAACCTGAAGAACCATCTCATCTTGCAAAGTTCAGTGGTCACTTTCCTGTGGGTCCTGCATGTCCAGGTTATACAACATTTTATCAGCAGAAATTGTTCTTGCTCAAATGGCTATTTTTGTTAAGAAGAAGATAAACTCCATATGGAGTGTCTTCAATGCCCATTCTCCTCTCTGAAGTAAATCAGTGCTACCAGGAGCAGACGTATCTCACTGTCCAGAAATTCTAAATTTTGAAAACATTTTAAATGCCATATTCTGTAGGTCTTTGAAGTGTTTAAAGATTACCCATCTATCTGAAATATATCTATATCTAGAAAACTTAATTAACATGACTAAGTTTGATTATCATAAATGATTAATTATTAATCTGTATTTTTAATTATACATTACAATTTTAAATGAAGTATACAAATATACCTTAAATAATAGGAGAACATATATATATATATAGTATAACAAAATTAACTTTTAATTTGTATCAATAAACTAAAATCCATAGCATTGTAAAACATTTCAAATCAGTTGTTACTCTTTAAAAGTAGATTCAATAATCTACTCTTTTATCCTATTGTATCTATTTCCTATCCTCCTTTTTTCTTTAGAAAGATATGGACTATAACCAATAACAATTTGTAACCAATCTCTAAACAAAGACAAATATCCATAATCCATTTTTGGGGAATGTGGGTATAGTTTTCTAGGTTACTCCCTGCTGATAGGGGGTGCTAATAATTTTATGGGGATCCCGAGAAAATTCAAGATAATGGTCAAGTCCTGGGAAGACAGGCTATAACCTTTGTTGATAGATACCATCTGTTAAGGTTCAGGAGGTCTGGCTTGATCAAATCTGATCCATCTTAACCCAGAACAAATCCATAGTGTCTTGCTTCCTGTGGAAATAAAAGCAGAGCCTCCTCTCCAAAGCAACATATTCTTAAATCCAAATTTTGGAGTCAAGATATATTTAAAACATACATATTGGTTTAACTTAGCAGCCTTTATAATCAAATGTCTCTATCCAGTTAAAAATACCAAAGACAATATAATCCAGACTCTCTGTGTGACTTCTATCTTTATGTGGCTTGTTTTTAATATTACTTTTACTTTCTCTTTAGAGACTTTATTTTTTTTAACTTTTTATTTCTTTATATAACTGTTTAGGTTACTTTTCCTCTCTCTTCCAAGCCTACATTTATTTTTATACACAATGTAAACTGTTTAGGGTTTATTTCATCTAAATCTGTATTGTGAACCTATTTCTTTAAACTGCAGAGTGGTTAGAACAGAAGCAGCAGTCTTGGCTGTTGACTCTGCCCACCTCAACTTTTCAGTATGGTGGTAGTACATGTACAGCCAGCTCTAGGAGCCATGTGTACCATCAACTCTCGGAAGCAGTGGGTCCATGCCTCCATTAAAACAGCATGTAGTCCAGAAACCTCTTTTTTTTTGTCTGTACTAGCAAAAGGCTAAATCTACCATGCACCACAATGTGCAGCTTGCCAATGCCTCTGTGTACTGCAGTAGGAATCCATAGCCATGCCACTTAGTTCATGGTGGCTGGCAGCCAGCTCTATCATGCAGGCAGCTGTCAGGAGATGAGTCTGCACTGCTGCTGGCATGAGGCTGTGAGACTAGGAAGCCTAGTGTGGCTCCATTTCTGTGTATTAAGAATCTTTAAGCTTTCTTAGGTCTATGTGGAAACTGTTGTCACAATGTCGGGCACCAATTGTAGCTGGGAGTTTTCCTGTGTCCCTCCTGGTCCACAGCTGCTCAGACCCAAATAAACACACAGAGGCTTACATTGATTATGAACTGTATGGCCATTAGCTCAGGCTTATTGCTGACAAGCTCTTACACTTAAATTAACCCATAATTCTCATCTATGTTTAGCCAGGTGGCTTGGTACCTTTTCTCAGTTCTGTCTTGTCATCTTGCTTCCTCTGTGTCTGGCTGGCTACTTCTGACTCACCCTTCCTCTTCCCAGCATTCTCCTCATCTGCTTGTCCCACCTTTACTTCCTATCTGGCTACTGACCAATCAGCATTTTATTTATCAACCAATCAGAGCAACACCCATTCATAGCATACAGAAGGAAATTCCACAGCAAATGTCTTTCTCAATCTCTTTTGATGAATTTTAGTTGGAAGTCTATTTTCTTAGATATTAGAATAGCTACACCAGCTTGCTTAATTTTATTTGTTTGGAAAGACTTTTCCAAGCCCTCTACTCTGAGGTAGTATCTGTCTTTGAAGTTGAAGTGTATTTCTTGTATGCAGCATAAGGATGGATCCTGTTTTCATGTCCATTCTGTTAGCCTTGTAGTTGGAAGGTTTCTCATTTCCCACCTGGCCCCAAGGTCTGCGTTCCTCCAGCTGTGCCTGGCCCAGTGTTGCCTCAGCCAGTTATAAAATAATCACTCAGAGGCTTAATATTAATTGAAAATTAAATGGCCTATGGCTCAGGCTTCTTACTAGCTAGCTCTTATAACTTGAATTAACACATTTCTATTCATCTATGTATCGCCATGTGTCCCATGGCTTTACCTGTACTTTCACATTTGCTTCTCCTGGTAGTGCTGGCGTGCCAGCCTCTAAGCTGCCTTGATATAGGCCAATGTAGCTTTGTTTATCAACCATTCAGAGCAAAATATATTCACAGCATACAGAAAGAAATGTCATAGCACTTGTCTTTTCTGTCAAATCAAAAAGGAAGGTTTTAACTTTAACATCATAGAATTACATATAATAGAACAATTATCAAGCAGAATTGCAGTTATAATATCTAGTCTATTTGTATTTGGCAAAATTAGAGAATAAAGTCTATCTATCCTATATTTGTAAGTCTAAGGTTTTATATCTAATTTATCTTTTATCATAACCAAGGAAAACTATAACTACTTAGTCTTCAACTACATCAAAGACCCTAGAAGGATATAATAATACCTAAGTAAACAGGAAGTGCATTGCAAGCAAATTCCATAATTCTAGAAATGACAGAGACAGCTGGCTACCTAAATAGTCATCCAAAATTCCTCTGCAATTTTGGGGCATCAGCCTATAGGCTTAGAGTTTTTTAGTAGCTTTCCCCTGTATCCTGTAGAATATCTGGCAGTCTCCACTGCAAAGCAGAAACCTGAAGGATCATCTTACCATGTTTTGGCAAAATTTAGTGATCATTTTTCTATGGGTCCTGCATGTGCAGTCGATACATTTTGTCAAGCAGTCCAGGCAAAAACAGTTTCTTGCCCAAATAGCTAACTTTTGCCATAGGGAAAGCAAACTCCTTATGGAGTTTCTTTGATGCCCATCATCTTCTCTGAAGTACATTGGTGCTGCCAGGACCACACATGTCTCACTGTTCAGAAAGTCTAAGTTCTTAAAACATTTTAAATGCCATATTTTGTAGGTCTTTGAAGTGTTTGACGATTACCTACCCAATTGAAATATATGTATGTATACCTAGAAAACTTAACTAACATGACTATAAGTGTGATTATCATAGATGACTAATTATTAATCTATATTTCTTAATTATACATTATAATTTTAAATGAGTTGCATAAATATAATACCTTAAACAAGAGTAGAAATATAAATAGAATAACAAAATTAATTTTAAATTTGTATCAATAAACTCAAATCCATAGCAATGTAAAGTATTTTAAACAAGTTATTGCTCTTTAAGTGTAAATTTAATAATCTAACCTTTTATCCTATCATATCTACATTATATCCCCCTTTTTTCTTTTAGAAAGAAATTGACTATGACCAATAACAATCTGTAACCAATTCATAAATAAAGATAAACTTTCATAATCCATTTTTTGCAGAATGTGGGCATAGTTTTCTATGCTACTTCCTGCTGACTGGGGACGCTGGTAGTCTTATGGAGACACAAAGAAAATTTTAAGACTATGGTCAAGTCCTGACTGGAGTAGTCTGTGAGGAATTATTCATTTGAGCCAGTTGTTTTGAAGCTGATTTTTGGATATGGGATCATTTGGACCATAGTGTCATTGAAGACCTCTCAGGGGTCTTCCTTGATCAAACCATATTATCCTAGAAGCAATCCACAGGTTCTCATCTTCTGTGGAAACAAAAGACAGAACCTCTTTTCCAAAGTAACGCATCCTTAGACACAAATTTTGAAGTCAAGATACCTTTAATATATATATATATATATATATATATATATATATATATATATATATATATATGTTTAATTCAGCAGCTGTCAGGGACAAGGACAGAATCTCTAGTTAGTGGAAAAAATACAGACCCCCCCCCCCCCGATAAGACAGGGAACTAGATCATCTTACAGTCAGGTTGCCTAGCAACAGGACATTGAGTAGAGCCCTTGACCCTTTCACCCTGTAAACATCCTACATAAACATCCTGTTAGCTTGCCCCACCCTATGCAGATAACAGCTTCTTGCTCCCCCCACCCTGCAGGAACTATATAAACCCTCCTGGAGAAAAATAATGTTGCACCTTGATCAGAATATTGTCTTGGTGTATTTCCTTTGTGTCTCCTGTCCCTATCATTCCGTCCTTAGGGTGGTCGAGAACCCATTGAAGCACTGCTGGCAGGGGCAAGCAGCCTTTACAATCAAATGTCTTTCTGCTGTTAAAAATCCTAAAGACAATATAATCCAGACTCTGTGTGTGATTTCCATCTTTATATGGCTTATTTTTTATACTACTTTTACTGTCTCTTTAAAGACTTTATTTTTTAAAACTCTATTTCTTTATATGACTGCATATATTCCTTTTTCTCTCTCTTCCAAGCCTATGTACATTTTTACACACACTGTAAACAGTTTAGAGTTTTATTCCATCTGAATTTGTCTTATTATGAATCTATAATCCTTCTCTACCAGGATAGATTTTAGATTGTTAAACTGCATGTCTAGGATAAAAAACAGCCGCCTTGGCTTCTTGCTCTGCCCACCCCCACCCCACCTTTACAAAATGGTGGAGATAGTTCACCACTAGCTCTGGGAGCTATGCTCTCCACCAACTCTGGAAGACAGTGGGTCTATGCCTCTACCAAAACAGCATGGAATCGGGTGGTGGTGGTGCATGCCTTTAATCCCAGAACTCAGGAGGCAGAGTCAGGTGGATCTCTGTGAGTTTGAGGCCAGCCTAGTCTACAGAGCGAGATCCAAGACAGGCGCCAAAACTACACAGAAAAACCTTGTCTTGAAAAACAAAAAACAAAAATGAAAAACAAACAAACAAAAAGCAACAGCATGTAGCCCAGAAACCACTTTTTTTTTTTAACTAGGAAAAGGTAAATCCGCCACGTTGCTTGGAGATGCCTCTGTGTGCTGTGTCAGGAATCTGCCATACTGTGTTCAAGCTTGCACGCCACAAACCCGCCATACTGTAGCTCATGGCTTGCCTGAAACACAACTATGAAGCTGTTTTTAGCTCCATATTAGAATCTCTTATTAAGTTCTCTCAGGTTTTAGGTGGAAACTCAAGCTCCACATTGGGTGCCAAAATGTAGTTGGAAGGTTTCTCAGGTCCTGCCCAGCCCCACAGTCTGCATTCCTCCAATCATGCCTGGCCCCATGGTCCCTCATCTGCTTATAAAGTAATCACTCAGAGGCTTAATATTAACTGTAAATTGTATGGCCTGTGGCTCAGGCTTCTTAATAGATAGCTCTTATAACTTAAACTAACCCATTTCTATTAATATAAGTATTGGCACATGTTCCATGGCTTTACCTGTACTTTTACATCTTGCTTCTCCTAATGGTACTGGTTTCTCTCCATACACTACCTTTCTCTTTCCTGTCTCTCTCTTTAAATTTACTGC
The DNA here is from genome assembly GCF_949786415.1 of Peromyscus eremicus. Lineage (NCBI taxonomy): Eukaryota > Metazoa > Chordata > Mammalia > Rodentia > Cricetidae > Peromyscus > Peromyscus eremicus. The sequence goes on along the minus strand of NC_081416.1, from coordinate 143,917,531 downwards.
CTGCCTCTAAGCTGCCTTTCCATAGGTGAATGTAGCTTTATTTATCAACCAATCAGAGCAACACATATTCATAGCATACAGAAAGGCATCCCACAGCATAGCCTGTGTCATTTTATAGGTAAATCAAGTCTGTTGATATTAAGGGATATTAATGGCCAGTAATTGTTAATTCCTGTTATTTTTTGGTGGTAGTGTGTGTGTGTGTGTGTGTGTGTGTGTGTGTGTGTGTGTTTCCCTTCTTTAGGACTTGTTGGTGTGGGATTATCTATTGCCTGTGTTTTCATGGATGCATCTAAAGTCCTTAGATTGAATTTTTCCTTCTAGTGCTTTCTGTAGGGGTGTATTAATGGATAGGTATTGTTTAAATCTGATTTTGTAATGGAGTATCTTGTTTACTCTACCTATGGTTGTTGCTGGCTCTGCAGCTGGGATCCCATTGTCTCTGATCCCAGGGGCAGGGAGTAAATAGATGCAGAACCAAACAGCACAGGCTCTAGGAGGTTGTAACAATCTCGTTTATTAAATAAAGGACTGAGGTATTTATGTGTGTAGTTTTTGGTGGGTTATGCTTCCAGCTGCCATGGTGTTTCCCAGTTGGCTCTGGGTCTTATTTAGCAGTAGCCATTTTAGGGGTCCAGTTTCAGGCTCCTCTGGTTCAGGATACTACTGTGCATGTCAGAGCTCTCTGTTTGCTAAGGCATGTGCTTTAGGCCTTACCTGCCTCATATGGTGATTGAAAGTTTTGCTGGATATAATAGTCTGGGCTGGCATTTGTTGTCTCTTAGTGTCTGCATAATGTCTGTCCATGGCTTTCAGAGTGTCCATTGAGAAGTCGGGTATTATTCTGATGGGTCTACCTTTATATATTATTTGCATTTTTCCTTTGCAGTTCTTAATATTCTTTCTTTATTCTGTATGTTGAGTGATTTGATTATTATGTGGTGAGGGAAATTTGTTTGGGTCTAGTCTATTTGGTGTTCTAGTAAGCTTCTTAGGTCTTCATAGGCATTTCCTTCTTTACATTGGGAAAGTTTTCTTCTATGATTTTGTTGAATATATTTTCTGTGCCTTTGAGTAGGTATTCTTCTCCTTCTTATATGCCTATTATTCTTAGGTTTGGTCCATTTACAGTGTTCCATATTTCCTGGATGTTTTGTGTTATGATTTTGTTGGCTTTAATGTTTTCTTTGACCAATGAATCTATTTCCTCTATCATATCTTCCATCTCTTGCATTCTGTTGGTTATCTTGCATCTGTAGTTCTTGTTCATTTACTTAGATTTTCTGTTTCCAGCATTCCCTTGGTTTGTGTCTTCTTTATTGCCTCTATTTTAATTTTCAAGTTTTGAACCATTTTCTTTATCTGTTTAGTTGCTTTTTCTTGGTTTTCTTGACTTTCTTTAAGGAATTTATTGATTTCTTCCAATTTTTTTGTTTGTCTTTTCCTTGATTTGTTAAGGGAATTTTTCATTTCCTCTTTAAAGGCCTCTATCATCTTTATAAAGTCACTTTTAAGGCTGTTTTCTTCTGCTTCTTCTATTTTGGGATGTTCATGACTTGCTATAGTAGAACCACTAGATTCTGCTGGTGCCATATTGCTCTTCATGTTGTTGAAAGTATTCTTGCACTGACATCTACCCATCTCTTCCTTCAATTGGTACAAGCAGTGTCTGCATTTCAGGGAGCCACTCTTGGTCCAATGAGCAGTGTTTGTATCTCAGGGAGCTGCTGTGGTCTTGGAGGACAGAGTGGGATTTGTAGATTGCAGGGTCAAATAGGGGGTGGTAGTCAGGCCTGCCTGCAGGAATCTTGCCTGCTGGCCTGCAACTGAGGCTGCAATGGGTGATGGTATGGGGGCACTTGCTGTGTCCCTGAGCCCAAGGCCTAGAGGCTGGGGTGACTGGCTAGGAGAACAGTCACTCACCTCTTGTTCCAATTGAAGGTAGCAAAGTCTGTGTCTCAAGGAGCAGCTGCAGTCTCAGGGGATGGGTGGAAAAGAGGAATTGAGGAATCAAGTGGGGCTTGCAGATTATAGGTTCTGATGAGGGGGAGGTAGTTGTCAGTCCTGCCTGTGGTAATCTTGCCTGCTGGCCTGCAATTGTAGAAAAGTGTTTCTACAAGCCTCAGCAACATTGCTCTATTCCTGTCCCCCATTAGTGATTAGAGTTTAGCCATTTTTCTCAAAGATTGCAAGGACAACAAACACTGAGACTATCCTTACTAGGACAGGACAGTTATATAAACAGCAGGTTTTGAGTGTTTTAAGTGAGTGGTGACAGGAAATTGATGAGATCAATTTGATCCTCATTAAGTTTTTACTGATGGTGGTCACAACTGCCCATAACACTGTTTCTGCAGGCCAAATGAAATCACTGCAAATGAGGCTATCATAAATATTATAACAGTAATTTGGAGTCCTTGTAATCATAGCCTCATCCCCTATGGGGACAGATGGCCTAGAATAGTGTGTGTGGGCTTAGAGCGGCTCCTACTTTATTCTAACCATGGCTCTTTTTTTTTTTACTCTCACCCCTGAAATCAGGCTTAATGAGAACCCCACATTTACTTGCAAACTGCAAGTGATACTTCTCATGAAGGCCTTGGCCTTGCTGTTTTTAAATGCAAACCTTGGTTTCACAACTAATAAGGCAGGGGTCAGGGCCAAGACTCATCATGCCCTCCAATAAGCTAACAAGGAGAGTGAATTTCTTAGATGACTACTTGAAGCCATTTGTTCTTCGTCACCACAGAGCTTCTGTTTAGGGGTCACCAACCAAGTCACCCGGGAGCTGTAAGGTGTTGGATTCTCTTGAACTACTATAAATTTTGGTAACATCAGCTCCAATAAGCGAGTTACATCAGAGGCTTCATCTGGGAAGACGTTGAAGCACCAAGGAGACTTCTGCATGCCTTTGCATACTCACACTTGCGGGGCTTGAGAGTTAAATTTTCAGTTTTTATATTTCTTGTTTACTGACTCATGAACTTGCTCAGGCTACTCGTTCCGTCTTCCAAACCACCACTGTTTTATGGTACCCATGGCTCCAATTGTCACTATGAAGACCTCATTTCTGAGCTCGTGCTTAAGCTTGTGATCACCATAAGAAGACCTCTGCCTGGAGCACAGCCATCCAACTGTCAGTTTACATAAATCTCCTTCTTTGGTCTACTTTTGCAATTATTCTTTCAACTCATCAGAACACACTCATTCACAGGGCCTGCATGGGTCTGCACCAGGTCCTTTGTGTATATGTTGTTGCTGTTAGCTTGGTGTTTTCGTGAGTCTCCTAACATGGGAACAGGTGTTTCTCTGACTCTCTTGCTTGTTTGGGGGACTCATTCCTTCCTATTCGGCTGCCTTGTCCAGCCTTGATATGAGCGCTTTTGCCTTGTCTTATAATATCTTGTCTTTTCCTGTTTGGCTGTCATCTGGAGGTCTTCTTATTTTTTTTTTTTTTTTTTTTTTTTTTTTTTTTTTTTTTTTTTTTTTTTTGGTTTTTCGAGACAAGGTTTCTCTGTGTAGCTTTGTGCCTCTCCTGGAACTCACTTGGTAGCCCAGGCTGGCCTCGAACTCACAGAGATCCGCCTGGCTCTGCCTCCCGAGTGCTGGGATTAAAGGCGTGCGCCACCACTGCCCGGCTAGTCTTCTTTTTTCTGATGAGGAAATGGACGGGGGAGGGGGGAGGGTGGATCTGGGAGAGAGAAGAGGTGGCTAGAGCTGAAGGGAGTAGAAGGAGGGGAAACTAATGTATTGTATGAAAGAAGAACCAATTTAAAAAATAAATAAGTTAGTAGTAAATGTGTGTGTGTGTGTGTGTGTGTGTGTGTGTGTGTGTGTGTAATTATATATATAAAACTTAGAGTGTGTTAGCAACTGCTCCAGATAGCGCGAGACTTTCTAATCTTTTGGATTTTCTGCCAAGAATAGAACATATTAAAATTGCAAAACTGTGTGATCCTTTTGATCTCTCAATAGTATTTACGTTAAATTTAAATTATAAAGCTTTTGAATTGCCAAAATGTTATAATCTATTTTATGGAAAACATTATACTGAGCGATACTAGAAATTTAAATCAGGATTTTACACTATGAACATATGTGAAAAGAAATAATGAAAAAGACAGGCAGAACTGGTTCCTAGAGAATGATCTGTACGGTGAATCACAGAGGCAGCAAAGAACAGAAGAAATGGGAAATGAGCTTAAAGGGGACTAGAACATGAAGAAATAAATCAGGATGGATCAACTGGGAAAGAGTATAAAGAAATATGTTAATAAGCAAACAGGTACGCTTATTAAATCGACAGAGGTATTTGGTTTATCAGATACTTGTTTGGAGAAAGAATCAAAGTCTTGATGGGAACCATAAAGCCATCAGTCACTGATAGACCCTGCATATCAGCCAAAACCACAACTTGAGGATCTTGACGCTGAGGCAGATCATGACCACTATGTAACTGAAAGAGTTATCAGTCATGGGAAAAAATTTACTTTAGTCATGTGTGAAAAATGAGCTTGAATCTTTCAAGGCAGACCACATAAAGCTAAATAGACATTTAATTATTACAAAACCAGTATTCCACGCCTCTTCCACTCAGAATGTGGATATGGACCTTCTCTGTACGTCTCTTAATCACTGTCTCACTTCAGTGGTTTGGGAAATCCCCCTTCAGCTATGAACGAGGTCACTGCCTGCCCATTGCGCCGTCTCTCCTGTCCTTCCATAGTGTCCTACTTGTTGCTGAGACAGAGGTCACCAAGGGACCTGCTCTGCCCATGTTCACTCAAAGGTCCAGGGCAGGCATGTTTCTGGGGAAGTGAACTTTGTTCAATGTGGATATTGAGTCAGCAAAGAAGCTATTTTCCTTTGTGCCCATGGCTAGAGCATTCTGCAGTGCAGTAGGCTTTTCTATCTAAAAATACTGATTTTTTTTTTCTGTCAAGTCAGGCTATTCCAGACTCCGAAGCAGGAAAATTATCAGATCAAAGCTAACCCAGGCAACATGGTGAGACCCTGTTTCATTTAAAAACAAAACAAACAACACTTTAACTTATTCCTACAATCCATGTCTGTAACTCAAAATCCAACATATTAAAACGCCTTTCTAAAATTTCTGATAAATATATGACATTAAATTAAACAGTTAAGATACCAAGTATATGTTATAGACAATTTGCCTCAATAACACTTTGGAGGTGCCTAAGGGACATTGCTCATTATGGAATACAAACATTGTTCTGCTAAGCAACACATTAATTGAATTGTTTTGTCTGAAGCAGAATGCTGCGGAATGTGCATATTTTGTAAACAGTTTTCTCCATCTACTCTCACTATTCCTGGAACATTTACAAGTGAGTCCTTACTGAAACTTCTTAAAAACACAAATGCCATATACATTAAAACAAACTGAAATGTAATGTAGGATGCTGTTTCCAGCCCTTGAAATAGCTTTGTTTATGTGCAGAGAGTGGAGGTCCAGCTTTATCTAAAGACATCGGAATTCAGTCTTCTGCTAGAAGAATGGATGTCCTACTTGGTGAAGCTATGGTGAGTGATCAGTTTGTGTAGAGTAATGGTTATTGTGTTTAGAGTGTCTGGTTTTCCTCTGCTTCCATTCGTAAAATACTCACCCATGATCTGTCTCCTAGAATTCATTAGATCATCAAAGTTTTCCTTACAGTTCTGTAGCATCAAGTTTTACTTAAGGTAATGACTGGGCTATCTTCAAGAGAACCAGAGCATCCTAAGTAAAAACTACCTCTGCTTCTCCACATGTTTTGTGAACAATACAGTTTTGCTGACTCTGTCAGGCTGAACATGCATTCTTTACAATTTTGTCTTGTAATTCAGATGCCAGTTAACTCTGCATTACCCAGTGAACTACCATTGTATTTCTGCTTCAGTGAGGTCAACACTCAACATTTTACAGTGACTACTAGCCGTTGTAGGTCTGGCTTGTTTCACTGAACTCAATGTTTTCATATTCACTCATATTCAACACTCAGGGCTGAAGGATAGAATATTGCACAAATATACTGTACATGTTCAGAACTTTACCAGTCCACGGACACTTAGTTTGTGTCCATTGCTTGGTAACTAAGTGATTCTCAGTGAACAAGGAGGAGAGCTGTAGTTTCAGTTCGCAGATACACAGCTAGAGCGGGGATTGTTGAATCATGAAGTGGTTTCACTATTATTTTTTAAGGTAATTCTATAGTGCGCTCCATCGTGGATATAATAATTGACATCCACGGTATCCAGGGATTATTGTCTTCACATCTCCTCAATGCTGGTCATCTCATGTCATTTTACTTCTTTGTCCTCACAGACACAAGTGACATCTCTCTGTGGGTTTGCCTTTCCCTGAAGATGAGTGTTATTGAGCAACTTTTTAGACCCTCCTTGACCATATTTATGTGGTTTTTGTTTGTTTTAAGTGCTTACTTGCCACTTTGTCCAATATTGGATTTTATGGCTTCCTTACAGAATTAGAGTGTGAGTCTGAGTATTTTCCCGTACTGTGTTAACTATCTTCAGGAGTTTGTTTCCTTCATTGTGTGGAAAGTTGCAGTAAAACATAGTGCTATCAAGTGTTTGTTGTTGTTGCCTCTGCTACAGCGTAACATTAAAAAAAAATAATGTTACCAAGACCAGTGATAAGGATCTTTTTCCATCTTTATTTTTGGGTTTTACATTTAAATATATAATCCCTGTTGAGTCAATTTTGTAAATGATGTCCACCACAAGGGTTTACTTTCCTTCTCTGTGTTAGGTGACTTCATTTTCAACAACAATCCTTACTGGGGTGCTTATCCTTTCTCTAGTGTGTATTCTTGGTCCCTTGGCAAAGACCCATTAACTGTGTGTCAGGGTTAGCCTTGGTTGTCCATTGGATAGAAGCTAGAGATACCTGGGAAGAGGGAACCTCAAATGAAGAATTACCTAGATCAGATTGCCCTATGACCATACATTTTCTTTCTTTTTTTTTTTTTTTTTTTTTGGTTTTTCAAGACAGGGTTTCTCTGTGTACATACATTTTCTTAATTGATAAATGATGTAAAAGGGCCCAGCCCGCAAGAGGTAGTCACATGCCTAGGCAGATGGTCCTAGGCTTTATAAGAAAGGTAACCAAGAAAGCCAGGGTAAGTTAACCAGTCAAGAGCTTGTTCCTACTCCGTGTTCTCTACTTCAGCATCTCAGTTACCGCCTCAAGAGTCTGGATTTAGTTACTGCACTGTTTTCCCTTGATGATGGGTGCTGACCTTGGTAGTATAGTCAAATAAACACTTTTCTCCCTAAGTTGCTTTTGGTCCCAGTGTTTATCACAGCAATAGAAACTAAATTGGAATGCTTGAGTTTGTGTGAGTTTGTACCTCAGCTCTCCACGGTGATCGTTATGTTTATGTTTTAATGTCAGTGGCATATTGATTGGGTTGCTTTAGCCTTATAATAAGGGTTGAAGTGTGAAACGCTGAGGTCCCCTGATTTATTTTGCTTCCCAGTGGTTTGTTGAGAAGATTTTGATCTTCTGCAATCCCAAACGAATCTTATGATTGCTTTTCTATGTCTGAGAAAATATCACTGGAATGTTCCCAAGGATTGAAGTGATCTACAGATTGCTATGAGATTAACATAAAGAACATTCATTACTCAGACACATGGTCATAGCTTGTATTTGCATGTTTTTCAGATCCGATCATCACTGTCTTGTAGTGTCTAATATATAGAACGTTGCTTCCTTGGGTTTAATTTGTTCCCAGTAAACTACTTCTAATGATATCATATATTGATTAGTGTATATTTGTGGTTTCAATACTTCTTTGTTAGTTCAGAAATGCAGCTATTTACTGCATGATGATTTTGCAGACTCCAACTTTACTGAACTTATTTTTTTAATCTTTGTATCCCTTGTTCTGTTTACATTCCTGGTTTTTTTTTTTTTTTTTTTTTTTTTTGAAGGGTAATGGGGTAATGTCATTAGAGTGTTTTGTGTGGGAGATCATAGTCTCTATGGGCAGTACCAGTCTGATTCATTTTCTTTTCTCTTTTCTTTTTTCCTTCAAGATAGGATTTCTCTGTGTAGTCTTGGCTGTCCTGGAACTCACTCTGTAGACCAGGCTGGCCTTCGAACTCACAGAGATCCACCAGCTTCTGCCTCCTGAGTGCTGGGACTAAAGGCGTGTGCCACCACACCCAGCTTCATTTTCTTTTCAATCAGAGGCTTTTAAACCTTCTCTTTCCTAATACCTGAGGCTACAATCTCCAAAGCTATGTTGAATGTTGAAAATTCTTGCCTGGTTCTCAAATTACAGTTAGCATTTTCAACTTTTCAGCACTGAGTAGGAAAATAGCTCTTCACTGGTCAAATAGAACCTTCATTATGTGGATGCATGCTCCATCTGAACATAATTTTCTGGATTTCTTATTTTTTATTTTAAGCTTTATTATAAAAATGCTTCAGACATAATTTATAATGAAATAACTTAAAACTTCATCACCTACTTTCCTGCACACACCGAGAATGTAATGCTACCAGCTTTTATATTTTTACTGTTTCATATTTGGTTAATTGATGAGCTTGCCAAGCCCCCTTTCATCCACAGACAAGTCCTGATAGATGTTCTGTGCACTTTTCTCAACTCATTGAGGTACTTGGCTTGTTAGTACCATAGTGAAGGCTTGTTCATCTATGCTTTTCAAGGATGTTGCCCTACAAGAATGATTTCTTGTTGGCTTGTTATTGGACCTTAATATGAGAATAATGCAACCTGGTAAGACAGGTCTGGTAGTATTTCCTGCTATTCAACAAAAGTGCAGGAAAACGTGTCAGCAATTCTTTAAATGTTTAAAGATTTCATCAGTAAAGACATCTGTATAACCCTGTGGTTTTCTATATTGAAAGGAAAATAATTAACAACTCAATAATTTTCATCATCAATGGTCTGTTCGGATAGTCTATTTCTTTCTGGTTTAGTAGGTTGTACATTCTAGAAAATCACCTATTTCTCTATTTCTAACAAATTATTCAAATTCATTAGTGTGGGATTCTTCATGGAAGGCTCTTGGGATTCTTCAGATCTGTCATATGTTGTAATGTCTTGTTTTACATAATAATTTTATTTATAGAGTCCTTGTCCTTTTGGGGAGGGTAGTTTAGTATAACCTGTGATTTGTTTAATTTTCCTTTTAAAAGCCAGTTCTTTGTCTCATCATCCTTTCTCATTTTCTTTCTGGTTTTTATTTCATTGATTTCTGCTCTAGTTTGTATGCACTCTTCTGTTGTCTTTGAAATTAGTTTTCTCTCCTTTTTCTAGGTTTTTTTGTGATCTGAAATGAAGTTGTTTAGTTTGTATATTTTCTTTTATTCTCAAGTACATATTTATTGGACTGAATTTTATTTTTAGAAGCAGTTTTTCTACATCCTAGAAGTTTACTGTGCCATAGTTTCATTTTTAATCCACATTCTTTTAGTATCTCTTTATTTCTTCTTTGAAACTTTGTTGATGTTTTGTTTCATTTTCATGTCTGTGTTCTTCTAATGATTATTTATCTATTTCCTAATATTGTACTATTGTGGCCAGAAAAGATACATTAGCTGAATATAATCTTGAATTTGTTGACATTTTGTGCCCCAGTGTCCCACAAGCACTGAAAAGAGTTGATCTCCAGCTGTTACTACACTCAACGCTTGTATATGTGTCTGCAACAGCCTTCTTGCCCCCAATGTTCTGCTATCTCCTTGGTTGTTTTCAGTGCAGATGCTCCTTGTTCGTTGTAATCAAATATCTCTGCCTTACTTTAAAACTTTCCCATGGCTGTCATTTTTGCTTGCCAGGGGTCAAATGTGGTTGGCCCAGCTTGAGCATTCTCTTTCATTTACCCCTAACTAGCAAAGAAACATCTTTCTATGTTTTGAAATTCAAAGAAACTATTTATGAGGAATGCATTTGTATAGGGCTCTTCCACTATCGTCAAAAATGAAAGAGTTGCACATACAGGGAGCAGAGGAGTCTGTTGTATGAGCTCTGCACTTCTGAAGCTGTGGCCAGACTTTCGAAAGAGGTGTGGATAAAGGAGAGAAAACACTGAAATGTCTTCATTCTTTTCAAAGAGTGCATTCTGTTTACCAAGTTTTTGAAGATCTGTGATTCAATAGATGTGTAATGTCAGCATTGCATGCTAGTGGTAGCTAGAAAAGCTCTGAGCTAGCAAACACAGGCATTATTTTTAGGTTAAACACTGCTATGTCCAGTCAGGGACTCACTTATCTCGTCCATAAAGCAAGAAAGTGAGCTGGATAAAGCTCTCAAGTCTCTCTACCTAGAATTGAATGTTCCTAGCTCCTTTGTGTGACTTTTTTTAAAATTCTTTTTCAAAATGAGAAGGTTTGTTATGGTGACTTTTTTCAGTGATGGTGACAATATGATTTTCAAAGACATTGAGAGCTATATAAATGCAATATAGTTGCAGGCAGATTTAGATAGTGTTTAATGCTTTCTTTTAGCTTTCATAAAACTATGACAATGTTTGAGCATTTGTTGTATTGCCTAGTACACATATATGTGTTATTAAATAAAAGAACAAAGTCTTTAAATATGTGTCTCCTAGAACAGGTGCAAAGCATTTGTTTATTTTTCCTGGCAAAAAAAAATATTGAGAAAAATGGAAATTAAAACCTGCTGCTAATTTTAAAAATTTGTTGTAAATTTTCTCTTCCTTTTCCTTCTGCCTCACTGAAACCTGGAGAAGACTTTGGGCATTACTCGTACTGGGGGTAGATTTCCCCACTATCCACAGGCTGATTTTGTGTTAAAGCTTGCATGGTTCTCCTTCTGTTCTTAGATTCTCTGCATCAGTTGATTACTCCCATCAAGGACCCTGAGCTCCAGTTCTTGTGAAACTGTAAAACAAAGCAGGTTGAAAAAAATCATGTAAATACTGAATGATAGAAGTTAAATTGCCTTATGTTCTGTTTAGGGGTTTCGGCCTGAGGATGTTCTTTTGTTGTTGTTTCTTTTTCTTTTACAACTGTACCGGCAAGTCGCTGTGTTAAAACATTCCCATAACATTTGTTAATCAAAGGTCTTTATTGAAAAAATATTCTTTTTTTTTCTAATTTATTTTATTTTTGTTTCATGTGCATTGGTGTTTTGCCCGCATATATGTCTGTGTGAGAATGCCAGATCCGCTGGAACTGGAGTTACAGACAGTTGTGAGCTGCCATATGGGTGCTGGGAATTAAACCTGGGTTCTTTGGAAGAGCAGCCAGTGCTCTTAACCACTGAGCCATCTCTCTAGCCCCAAAAAAACATTCTTTAAGGTAACTGCATCTTTACTTTTCTGTGATGCAAAAAGGGAATAAACATCTAGAAATTAACTTTTTCTAATGTGATTGCTCTTCAGCAGGTCATTCTCAGATCTCTTGGCACGGTTCACTTTCTGTTCCATTTTAAAAAAAAAATTCACTAAACAAACACATAATTGTCAATTCATAGATTGCATTAATCCTCCCTTTAGTTTCTAGGCACACAGAGAGATCTTGTTCATTGATGTATTTCCAGAAGCAGGGGCAGTCTGCAGGATGGAGTAGATTCCATATTTGTTTAAAAAAAAAAAGAGAGAAGAAAAGTGATTTACAGTCATCTCAGTTACAATTATTGGCAAGATTATTATAAAGTATCTTCAAATTAGAGCTGACATAAGTCTGTGCAAATAAATAAATAAATAAATAAATAAATAAATAAATAAATAACAATAATCAATAGGGCACTACCTCCTTCTCCAGTTTTGAGTGTGCCATACATGGTAACAATATAATTATAGGCTTGCTGCTAAGTTTCCACTTGGAGGAGAAATCAAACTATAAATGTTTTTCTATAAAACTAATAAAATACTGGCTTATTATTATAAGGAATTTTAGAAATCACAGCATCCAGGAAATCTTCAAGCTATTGTCATTTTTATCAGTACTATTGTCTATCCATAATAGGTAACAAACATTCACATGTAATAAAAAGGAGCCATTAAAAAAAAAGGCTTGTCTCTTCCTCTTTGTCCTTTTACAGTGCATACTTCTGTGATGGATCATGGACACAATCTTTCCTACATGTATCTTGTGTATTCACAGCTTGGCCTGGGTCAGATTTACTGTGTGCTTGGGGAAGGGACAAAGTCAGTTGTCCATTTACAGAACATATAGTCTGGTGAAGTGGCCAAGCAAGGAAATCAATAATTATTATTCAATCTAATATCAAGTATGATGGTGAGACAGAGCCAGAGAGGTGAAGAAAGGCTTTGGTGACAGCAGTGGCTCTGTGCATTTCTACATGTGAGCTCAATCTTAAGGTGAAGTGCGATTGAAATAAGAAGAGAAGGGCTCAGGCAGAATGACAGAATGTGTAAGACAGGAAGCTACGAGGAAACATGGTGTTCTGAAGGAGTCTCAAGTAGTTTTCTAGGGCTAGGGGACAACTATACTTACAACTAGAGACTGGGAATACAGAAAGATGGATATCTACCCTCCTCTAGCATGAATGTATGCCTGGCTTTTAATTTCGAAGTTCAGAGTCTGAGGACAGATAAGCTAGGAATGTACTCTTTGGTGGTGTGAAAACATAATAAAAGAAGGCAAGTTATTTATTTCTGAAGCATAGGCAGTGATCCAAGTATTGAAGTGTAGGTTCAAAAACATTTGGAATTACACATAAAGTTTTATTTGGGTAAAGTAGTACATGCCTGTAGTCATGACTACTGATGATGCTGAGTCAGGGGAATGGATTAGATTGAAATATTTGAGGCCAAACTGAACAACAGAGACCATATCTGAAAAGAAAATAAGGACCAGCACTTGGAAGGAAACTAAGAAACACCATTGAGAGTGTGATCCATGTCCAAGATCTGCCTCTGAGAATAAGAGTGTTCTACATTGCTTCTGAGGGCTCATGGTGGTGAACAGTTGCCAACTCCCACACAAGTTGTCTCTAATTTTGACATAATTACCTTGCCTGTAATCAGGGTCCCCATTATAGAACTCTTGTATCTCACAACTGATGGATGTGGAAAGAAAATTATTGGCCCTTCTTAGCTCAGTATTGGAAAAAGAAAAACACAAAACCAAAACCAAAATGATTGGTGGTTGTTTCAGAATCCCTACTGAATTCTTCTAAACTATGCTTTATATCTGCTTTTCCCAAGAGGAGCCCTATTCTCTTTTAATTTTTTTATGTTATTTCTGAAAGTACACTTCCATTTTTTGATTACTGAGAAATCATTGCTCTCAGAGTGTGTGTTTAGTAATCATTTTGTTAAAGTAGATTTTCATGGTCCTCAGCTAAATCATAACATTGGGGTTTAGAAGATAATAGTGCATCTCTAAAACAGTCTAACTGAAGTGAAGAGATCATTGATACACCATCTTTATAAATCAAAAGTGACCTTGGAGTATATCCTAAGATGTCATTGTTAGTGTATGAAGATACATAGGTTTCTATAAACCTAAAAATTCAATGGACAAATCTGATAGTCTCTCCCATAGACTTCAAAAGAACAAACACCCTAACTCATAGAGACATGCCATGTGAATATTCTTACCATCTTTTTGATTTCCCTGTTAGTGTATTCCAATGCTAGTATAATTTATTTTGTATGTGATTTGCATCTGAGTGATTTAAAATAAATTGAGATAGTGCCTAGGCATTAGCAGATAATAGCTCACTGCTACTGCTTTCTCTAGAAACAACTTAATTTGCTGAAGGATTTAGGGAACAATACCCATTTGCTACTGGCATCCCCCCAAAATTTTCATACAATTTCCTTTGAATAATTTATTTATTTCCCTTAAACAAGATAGCTATCATTTATCAGAAAGATATCTGATCCTGCCTTAGGAAGATTTGCTATTGTGCAAAATGCTAAGTGGTAAGCTTAACTCATAAACAGAGGCTACAAGCATACATGAAAACTGTTGAGAATACTTTCTGGTGACAGAGCAGCCCTGAAAATATGAATTATAACCTCATTCTGTCACTGATTGGATGCCTTGTGTTGTTGTCATGGGCCTTGTTATTAAGTCTGGCTCACAGACCTCATTCTGACCGACTTTACAGAACTACCCGATAGTGACTTTTGTCATGTTGATTCTTGACCTTACAATATTGTTCAAAAATCCATACAAAAATATTGCATGACTTGTCTGTGGTGCTAAAACTTTTTCAATTTTTAGATATTATTAGGCTGCAAATAGTAAGAATGCCCATCTATGGAGTTCCTCATGCATGTGACTTACCTGAGTCACTCTGTCTAATCCTCATGACTCTACAGAGCTAGCATTATGCCTTTCACAGAGGGAGTTCCAAAGTAAAGAAAGGAAGTGAGCAATTTATTCAGGGTACACAGTTTCCATAGTTTGGAGCTGGAGTTGGAAAACAGTTGACTACAGGCCACAGTGTGTTGTACACCACAGCTATTCACTAGCATGAAGCCCCAAATTCATCCACATGTGCAAACACTTTAGTATCACTGAGTGCGTCTTTGCATAAGTGAATCCTACATGGTGCGTAGGCAACCTTGGTCTTTGAAATTTGTAGAAATTGTGTTTTCTGACTTCATATGAATGGTAAGGACAGTTAATGCATCTTGATTTACCTTTCATTATTAAAATGTTTATATTGGGATGTCATTTTAGACTGCTTTCCTGCAAACAATAACTGAAAAATAGTGCATTTTATTCATTTAAGAAGTTCCAATAGCTTTAAAACTGTTTTGTCCATTAATGGTCTGCTTGTGTCTTCATCAATCTATGTCTCAAGTAGATTGCAGATAGTTGAAGTTCATCAGAATAGGTGATCAATTCAGTACCACAACCCATAGTAAGAAAGAGAAGACAAAAGATTTAATTATTTTCAATTCTTTCTTAAGATTTCCATGTAATTGTAAACCTAGAAACAGAATTTTATCCTTACTTAACAGATTCCAATTACAAAGTCAAACCCTTATTTGGTAGCCCCCCTCTGATTTGGTAGTGATGAGAAATATGTCTCATGTTTGTTTGGTACCTTATAACATTTCAGTTATTTTTATTGTATCATTTGATCTCCAGAGACCCTAGGGATATAATTGTCTTCACCCTCACCACTGGAGTAAAAAGAAGCAGAATAATATCAATGAAATGACTTATAAACTGTATCTCTTTCAATTCTAAAAGGAAACAAAAAAATCAATGCATTAGAATGTAATTTCCCTATTATAAATGAAGCAATTGATACAATTGTAATCTTCTATACTTGGCTGTCAGTAGCCCCCTGTGTCTCTCTAGACAACACACACACACACATACACACACACACACACACACACACACACACACACGCACACGCACACGCACACGCACACGCACACGCACACACACACACCACTATTATCAAGATGATGAGTGTCTTAGAATTGTTTCCTTAGAAATAGGGTGAGGCAAAATGCGCATTTAGATGCAAATTTATTGGGAAGAACTCAGAAGGAATAATCAAAAGGAACAAGGAAATGAAGGCATCTTGGAAAAGGGCCAGGGGAGGAACTGACCTGCAGCATACCTGGAACTAAAGTCCTCAGCAGGTGAGTTAGAAAGTTTGTTTTTTGAGTGTTATTCTTGTAGAATTCTCCCCACTTGAGGAAGGAAGCATAGCCTTTGTGTCCACACAGGAAACTGTCTCTAAGCAGTTGATGTGCCTTGGAACAGAGAGTAACTTGCGTAAAGCCGCTTTCTGCCCACAAAGACAGTTCTCTTTGAAGGGATGACTCATGTGCAATTGATATTTTCAGCAGAGAGGCAGGAAATACAAACCTTGAAGAATTCTGAACAAAGCTTCTAAGTGTTCCCTATAATTATTAAGTCAGTAGGCATGCACTATATCTGATAGTTTACTTATGGACTCATTCTTTCTTCATTAATTCACTCTCTCTAAATTTAAGATGTGAATCATGTCATTGTCGTTATTTATGGTTAAAGATAAGAATATGTGCTCAATATTATACAAATGCCATGATATGAACTAAATCATCATTATGCACTAACTCCTTATACTTAAATATATTTCTTTGAAATTTCTCAATAATATCCACATCTCAAAGGTGAGCAGGGTCAATTAAACTGAGTGAGACAACAAATGTGTTAAATATTGTCTGGCAAATAGAATTGAGCCCTCAAGGGCTATTTCATTTTTATATCCAATTCCCTCACAGGAGATGGCTTTCATTTCACCTCCCATTTGTAAAACATGAAGAATGTCAATCAACATAGGAAAGGGTAGAAGGTATTTTTTAGCTCAATGATAGCCACTTGCTTAGACTATGAAAAGCCCTGCAATCCATTCTCAGCATTACAAATACATGAGTAAATTTTCTTGCGACATGAAAAACTTGAAACATTTTTCCTGTTGCCTGACACCCCAGAACCTTTCATGTTTGAGAAGAGTGGTAAGTCAAGGAGACTCACACGTAGAAACTAACGTTTCCTTCTCTCCCTTCTTATAGCAAACCTAATGTTGATTCTACCCATTCGCTGTTCTTCATCAGCTTCATTGTGACCTTCAGAACATAACCTCTTTGCCTCATTGAAAAGATTTTGATATGTGTAGCTAACGTGGGCAATATTCTCTAAACAGAAATTGAGACTGAAGAGAGGAGTGTACTAAGTAGGGAACTTTACTGTTGTCTTTCTGTGGAGCTCAACCCACATTAAAACTAGCAAAGGGAGAAAAATAGCAAGTGCTTCTTGCTTCTAACTTAGAGTTAAGATGCTGTCTTGCCAATCCTTGCATTCTTTACATTGCCTAAAAGATGCCTGCATAGCCAGTTCTCAATTAGAACAGACGGAAGTCTGACAGGGCAGTTAGAATACTCCACGTGTATGCATCACACTGTACCAAATATCTCAGACAGCTTACTAGTGTCCAGGGTAACCTTAGATGTCACCTACATCCTTGTAGTTAGGTTTTATATCTACCGTAAGAGTGGTGCTTGTTTTTATTTGCTGCATACTTGGAGAGCTTCAAAGTGCTGGAAGACCAGGTTTTATTACCCAATTACATTTTTATGCAATTGTAACCAAAAACTTGTGCAATCAGTTTCTTTCAAAGAGGTACATTCTCCATTTGAATCTGATTGATTTTTTCAGTGAACGGCTGAGATTCCAGCATAAATCTGTACAGTTGTTTAGTGGGCAGTCTTATTTCCATAGACACCATGTAAGCAGAGTATAGTGGATGTGAGCTTGAGATATATTATTAAATGAAAAGAAAGGAGGCTTGAGCTAAATAAAGACTTAAATGTTACTTGGATTTAACAGTTCCTTTCACATTTGGGGGCTAAAGTACTAAAGTACAATGAAGGAATATGTACCTCGGATAATTCCAATGAGGCAGTGCTTAAAAACAAGAGAAATCTTAACATTCACAACTTCAAAACAAAACCAAAAGAAAAGCCAAGAAAATGTAGATAGAAGTTTAGGGAAACTGTACGAGAAATAAATTTTAAGAGTGGCTGAAAATGACTTTCAACAAGATCTTCCACCAAAGATACACTACATTCTGTAGCTTCGGGGAAAACCATCATGAAAGTGGTAATGTCTGTCATTTTGGAATGGCACAACACCCATAAAAAGCAAGGAAAGTGGAAATTCAAATATGGTATGGAAGGGTAAATAGCCTGGAGGGATATCTGGGTTAAGCCTGGGTGTTGACTTCATGCATGGTTTCTTAGTATCCACAATAGGCCATGCTTAAGCTGATATTGTGACCAACATATTGCACAAGGTAGTCAACCAGCCTTGAGGGACACATTTGCTTTTAAGCAACAGTATGAACTCATCAATCTTCTTGACACAAATTAGTGGAAGAGTAGTGTTTCTCCAAAGGGGAAATTCAGTATTTGCTTACATTCCCAGTTAGTAAAGTAAGTCAAGAAGCAAAGAATAGGTGTAGACTGAGAGTGAGCATGTCCCAGACATTACACAGGGACCTAGGTACACTATTCTCGGATCCATACTGACCACTCTACACACGTTGTGAAATACTGAGCACTATACAACAGTTCAGTCATGTCTGATTCACAAAGTGTATTTGAGCAGCAAATTATTTGTCACCATGATCTTTACTCAGATGTGTTGCCCTTAGATGTATTTGAATATGAAATGTTGGCTTTGGTTTCACAGGTTGTGATGAATATGTGTGACTGTTTGATAAGATGTCAGCTTGTCAGTGTGAAGGGGATAAATGTACATTCTCCTTTGACTCTTTGGAAGCAATGGCCATGTGAAAGTTTTAACTTCTGAGTTTTATGGAAGGAAAAAAGAAGGAAAGACTGGCAAGTGGGAAACAGGACTATTTATAGAAATGAGTAATGGACATCTAGTTCTACTCAGCGGTGTTCCTACACTATGACCTCTTCATTATCATGTCTGATCTTTAGGAGTTCCAGAGGGCTACACTGTGATAAGAGAAATGGGCAGAAATTGGAAATACTATATGGATATCTTTCACTGAAAATTTTGGGAAAGCTAAGTAAGTTAAAAGCACCCATAAATACTGGTTGCTTATGACTTCTTACAGTTCCAGTGTTTGAGACATGATGAGTTTGAATAACATTAAGCTAATTACAAACATACAGAAATGAGCATAGATTATAAATTGTTTATTGTTTTAGATAATGCCAAATTTTCATTTAATGGGTAGATTTAATAAAACAAACTAATTTGCTTCTAGAAAAAGAGAGTAATATGGAGAAGATATAGGAAAAAATAGAGGTTAACTACACTAAAAAACAGACTAGTTCAGATTAGCTTCCTTTTAGTCAACTGTTGACTAATGCTGCAGTTGGCATGAGTCCAAACCCAGGTGCAGACACTGGTTCTTGTCAGCTGTGTAATTCTGGGCAAACCATTGGGTTTCCTGAGCGGAAATTTCATATGTATCCACTGGAAACAAAAATTCCTACTCCAAAATATCATGGAGGATATAAAAGAATTCTTTTTAAAAATCACTGAGCAAATAGCAAAACATTAGATAGAATTTAGGACTTCTTGCCAAACAGCATCTGTCTTGGAAAGATGGTTAACAAACAGACCATCAAAGTCTTTTTGTACTTTTAAAATGCCCAAAGTAGAGTTGGAATGTGAAAAATATGCTAAATTAAATAGCACAAGTTGAATCCCAAAGGTTTTAACCACACATAGAGTCATGCTAATATCTACTAACTATTGAGACCTGAAAAATTACTATAATACATAAATAAATGAGTCAGAGTTTCATGTAGCATAGACTGGCCTCAAATTCTCTCTCTCTCTCTCTCTCTCTCTCTCTCTCTCTCTCTCTCTCTCTCTCTCTCTCTCTCTCTCTCTCTGTGTGTGTGTGTGTGTGTATGTCTATATATATACATATATATATATATATGTATAGATAGATGATAGATAGAAAAATAGATAGATAGATAGATAGATAGATAGATAGATAGATAGATAGAGATAGAGAAAGATGAGTAGTAGATATAGATATATCTGAAAATTGTTTTGAACTTCCAATCCTCTTGTTCCACCTTCCAAGTTCTGGGATTGCAGCTACATGCAACCACAGCTGGCTGGGTACACAGGGCTAGGGACTATGCCATGACTCCCCATGTGCTAGGCAAGTGCTGTAACAACCATGCTGCTCATAGTCCTGTAATTTTAAACAATGATTTATGGGGTTTATTACATATTCTTGATATGTTTTTAAATACAATATGAAACATGCAACCCTTATGCTTTATAAATTCGTTTTCTTAGTGGTTTCTTCAAAGATAAAATATACTTTGTGTTTTGAAATATTTACAATGTCTTTTAAATAATATTTTAATTAATTCTCTGATGATTTCATATAATATGTTTTGATCATATTCACTCACCCTACCCCTCCCATATCTGCCCTCTCTACCCTCAACTCCCTCTATAACAGTTGTTCTCTACCTGTGGGTCACCCACCGGTCACCTAAGACCATCAGAAAACACAGATACTTACATTACTACTCATAATAGTAGCTAAATTGCAGTTATGAAGTAGCAACATAAATAAGTTTATGGTTGTGGGTCGCCGTAACACGAGGAACTGTATTAAAGGCTCACAGCATTGGGAAGGTTGAGAACCACTGCTCTAAATTCTTCAGTTGTCTGACCTGCCGTCTCCATCAAGTCAAATTTGTGCTGTTCAACTACTCCTGGAAAGGGGCCTGCCCTGGAGTTGAGACACATTATTAAACAAAGCTCCCCCTCTCAGCAGCATTCAAACACGAAAAGCTCCTTAGATTAGTGACTGGATTTTGTGCCTTCCTCACTAACTCTGTGGTGGAATCACTGTGAAATCATTTCTTCATCCACTCTGTTGTGTTCAAGAAACACTTTTTTCTTCAATTCACCTTCCACCTCTGGCTGTTTTTACTCCTTCTTTCTTGAAATTTTCTGAGTCATCAGGGAAGGGATATGATATGTATTTCCCATTTTGGGTTGAGCACTCCATAGTTTTCTTTCCCTGCATGTGAACCAGATGAGGGTCTCTGTGTTCATTGCCATCTGTTGCAGTTGGCTCGCCCTTCTGTGCCCTTTGCAAAGTGTCCTAGTTAGGGTTGCTATTACTATGATGATTCACCACGGCCAAAGGCAAGCTGGGGAGGAAAGGGTTTATTTGGTTTATACTTCCACATTGTAGTCCATTAGTGAAGGTAGTCAGGGAAGGAACTCAAACAGGGCAGGAACATGGAGGGTAGAGCTGATGCAGAGGCTGTGGAGGAGTGCTGCTTATTGGCTTGCTCCTCATGCCTTGCTCAGCCTGCTCTTTTTATAGAAACAGAACCACCAGTCCAGGGGTGTACCTACCCACAATGTAATGGGCTCTCCCCATTGATCACTATTTAATAAAATGCCATACTGGCTTGTCTGCTTACAGCCAGATCTTATGGAGGCATTTTTCTCAACTGAGGTTCCCTCCTCTCAGATGATTATAGCTTGTGTCAAGTTGATGTGAAGGTAGCTAGCATGTGAAGGAACTCCTGCTCCCAAGTTACAGAATGCTTGATTTGTGTTTTCATCTTTTAATGTTAAAGTGTTGGAAGCATATTTTTGTTTAATGCACAGTCTTATGGAAAAAGTAGTCAAGCATTCATCTTTCACAGTTATAAAAGCTTTTCCTTTTATTTTTTAGATTATAATATATTGACATAATTTTCCATTCCATTTCCTCCCTCCAAACCCAATACACCTCCTTGATCTCTTTCAAATTTGTGAAGTCATTTTCACTGTTTGTTGTTATATACATATATGTATATACACATCTATATTATAAATTATTGACCTTAACTTCTAGAAAAATCCTACATCATAAAATACTGTTATGTTGTTATTCAACTTTGCTACTCAAGCTTTTGTACGGAAAACTTTTTGACTTCATATTAAAAAAAACATGTCTTATATACAGCCTTAGTTGTATGAATACCTCTTAATTGATAGTTTGTGTTAATGTTCATCCAGTCTATTTAGTGATACAGCTTTGTTTACCTCTACCATTTTATTATTTGCTTTTCAGTTTGTTTACAGATTCTGTTTTCTCTCTGTTTCTTTTACTGTCTAATTTGCATTAATGTTTCTATTTCTGTTTCTGTTTTGGTTTTCACTTCTGCTTTGGAATATTTCTTGCATGTATTTCACTTTGATTTATTATTTACTCTGATGACTATCTCACACATCCATAGTTTCACATTCTGCTAGAGATGATGCTTTACAGCCCTGAGTATAATTCATTCACCATTTCTGCCCTACTGCTGTTATACACCTGTAGCGCATATTCAAATCTTATGATGCAATGTGACTACTTTGAGTTTTACTCCTTAAAGAATGAAATATATGTAAATATATGTATGTATACATATATATAATTTCTGAAACTCTTCATTCTAATCCATAAAACACTGTTTTTGAAATATATTATGCCTTTCAGCCTAACCTGTGTTGGCTATCCCAACATTGAAGATTTTGCTGGTAATGAATTCTTTGGGGTTTTGCTTATTAGGGAATGTTTTTTCCTCATTTTTGAGATATATTTTTGTTCATAAAAAATTTCTGAACTAACGACATTCCAACATTTTGCAAATACTTTCTATCACCCTGGCACATAATTCATCATCGCCAATCTCGTTGTCATGAATGTGGAGGGGCTCATCTTCAGGGGGTCTGTAGTTACAATTTAATTTTCATTGTTTTTTAAATTTTATTATGATATTTCTAACATTAGTTCTATAAAGAATAATTATGGATTACCCAAGGGTCCTGAGATTTTGCTACATCTGGCATGGAATATCTGAGAGAAAAAAAAAAATCTACGTATACTATGTTCTTATATCTGTTAACTTTATTCCTCTAAGATAATATTCTATCAACTCAGCTACAGCTCTGTCAGGCACTCAGAGCAGGAATAAGTCTAGATACACCAAGATCTTTGTCCATCTACTTTATTTCTCTAGGATGAAATCCTGCCTACATAGCTTCATTCCATCCGGTTCCCTCTCATAGTCCTGTTAACAACTAAGCTCTTAGGCTTCCCGCCTCATCTTCCTTCTCTGTTTCTTCTCCCTTCATCTCCACTTGCTCTCTACTCCTGGCTCAAGAGTTCTGCCTTACCATCTACGTTACCTTTGGTTCTTCTCTTCTCCCTGGTCATGCCTTTCTGTCTGCTCTACAGAAAAATGACTGTTCTTTCCCTTGCCATGTGGTTCTCTCCCTCCTCAGGAATGTTGCTCTACCTTCCACCTTGATATGTAAAAACCTCTTTTGTTCTGAGTCAATTGCTCTGGAGAGCCATTAGGCCTCAAGACAAAGAAAAGATCTGAGCTTCATTAGCACAAGAAACAAAGCTATGTGCCTCCCTCCAGCTTGTCTTTGCCTACATTAACTTATCCAAGTACTGGCTCCAGCAGGGAGGTTAGTTACCTAGAAGTTCAGCAGGTCTGAGGAGCTGAACTGTTTGCCAATTTGTCTGAGAATATTTGGGCACGCAAGAATTTCATAGCAGAAGACAGCTGAAATACTAAGGGCTGGATAACACCAAATATTCATAATAAATGGCTTGCCTTTTGACAGACCCTTGGCTGGTCAAAATATAGGTACACAGCTGAATCTCTATAATATAGTCTTGTGGCCCACCACAAATAATCCTGCTCAAGTCTGGTAAAATGTCTCCAAAATGCAATTCTTTGTTTTGATTTTCTTTTAATATACTAATAATTTGCTCCAAGTTTCTCAAATAATTTCTGTGTTGTAATAATTTCCCTTAATTTTCCAGATTTACAAATTTGTATTTATTAATTTAACATGCTTCCTCAATTCAGTCTATACATTTAAACATTTCTACCTATATTTGAATAAGCCTTTTCATGTGTATTTCCCCAGACCCCTCACCATTCCCTCTTCACTATTAAGATACATTTTATTTCCCTTTATTGTCTATTCTGGTTCTAAAGTTTCTGTATGTTTTTGTTGTAGTAGCATTCTCTGCACTGTATTCTTACTCTGCTCATTCCAAGTCTAGTGCTTTGCATTTTGTTCACTGTTATTGGCTCTTCTTTATGAGTATATCTCATTCTCTCCATGTCTCCCACAGTTCCCCTGCATGTTTGACACTGAGTGGACATATCACAGAGATTCTGTGCCCTGACAGCATTCTTTAGTAAAGGTTAAATTTTCTTCTGTTGGTGGGTCTCTTTGTGTTACTGTCAGACATATCTTTTTTTTTCTTTTTACATTGGTTTTGTGACTCTTCTATCAGTGATATCCTTAGTTCCCTGATAGTTCTTTACGCTAGGAGTGTTTTTTGTTCCGAAACAGTCTTTCTTGTGTTTTAACTCAACACTTGAAGTGTTCACACCAGTTCTTAAATGTCTCTACCTATAAGTGGGAGAGAATCTCAGTTCAGCTCCTGGCATTGTGAGAACTCTGTTAATCTGACTCTGTCTCAGGTTTGCTGCAGCTGCAGGCTAGCCTAGCTAAGCCTGCAGAGCCCAGCCCTCTGTTCACACAGGATGGCCTTTGGCCAGAGACCTACCATGAATGCCAGGCAGGCCCTCAGGTATTTTCTGTGAAGTTGGTACTTACAGTCATCTTTCCCCATACTGTGTGCATTCCACAGATCTGACTTTCAACTCCTTAGTAAGAGACACTGTTCCCTGCTCCCTTCCTAAGCCATGGTGGCTATAAGGTTCACTGGGAACTAAAAATGGGGTATAGATGGCTTTTCTGTGATCTTACTATTCTTGTTTCCTGGAAACCACAAATTGTCACCTCATATTTCTTCTCAATTTTTTAAAATTTTGTACAGAAGTTGAGAAAAATCTGTTATTAATTATTCCTTCATGCCTAGAAGTATAAATATTATCATTAATTTTAATTGAAATTATATATGAATATAGTTAAGAGGCTGTCTTTGACAAATCCTATGACTAGTGTCAGGTACAATTAGCAAGCCTTAAGGGATTTTTTAAAATTTGTTTATTTTTTGTTCTGTTGCTGTGGGATGTTCTGTATGTTAAATGTGTTGCTCTGATTGGTTAATAAATAAAACACTGATTGGCCAGTAGCCAGGCAGGCAGTATAGGCGGGACAAGGAGAGAGGAGAATTCTGGGAAGTGGAAGGCTGATTCACAGAGACACTGCCAGCCGCCACCATGACAAGCAACATGTAAAAGATACCAGTAAGCCACAATTGTGGCAATTCATAGACTAATATGCATGGGTTAATTTAAGATAGAAGAACTAGCAGCACTCGGGAGGCAGAGCCAGGCAGATCTCTGAGTTCCAGTCCAGCCTGGGCTACCAAGTGAGTTCCAGGAAAGGCGCAAAGCTACACAGAGAAACCTTGTCTCAAAAAACAAACAAACAAAAAAACAAACAAATGACAACAAAAAAATTAGATAGCAAGAAGCCTGCCACAGCCATATAGTTTATAAGTAATATAAGTCTCTGTGTGTTTACTTGGTTGGGTCTGAGCAGTTGTGGGACTGGCAGGTGAGAGAGATTTGTCCTGACTGTGGGCCAGGCAGGACTGGAAAACTCTAGCAACATTCTGTTGTTTTATTTGTTTGTTTGGTTTGGTTTGGTTTATCAAGACAGAGTTTCTCTGTGTAATAGTCCTGGCAGTCCTGGAACTCGCTTTGTAGACTAGGCTAACCTCAAACTCACAGAGATCCACCTGCCTCTGCCTCCTGAGTGCTGGGATTAAAGGCGTGTGCCATCACTGCCTCTGTGTGTGTGTGTGTGTGTGTGTGTGTGTGTGTGTGTGTGTGTGTGTGTGTTTTGTTTGTTTTATTCATCAAAGACTGTGAGTAGAGAGAGCTGTAAATTTCATTACCAAGTTGGACAGATCTATATGTGAAAAAAACTACACTTATTCCTGTGAAACAAGAGATTATTGATTCATAAATGTGGGCATAATTTAATTATTCAAAAAATGGGCAGGAAAAGATTTCTTAATCAAAATGTTAAAAACTGTGACAGTACTCAGAATTAACTACTAAATGACTCAAAAAATCTTGTTGAAAAAGAACATTTATACTATGCTTTTCAAAAGATTTCCCCAAAAAAGTCCTCATTGGAAGTGATGTGTCCTGAAGGATTCTCTGTGAGACTGTTGGCCCAAAGGAGATTTAAATTTATAGCACAAGCCTTGCATTTGGACAAAGGTTTTCCAATATTGTAAGTGTAATGTCAAGAATTCAGAGCAGGATGCCGGGCGGTGGTGGCGCACGCCTTTAATCCCAGCACTCGGGAGGCAGAGCCAGGCGGATCTCTGTGAGTTCGAGGCCAGCCTGGACTACCAAGTGAGTTCCAGGAAAGGTGCAAAGCTACACAGAGAAACCCTGTCTCGAAAAACCAAAAAAAAAAAAAAAAAAAAAAAAGAATTCAGAGCAGGTATGTGGCCCATACTTGTAAATTTAGCGCTCTGGAGGCTGAAGCAGAAGGATTGTCAGGAGATGGAGCTTAGCTTGGTCTACATATTAAGACCCCCTCTCCAGACTCCACCCCCAAAAACTAATTAGTTAAAGACATTAATTGTGTTTGCCTAGGTTTTCAAGTTTATGAACTTCTTCACAGAGTAATTTGCCCACTGTGCTGCCAGCAAAGAAAGGACTTAGGGACACATGCATGGATCAAAAGAGGTTGCCTTGCACAGTACTGTCACTCAAGAGCTCCTGCATCATTCATGTGAACTAGAAAGATTGAGGAGGCTGAATTCAACAGAGTAAAGCCATTGGAGACTAATTTAAAGACACCGGGCTTCAGACAATTTGGACATTTTTTTACAAATAGATAATAGGTCTCATTAGACAAAATTTCTTGTCAATAGTTTTAATTAGAAGTGATAAAATGGTGAGGCCAAAACCAGGAAACAAGTTTTTAGGAAAACATGTAAATAATTCTTTTAGCTCTCCTTTCCCAGATTTATGTATTCAACTGTGGAAAATTAATAATTAGCTCACAGAAATTTATACAAGTTATAACTTTTATATAATACCATCACCTCTCTTAATACTTAGAACAATTAAGAAGTTTTCTATGTCTATTCTCAACATGCTGTAGTTTGGTGATGAACAGGAAAATGTGGTGTAAATACACTATCAAGTCAAAATACCACATGTTGTGAGGCTATTAGAAGGGACATTTCATCAGTCAGTGGGTAAGGGGCAGATTCTGGAGGGAAACTGTGGCTTTGATATGATATGATTGTCTTTGCTCCTCAGTTATGGAGAGAAAAAGGAAAAGAGAGGAGAGGAGAGGGAGAGAGAGAGAGAGAGAGAGAGAGAGAGAGAGAGAGAGAGAGAGAGAGAAACAGATTATCATGAGGAATTCTACAGATGTATCAGGGGAAATCATTCTTTAAGATGAAACAACATGGAACCAAAAATGAAGAAAAAAGTTTCATACATGGAATCCAGTATTTGAGGGTAATGGTTGAGAGGTCTCATGACTACTCAGATGTCTTCAGCTGAGTGAGCTTCAACAAGAGAATCCCCTTGAAGGTCAGAGGTTTGTTTGTGAATCAAGAGCTGGAGAACCCAGGGACAGAGCTCTATTGACTAGATGAGTGGCATAAATGAATACACATAAAAACTGTATAACAAGGTGATCACTTACCCAAGAGACAGAAGCAGAAGGAGGCCTGAATCTCAGGTTTAGAACTTAGGAGAACTGAGTTAAGGAAATATTAGAAAATATTCAGTGACAGATGAAGGGTCATGAAAGGTTTCTATGTTTTTGGATTAAGCTCAAGTTGTTCCGGGCAATATGTTTACGAGTTCAGTGAAGAACTCCATGCTGAAGGTAAGTTCAGATCCATAACCATACTGTATAGAATATAAAAACCATAAAAAGCAGCATGTCCAACTCAGGAACAAAACTACAAGATTTCAAACAAGGAAGTTAAAACTGAAATGCAAGGGGCTGCTACGTTTACAATGTGGAGACCTTGCATCCCATCTAAAACTGAGGGAATATAATGTTACTATTGTGAGAGAGAAGAAATAACACAGCAGTTAAACTAGAAAAAGAATCACCCTTTCAACAAATGACTGTTGGACCACTGATAGCCGTGTACCACGAAATGAACTTGCCCACTCTTATAAACCTATAAAAGTTGACTCTAAAGGGATTAGGGTTAAAGTATGGGGTGTAGCATGAAACCTGGGCCTCACACATGCCCAGGCAGCACTCTAAACTGAGCTGCACCCCCTAGCCCTTTTGTAGTTTGTTCAGAGACAACATCCTACTGTTTCCCACATTGGTCTCAAACTTATTATCCCTCTACCTCAGTCTCTTTGGCTACAATTAAAGGCCCAGGACACCACACCTAGATGAGCCTACTTTTCAGAGCTTAAAACATCATAATACTCAGAAAAAGCACAGATATGACTGTTATCGCATTTTGTAAAGCAAAATAAATAAATAAACATATATAATACTGAAAGCATAAGTAACATAAAAATAGATAAGCTTGACTTCATCAAAAGTAGGAACCAGCCGGGCGTTGGTGGTGCACGCCTTTAATCCCAGCACTCGGGAGGCAGAGCCAGGTAGATCTCTGTGAGTTCGAGGCCAGCCTGGGCTACCAAGTGAGTTCCAGGAAAAGGCGCAAAACTACACAGAGAAACCCTGTCTCGAAAGAAAAAAAAAAAAAAAGTAGGAACCTAGCAAAGCAGGAAGGCACACACCTGTAATCATAGTATTTGGGTGGTAGAGGCAGGGTCAGGAGTTCAAGGTCATCCTTGGCTCTATGACAAGCAAAAGAAAAGATAAAAAAGCCACACAAGGAACCTTTGTGCTCCAAATGAAACTATCTGAAAGGTATAAAGCCACCTACTCACTGGGAAAGATTTGCAAACCATTTGTCCCCAGGGAGATGGAACTCAAAGCAAATACAGAACTCTTAAAACTCAAAATAAGACTCAAATAAACCAATGAACCAAAATATAAATAAGTAGACCTCCAATAATATAATTATATTATTAATAATTTCATCTCCAAAAATATGTATGAATGAGCATTAAGCATATGGAAAGATATTTACTATGCAACATGATGCTTACTATGGATAATTATGTCACCATGAGATACTATGGCACAATGCCTAGGACATTTATAATAACAAAGGGAAGTAAAGAAATTGGCATCTTCATGTATTACTTTTGGTATTTTGGAAAGCAATTTGACAGTTTCTCAAAATATTAAACATAGGATTGGCAGATCACCCAGCTATATGCCCAATATAATATAAAATTTATGTTTACAAATAAAACTTCTTATATATATATTTTGGTAGAATCATTTCTGACATATTAAAGAGATTAATGTTCGTCACTTAATGAGTTAACAACCAAATGTGGTATGTCTATGCAGCAGAACACTGTTCAGCCAAAGAAAGGAATGAAGTACTGATGCAAGCCGTGCCATGAATGAATGAATGTTGAACCATAAATGTGAAAGGGGTAAATCCCATAAGACTTAACAGTGCTGGTCAATCTGAATTGTTAAGAGCTCTGTGAAGTCACAGAGACAGACATAGGGATGTGACTTTCCAAAGATGGGGTTAGAGATAAGGGGAGCAGTAGTGAGTGAATTCTAATGGGTTTATGGTTGCTTTTGTGGCTGGTTAAAAAAAAAAATGTTCTAAAGTTTTATAATGATGCTGATTTTTATTCTGTAGTAAAAATACTTAAAACCCTGAATTATACACTTTATAGTGATTTCTCATGCCATAATTATATCTCAATAAAGCTATTCAAAACAAGAGCCCCATAGTTTCCCAATTTCAGCACCTAATAGAAAGTGCAGCCCATGTGGCTTTATTGCCACTTTCTTTGGGCCTGGGTATAGATGTTGTGAAGATTTTTCCTAAAGGAAGTTGGTCTCAGTGAAGTTGCTCTCACCACTGTGTCTTCAGAAATCACACTGTCTCTCTGAAGCCAGAGTATCAACTTTAGAGCTGAATTTTCTTTCTGAAGAAAATGAGGCTCACACTCATCTATGATTTCCCAAGGATGCATGTCAGGGGCTAAATCTGCTAAGAGATGTCTATTTTTGAATGTAGATACTTTCCTTTCCTTCTTTTTTTATTTTTGGTTTATTGAGACATGGACTCTTTATGTAGCCCTGACTATTCTAGAACTCACTTTATAGACCAGGCTGGCCTTGAACTCACAGAAATCCACCTGCCTGTCTCCCTAGTGCTGGGATTAAAGGCATGCGCTACCACCATCTGGCTGAATGTAGATTTTTAAACATCTAATCCTACAAGAGTTTCCCAAATCTCAGGATCACCTTCAGCCAAGGGCTCCTTGATGCTCTAATGCCCTTTAATAGACTTTTATAGGTGTCCAATAAAGAGTACAGCAGGGCTTGGAGATCCAGTCCAAGCATTATTCTGACTCTTCACTTCCTTAGTGGATAATCTGAAAAATTACCCTTGTTGTTTCATGTTTCATGTCTGGTGGTAAAGTAATAAAATTTATGTTGGAGACTTACATTATGGTACCACAAAATATTTTTCCTCGCGAACATATAAATCATGGAGTGATGTCAAAAGAATTTGAACAGCTACTGCTTTGTAGAAATTACTAGTGACTGATGGCAGATACTTGACCACTCTGAATCATACAACTGTAGATGAGGCAAACACTGGGAATGACCACACTGGGTTCATGTGGTGGAGACATTAAAATACTTAATGCAAACTTAGTCTATAAGCAGAATTGCATCCTTCAAATGACTGTTATTTCTTGCTATACACATTTTTGTTATTATTACAAAGTGGTATACCCTTGTTAATATACACCTTAATAGTCACTTTTAAAAATAAGCAGGACAGAACTAAAGAGTCTGAGACAGGAGGATTGCTGCAAATTTGGGGATTACCTAGGCTACATAGCAGGAAAAAACAAATATCCATTGGTCTCCTTCCCCCTTGAAATCCGAGCTTTAAATTTTCATAGAGCTATTGTTGTGGTGGTGGTTTCCTTTTCTTTTCCTTTTTTTTCCTTCTAAAATACAATTCAGGAGGGAGCTACTTTGTGTCTGACTATATCTATAATTATTGTAGATGTTACTATTGCCAAAAGGGTTGGCATTCACTGAAAATATTAATAGTCCTGTTTTAATGACTTGAGATTCTCACAACAAAGTTCTTCAGTAAGTTCACCTTCAAGTTTAGCCTCAGCAGAAAGAAAACTGGAACAAAATGGTAAATTCTAAGGAAATACACTGCTTTTCCACCTTTATAGAGTCTGGGGATAAATGCATTATTTTATCATCGAATACTTCTTCAATACTGGGTTTATAGCAGATTGTTTTTTGAAATTTTCCTTATAAATGGCTTGCTGGACAGAACATGGTCTAATGCCTGAGCAGTCGGGACAGCACCTGCTGCCCTTCATCCTTTGAGTCTTTCATGGGCTTGATTCTTAATGTAGACCAACTTCAGGTGTGGCATTCACAGCAGCAGCAAGGTTGTCTTAAAACTTAGGATAACTAACTTTTTGTTTAGAAAACAAAAGTCCTGTCAAGATACTGGTGGTCCTTGTTTTCCTCTCATCTATGGTAAGAAAACTGTAGTATCTACTTTAGTACATTGGTTCTTGAGAGGAATGTCATATCCATTTTCTTCTAACACACACACACACACACACACACACACACACACACAGAGAGAGAGAGAGAGAGAGAGAGAGAGAGAGAGAGAGAGAGAGAGAGAGAGAGATCCTATGATGTGAAGATCCTGGAGTTTCAAATCTTTGTAGGTGAAGTCGGCCTTTCTTTTAAAACGGATTTTGCAAAATGGTAGATTGCATTAAAGTTGTGCTGTTTCCTTTTCTTCTGATTAAAATTCCTAAATAAAGCTTGTTAAACGTTGGATGCTTGGAATACAAAGTTTAGAAACTTCTTCATAAAACACTGTGGCATCTAGAGTCCTCTGCCCCCTCGCCCCTACCATTGAGTTAATGACAATTGTCTTTGAGGTCTTGCTGAGGAGTTTGCCCACAGGAAAATGATCCTTGAAGGTGTATGAACTCCAGCAGCCAGCTGCACACTCTTGAGCAGCAGACAGGCGCAGAGACCAGAAGAGAGAGGACCCCGACGCACTAGAACCAAGATCCGCGGACTTCGTGTTGGTCCAGGACCCTTTCCACGATAGAGACCTCCTAACCTCATCTGGGTCTGCACTGGCTGCTGCTCCACTCCATCCGCAGCATGCAAACCATTATGCATCTAATCAGAGCAGTATTTTAAGCTTACTCTCCAAGCAACATCTCTGCAAAAGCAGTGCAAGCTGGTGAGAGACGTCTGCTCCGGACCCTAAAGAGTCTGGAGTCCTTCCCAGCGAATTGTCTCTCACCCTGCGGAGCACGCCAGCTCAATTACTGGAGAAGGAGGTTGGTCCTTGCCACCGCCCTCCCCTCCTGTCTTCAGTAGGAGCGGGGAAGAGGAGATCTGCTTCAGTGCGCACGGGAGTGACCAAGTGCAGCTGGCTACCAGGGCAGCGACCTGGACGCGGGTCCTTTCCTCCTCCCGCGGCTACGGCCGCCCTGTGCGCGCTGAGCCCAGCGCTGGACCATCCCGGCAGGGCCCGCGGGTGACATCACTCCTGAAGATACTCGCGCTCTAGTCCTTGCCTTGACAAAGCCTCTATCAGTGTGTTTGTGGGTCTCTGGAGAGGGCTTCCTGGGAAGAGAGGAGGACGTTGAGCGGCGACCGACCAGACCAGAGGAGGCAGAAGACCAGGAGAGAGTGAAGGAGTACCCCATAGAGCGGCGACATGAAATTCAACGCTGCACACTACCTGCTGCCCCTGCTGCCTGCACTTGTCTTCAGCACCAGGTGAGTCCAGAAGCGTGAGGCCCCGAGCCAGGAGGCTGCGCTGGTCAGGGCAGAGGCACCTCCCACCTAATCTAGATGCTAGCTGAGTGATTAAGGCTCAGAATCTTTGGAGAGAGCAGAGCCCTTCTACAGTTCCTCCAGCCCCCCTGGAGAAAGTCTTAGGATTGCGTTCCTTCAGGGATCAAGAGCTTCCCTTCAGAGCCAGATGAAGACATCCCCCACCCCCACCCCGGAGCCCGGTAGTCAGGAACAGTGAACATGCTGAAGTAGGACATCGTAAAGAGGAAGTAGGGAGAGAAGGGAATATTCCTTGAGAGTGCATGTTTGCATTAGACCTCTGCTAGTAATTAGGAAACTCGGTACCCCGTGGAGTGAATTCCAAGGGCCAGAGGGCCAGAGAAAACAAAAGGTGCTAAGACTTATGCAGTAGTCTCCAAACTCCTCCGATGGCCTGGCTGATGTTTGAGTGGGCTTAGTGGCAGGTGACTTCCTTTGGTCGTGTTTAAAGTTAGAAGATAGTACCTGAGCAGAAAAGAACCTAGCTGGGAACAATCGGGCACTGTGCTCCATCACTGGCCGCAGATGAGAATTTCAGCCCCAGTACAGAGGACCTATTTTTAGTGGAGATTTCAAACGCACTGACTGAGAAGTGCTTTGTGACTGCTGCTGAGGATCGAGTCTCAAAGTTGGTGATGGGTTTGCTTTCTTCTCCCACAAGCACAGCACAAGGGTGGCCTGTTTCAGTGCCCGGGACTGAATTTATTCTGCATGCCTTGAGCACCCTACTGGCAGCAGCCCCTTTCCCTTGGCCTCTGTGAAATAAAATAACACACACAGGGTGTGGGTTCTTTCAAATCCGAATGAATGGAGACACTAGCTGATTGTATAGCTTACCAAAAATAAAGGAGAGACACACAACTGTACAAGATTCAGAGAGAAAGGATGAAGCAGGCTCACAGGCTCTTAGAAGCAAGGTGATGAATTCGTGCTCCTGTTTCTTGTACATGTTTCTTTCAGTCCTGCATAATCTAACTTTCCTTTCCATGCAGAAACTGCTCCATTTAGGTCCAAAAATTGATAAACTTGGTCTTTCCTTGAGCACAACCCAAGTGGCTTTACAAGACTGAAATCAAACTTGAGTTTTATTTTTTCTAAAGATTTGCTTGTCGTAGCAATTTATAATATTCTCATGGTTTTTAAAGAAATCCACTTTGCTTCCCATTATTAATAAGACTCCTCTAAATAATGAGCTCCTTTGAACACTGATAAGCACCAACAGACTAGTACAGTTAGTCCTCGGGTCCTTGCCATTTGCTCTCACCTTCTACTTTAAAATCATTTGTGCATTCTTTTGAAGAAGGGGCATTTCTAAAATTTGTGCTTAAGTAGATGCCAGTCAACATACTCATTAGACAGTAAATGGTGGAACAAGGGAAACCCAACCTACAGTGGTCTGAAAGACAGTTAAGCATCTCTTGAGTTCCCGTAGTCCATTTGCTTTTTAAAGCAGCTGCCATTCGAGTAAGCAAGCTCTATAGTCTCCACCCAAAGCTTGTTCTAGTTCCTTAATGCAGTAGCCACCAACTTCCCTATCTAGGAAAGTATTAATTTCTGTAGATATCATTAAGACTGAAGGTCAACACATTTATTATAAAATATTGTTATTCTTAGTTGAAATTAGATAGGAACCTTCTACAGTATTGATATTTAAATTTTACAAAAAATACAAGATGGAATTGAAAAGTGAATTTCTATAATTAGTAATCCATTTACATAATTGCTCTGGGCCAGTTTGTTGCACTAGATCCCCAGGTCACCTTCTGATAGTGAACATATTTGAAAATGAATGTGACACTGTCAGTGTGTCACTTGCCAGAAAAGAATGGGTTTTTGAGAACTCTCACAGAAAGCTGTTCTCCTTCCAGTATTCAACGGTTCTCATTGTCATGGGGTAAACACAAAAGTTGAAATCCCGACTGCAAAGCTCTGTGAAGACCGTCACATTGGTCAGGATGGACCTGCTGTATTGTTGAGCTACACAGTGTGGTTCAGCCACGGTCACCTGTGACTGGTTTTTCTGTTAGCTAACTTTCCTAGTGGTTCTTTATATGAAGCAATTGCATTTCACATGCTTACATTGTGTTGGCTAAATCCACAGAGGGTGACAATTGCCACTTGTTGACTCTAAAGTTCCTTCTAAAGTGCGGGGAATGTGGAGCTGAAACTCTTGATGTGGAAGTACATTTGCCCTGCTGTGTGTCTCTCTGAGTAGAGCTCCTCAGAACTGCTTGCCTTTTCTGCCACAGGCCTGATGTTCACCTCTTTCTGGAAGGAAAAGAATGACTGCTTTGAAACAGATGCTGTGGTTAGATGAAGACAGGTACTTTATGGTAGTGTTCTAGCTACCAGGGTGGCAATTCTCAGATAATTCAGCCTTTTAAATAGAAAGGATTGGTAGCTGTCTGTTCTGTTTGCTCTCCCCTTTACCATTACAACTAACGACCCTATAGACATCAAACAGACATCCCATAATTCCATCCGCATGAACAATCCCAGCATTCCTGGCTTAGACTTATTTCATTTGTTCTGAAAGAAACACGAATGTTCACCTTCATTCTGACAAGCATTTTCCGAGTGAGCCCCACGGAGCCTTAAAAAAAAGACCTTAATTTCCTGGCATACTGTCTCTGTTGTTTAGAAAGCACACAGAAATTCAAAAATATAGTCAAGCTAATGGTTTGAAAATGCAGCTAATACAAAGATCCATTTAATGTGTGCACAAGTGCATGTGGTCAAAGAACACAAATGCATGAGAAGGCTGAAGAGCTTTGGAATAGAATGGTTGTACTTTTCAAATAGTTTTATTCTGCAGGAGGATTGAATTGCTATTCCAAGGCAATGCCTACACTTCAGAAAGAAGTGCAGGGACTGAAAGAATGGTGGGGAGAGAACAGTTCTTTAGAAGTTCTTCCTGAAAAGGAATCATGGAGTGCTGGAGGAGGCTTATGCATTAGCTGCTGAACCTCGGTTCTTTTATGCTGTGTTCATGCTCCTGATGCCTTTGGAATGAGAACTTTGAAGTGACTTGAGAAGGAGCAAGGAATAGCAGGGGAGGAGTGAAGGTCTACCAACTTCTGATGGTTTCCCATCAGGAACAACTTTGAGCAGATGGTTGGTTATTGTCCTCCCAGTAGGAGTCACCTGTGAGGTCTCCTCTGGGCCCTTGATCAGCAGCTGTACCACATGCTTCTGTGGGAATCTGTTTCCAGATGACACTGTACACTGAATACACAAGGCTCCCATCTCTTCTGTGCCTTATTCCAACCTCAGGATGAAGCTGTTGTGTATGCCCAAGGAAGAGAGGACACCAACAAACTCATTTATACACAAAGACACTTTTAAGGAAATGCATTTGATAGAGGAAGGAGTCTCACTTTAACTACAGTGAAATGATGTGAGGTACTGAGTTTCCCCACCCAAGTCCTTCACACAGTGATTCTGATGCACACACTTTTAAAGAATTGTATCATTTTGTGTAAATGGATCGCAGAAGTGTCTTTAACAGGAGTGTGTGAAAGAGAATGTGTTTGCTCCTGAGGCTGCAATTCCAGCCCTAAGTACCTATTTCCAGTAGCACTCTTTAAAGTGCCATTTTTTGGGAAACCTTTGTAGATCACATTTTCTCTGTGACCATCGGCAATGACAGTTCAAAGCTTTATGTGTTGACTGTGCAATTGTACCAAAGCAAAATCCACGAAATCCTTTCAGATGAACTTAACCTTCCAACTTGGAAGCAAAAGGTACCTGGGATTGCTGAGGTGTGAAGTGATATTTCCTCACGTGTGACTTTTGACATCATATGTGTAACTGTTTCTGAGTAACTGTTATAAGATTGCTAAAAGTCACTTTAATAGAAGGGGCTCAATTATTTAAGTTATCCCATCAAAGGAATAGTATTAAAAATTATGATTTCTTCTGTAGGAAGTTTATATAGACAGAAAATATATGAACATAAGTTCATATATAAACAGAAAACATATGAACATTCATTATTTTGGTATTTTCTGTCATGTTTTTATTTTCACAAAATGAGTTTTCTGTCGGTCACTCAGCAACTGAGTTATTTCACCAAGTAGATTAGTTATAATTGTATGTCTTCTAACAAGACATGCATACAATTATTATATATTACACAGAATTGAATAAGAAACAGCCATCATTCTATATAAATCTCTAAGTGTGAATTAGGAGACAACACATTATAACAAGTCAGAAGTTTCAGTTGTAACACCTGCTTTCCAATGACAGCAAGAGGAAGGGTGTTGTTTTTTCAGTCTCAACATCATGGAGTGTGAGGTAACAGGAAGACTTTAGACAATGGTTTATCTTCATTTTATTTTAAATGCAGATTATTTTATGTAGCAATATCACTAATCACAGACCCACCCAACAAAATTGTTGTAAAAACTGAACTAATTCATGTGAAGAGTTTAGAGTGTTCTGTGGAACAAAGTAAGTACCTTGTGAAGCTGTTATCAACTGTTAGGAACATTTTCATGAAATTCTTGTGTACTGACATAGAAAAATAAGGTAAATGTCAAATGCAGATCAGTCGGATGGCATCCAACTAGCACGACACTCTTGTCATCTAAAACAAGAAACGATAGGGAGAGAAAGGAATCAGGGGCAGTGACTGTGACTTGGTATCTGGGCCCCAGTTCTTTAGATTGTTCTGCTGTCTCAGTGTCTGGTTGGTTCTGTGTACTTTGCTGAACATTATGAAAATTAGAGGTATTTACTTTAAACACAGAGAATGTGATTTAGCTCAAAAGTATATATTTAGCTACTTGGGTTTCTGTTTACGATGTAATTGCATGTACACTGTGTAAATCATCATATCAAATCAAAGCCATGAGCATGAGCACAGGTGTCAATGTATAACTAAGATAGCTTGTTTTCAACACATGGGTAGATTTAAAAATTAGTTTGACTTTATTTTCTACTTGTTTATTTCTTTCATCATCCATTAGTAATTTTTAAATTTTATAAACACTCAGAAAAATTGTTTAAAAAAGCAAGAAATGATGTATACTATATAAAACATTTTCAAAGCCACTAAGGGAAAAGAAGCTCAGCTATTCCATGTCCTAAGAACCATTGTCTGTGGGGTTCCTACAGTGACCAGCACTCTGAGCAGATTGAGAGTCACAGTGCTCTTGTTAGTTTGCAGATATGATTCCTGAACTGTGCACAGCCATGCTTAAAAACAGATGTGAAAAATTTATCTTTTTTTCAACCTATGAATGTCTTGAGTGTGTGAGTGTTTGTTGCCAATGACATGTGCCAAGTGAGTGGGCCATTGAACAGGAAGTGATGTGTGAGCAAGAGAGGTTGAAAAGTAGAGTTCATGTTATGCTTACAATAGAGAAAAGGAGATAGTCACAAAAACTCATATGAACTTAGTTTCATGAGAATAGGGGACCCAGAGTTATCCACAGTAAATGACTCCACTCAGACATAAACTGAAGGTCAACCAAGTAATCAGCATCTTCTGTGAATGTGCTCGAAGATGCTGGCAGATGCTCTTAGACCAGAGGAGGGGGCTGCACTGTAGTTATGTCTGAATTGTCTCCTGTTGTTTGGGGTGTTTGGATACCTCCAAGTGTACTTTAAGGAGTCTATTCTTGGGAGACAAACTGTGAGGAAAGGCTTTGTTCTCATTCGAAGCTCTAAGAGAAAAAACTGGGAGTCAGAGTGGGTGAGATTTCTCTAAGGCCAGAGAGGGAAAGTAAGACAATCTCCAGAACTTCCCAAGGGCTTTCCTCTATCATGTCACTCTGCTCCATGACAAATCTCTTTTGTTACCAGGAACACAAGAACAACTGGTTCCTGCAATGTATTAGGAGGATTCTATTTTCTGTCAATATAAAGCTGTATTAAAAGGGTGTCTCCAACCACAGGTCATCCTGATACACAGCAAGCTGTCAGAAAGGGAGTTACAGCAAGGAGAAGACCCTCCCCCTCACTCTGTGTTCTGTTAATTTTAGAAATGAGAGCTGGCCCCAAACTACCCAGGTCACCTTTAGACCCTGAAGGGGAGTTATTAGTGCTTTTTCACTGCTGTGCACAACTGACTGAAAAGATATGCCCAAAGTGGTGCCTGTTGAGCCTTATACTATAATGTGAAGTGCTATTTTTTGTGCCATTGAGATCTGGTTATTGGAACTACTTCATACAAATGTGCATCCTAGACATCTGCACAACTATTCCTCAGGGGTTAAATCTACAGTCGTACCATCAAGATAAAGTAAAATATGTTTAGGTATATTTCACAGTGTAGCAGCTAGTTTATACCTTATCCTTCAGTAAATGCTAAGACAGAGGTAGCTTAGGTTTTAAATCTGGTGTGTTGGCTAGGACACTTCTGACAAGTAACATGTCATTTAGTAAGCTTATTAAAACTGAAGATAAATACATTTATTAAATTAATTTCAAAATTCTAGACAGGTACAGCCCAGATGACAAAACTATAGTCTAATTGATGTTAGTATTCTGCTCCAGGGGAGAAAACGGTGAAGGGATTTCTAGAAATATGAAGGAAACCCATTTGTTTGGAAGAGTGCACATAGAGAGCTCCTAAAAAGAAAACATTGGACTCTAGAGTCTCATGGTTGTTGATAACTAAATAACTGAAGATTGTGATCACTTGGTCATCCACCTTGACCTCTTTTCAGGTGTGCACCTCTTCCTTAGGAAGTCATGTAAGGACTTGATGCACTGCCTCACCTCTGTAGTCCAACTAAGAGAG
The DNA here is from genome assembly GCF_949786415.1 of Peromyscus eremicus. Lineage (NCBI taxonomy): Eukaryota > Metazoa > Chordata > Mammalia > Rodentia > Cricetidae > Peromyscus > Peromyscus eremicus. The sequence continues at coordinate 143,878,295 of NC_081416.1, read as the reverse complement.
ATGTCAGTAAGGATTAATGCAGATTTTCTTCCTGTCTCCTATGGAGACTGTGCCTTCCTCCAGCCAAGATGAGGGGGAGAACTCCTAATGCCCATAATCTTACTTAAGGCATCCTCCTCAGGTCTACAAGCACGTACCCATCAGTAGCTTATTTATTAAGTGGATGATGGAGTGGAATGGGGAAAGGAACCATGATATTTGCCCTATTACCTGGAATTAAATTCTAAAATTACAAAATCGGAGACTTACAATCACAGGAATTTAGAATAGCAGTTAACATCTCTTTGCCACCTTTCTCTGGTCCATGGAGAGGTAATAACAATGCCTCTCTCATAAAGTTGTCAAGAGGATTAATTATGATAATGTATGCAAATAATAATGGCCAGCTCAGAGAAACACAGCTCAACATATCACCATCATTATTACATGATTAAAAGGTTTTGGCAAGACTTATTTAAGCAAAGTGTTCTCACATTTCAGAAAGTGATCTTTAATAACAACTTTCTCACACTAGTGTACACAAGTAAGTCAGAACTGGTGGGAAAGATATTTTGAAGTTTAAGCCTACCTTGAACTGTGAAGACATTTCTTCCTTACCAATGAAGGGGACTATTTGTAATATGGTACAGAGGCCAGTTTTTTATCATCCAAATCATCCCCACTTGGGAAGACTAGTTTAAATGTTCATGATATTCTCGAGGAAAAATAAACCAGGGTCACATTATCCGATTCAGTTCTAGAGCCTCCAAATCGTGTTAGCAATATGGTTAAAATTAAAAAAAAAAAAAAAAAAACAAAGTTATTAACAGTATAGTCTAACAATATCCCATCAGTGGTTTTGAGGAGAGTTCATTGAGCAGAGTTCATTGTTCAAGCTCACCTGATAATGGCAGACCCACAGGGTGCATCAACAGCGAGGAAAAGCACACACATTGACAAGTCTAGGCATACTGAGGACACTGAACTGCTCCTACTCTGTAGTTCCCCGGGACAAGGCCTAGTCTGAATGTGATCGGATGGTCTAGGGAATGCTGGAGTGTCAGAGGGGCTAGGAGCCTAGCACAGGAGAGTTTTTAGAATGTTGTGTGCATGGTAAAGAGAGGTTTGAATCAAAAGAAAAGTTCACAACCAAAGGCCTTTCTACCTTAAAAATACACAAGTTCCTCTTTCAAGATCATCCCTTGCTGATCTTTGCAGTAACTGAGCCTTTGGCATTGAGTAGGAAATGGGAAAAAAATCTCTGCATTACAAAAGAAACAAGAAGACGTGTGAAAAATTGAAGTGACATGTTGGCAAAAGGCAGATATGGTTGAAAGATCCAGTTATTATTGAGAGTGTAGATTTTTTCTATCTTCCACATAGAGAAGAAATGTGAGCTCATTTGACAAATAAGTTCACAAAAAAAGTGAGGAAAATTGCTCCTTTCCTGACACTATAGTTTGGAATTTTATAGAAATACATTGAATCGTTGCTTTTTAATGTTCTGCACAGATCTTTATTTCAGCTGCTCACATTATAGAATTGTGGGTTATAGACCCAAACCAACATGACTGAGGATGCAGCAAGCCTCTGGAGATGTTATAAGTGAGTTAACCCTTGTGTTTTAGCAATATTCACACTATGCATGTTATATGCCTACTATGATGTAGACTTTGAATGAATTTAAATGATTAGCCCACATTATTCTAAAAGGAAAGTACTCAGATCTCAGTCAGTTGTTCTGAGAATGATTCTATCAACAAAATCCCAATATAGGGTCAAATCTCCATATAAAAGCACACATACAACACAAAAATAGATAATAAAAGTATATTCATAACCTACTAATGGGAGCTGCAAAGATTTCTCTATGGTTAAGAACATTTGCTGCTCTTTCAGAGGACCTAGGTTCAATTCCCAGCACTCACATAGCAGCTCATAACCCTTTGTAACTATAGTTTCAGGATACCCAACACTCTTTCCTGGCCTTAAGGCACCAGGCATGCACATGAAAAACAAACAATTATACAGGGTAAAACACCTATCCACACTGAAAAGAAGTATGCTGCTAATATGAATGTTGAAACTACTTATTCTCATGAGGTGGGAGGATATGTGACATTAAAATACAGGAAAGTAAATTAGAAACCCATTATTTTGAAGACGGGACAAATTGAAGCTTTCATTAGAAATCCAAAATTTCCAGGCAATTTCATCTTTCCTTTTCAGAAAATGTATGTGTCCTCTGATGAGTGTTTCTCAAAATATACTCTTCATTGTGTGAGAATGAGTATCTCCCGGGGTGAATCTGAAAGAGACAGCTCCAGGCTCCTGTGTTAGGCATATCAGATCAGTTCTCTGAGGGAGAGGACAGTGGATTTCTATCCTAATGTGAATGACTCCAGTGAACATGAAAGTCTAGACATCACCTCTTCACAGAGTTCAGAACTCTTTGAGTCTGTTGGCATAACTAAAAGTGAACATTGCCTCTCACATCAGGGGACTTTGGTAGTGTGTGACAAAAATCACACTGTTTACTGTGTATAAATGCACTTAGTAAATGGATAGGTTAGATCACACTAAGAGGCATTTATCAAGAGAAAAAATAATCAGATAAATGCTATGAAACTATTTACATGAACTCAGGGGCACTAGGAATATGAGTGCAAGACTGAGGTGAAATTGCTTGGGTGCTCTGAAAAGTGTGGCTTTCAGCTTCAGCACCACAACCCATAAGAGGCCGGCAGCAATACCCACAATCTGCATGAGCAGGAGAACCATGTGCTGGTGTCTTCTTCACACAAGATGTCTGAATTATCAGATCAGGCAGAGGTGATGTTACCCTAGTGAACAAGTCTCGATCTGTCATAGATACAATTGGTTTTTCATCATGTGGAAATCATTTCCTGCAAGAATTTGCTGAGTTAGCTAATCAGTGAAATCCTTCTAGACCTTTGTTTCTCAATGTCTATTTTGTCTGAAATATTCATTTTCTTTTTTTGTGTGTGGAAAATAAAATAATACAATAATATAATTTATGCACTAAATATGCTCCATCAGGTTAATCCTCTCAATTAATCTCTGAGGTGGTTCCTGATATTGCCACAGATCATAGGTAAGGAAGCTGAGACACACAAGGAGGAGATTGAGCTCTTTTAAAGCCAGTGATAAACTCAAATCCTACGCATGCTATGCTCAAGTGATTGATTGGTAACTGCACCCCATACTGGCAAACCAGTTGAATGACTTTAAATTGAATTTGCATCATTTTATCATTCTGTTTTTTCCCTCAAAAACATGAAATAAAATAAAATAAAAAATAAATTGCCTGAAGAGTGTACCTAGTAAAGGAGGAAATAAAAATATAGAACTTCCTCTGAAATATTTTCTACCACAGCTATTAAAGTTAGCAGAAGAGCTTTTCCATACTGTTTATTTTACTCCCTTTCTACTACAAAAGAAAATTACCGCATATTAGTAATCTTTTCATGTGTGGCCTGTTTTCCATAACTGCCAGTGATTGTATTGTCCCCTCTGTGGGTGCAGACGCTGCCCTGACATTAACCATGGGGCTTGAACAGGGCTGTAAGAACTGAGTTGACACTTTAATATCTCCAGTTCCTTGAGTCTGGGTGGTGTGATTCTGGGCAGTGCTGAGATTCAAGTAGAAATTCTTAAAACAGTAGCAACAGTAGCTAAAAGTTTTTTGTCGCTTTTTGTTTTGTTTTGTTTTTTCACATGTAATAATTTTCCAGTAAATTTCTCTAGAGTTCCTGCATTTAATGCATCTTCAGTACCTCATGGAGTCCTTACATTACAGATTAAGATGTTAAAGATTAGAGAAGTTACTAAATTTAAGGTCCCAGAATTAATAAAGAGCTGCAATAAGACCCCATGATTTAATGGGCATAAGCAGTAAGGTTGGAGCGCTGAGACAAAAACGGTTACCAGTAAAACTTATGGCGTTCAGGCTCATGGGAAATAAATCAGAGACAAAGGTGCTGGTAGGAAATGCATGCAGACTGGTGGGAACAGGCACCAGTGCCAAGACTCGGGGACACACTTGCTCGCACAGGGTTCAGTGTGCCTCCATCTAGTTAGAGTTTTCACCTTTTGTTTACACATGCAAAAAGTGACAGAGTTGTTTTTAGCTCAGCTGAGTTTGAGCCTGACGACATTGTCTAAAACAACAACAGCATTAATAGTAACTCTAGCCACCTAGCCACCGTGCTAGCAGCAAGATACATATGAAACCTAAGAACTCTGGAGCTGCACTTCTTCTATTGACCAGGAGATGGCACTGTGAAGCATTCTAGTCCTCTGAGCCAGCCTTAACCCATTAAATGGACTTGACACAGTAAGCTGATTTGAGTAAGGTTTGATTTCAAATGAAAATTATTGACATGGAGGTATATATTATGTATATCCATATAATAAACACAGTTGCTTATTTGGGGATGTTGCTGAGTGGTACAGCATGGTCAAAGTCCTGGGTTCTAAACCCAGGGACAGCCCTCAAATAAAATAAAATAGCATAAACTACATATTATAAACAGGTAAAATTCTCTCTCTCTGTCTCTCTCTGTCTCTCTGTCTCTCTCTCTGTCTGTCTCTCTCTCTCTCTGTCTGTCTGTTTCTCTCTCCCTCTCTGTCTCCCTCTCCGTGTGTGTGTGTGTGTGTGTGTGTGTGTGTGTGTGTGCATACCATATCTCATTTCCACTTTTCTGAGTCCATTTTTGTGATGTACAATTCAGACTAATTCCATTACCTGCTGAAGGAGTATTTCCCATGTTTGCCTTCCTTCTTAAGGGGCAATGTGCATGAAAATTTAATAATGTGCCAATTCTCCCATATACATTGTAACTTAGAATTATTACATCAAAGTACTTCTCAATTACAGCCAGATAGGGCAGTGGGAATCTTGTGAGAGGGACTATATCATACTTTTTCATATTTTAATCTTAATATCTCGTGCATGCCCACACATACTCACAGCACTCATATGGGCCTTAGTAATAATCTCATCTTATAGATAAGAGGACTGTGAGTGACAGCAGCTGGATGGCACCAACAGGAGCTCTGGGTTCCACATTTGCAATGTCAAAGTTGCTTTGCATGTGGACAGTTGGTGAATAAAGGGACCAGCTTGTGTCAGGTCTGGATCCTGTACCTCAGAGACAGAAACACAGACAAGCTTGTGGGGCAGAAATAGTGCTGGGGTTCATCACGGTGACTCCCTGTGTTTGTGTTTTACAGGGAAGTGAAGGACTCTAGTCGCCAGTATGACCACACTGTGCAGCGCTTGGTATTTTTGGAAAATATGGCTTTGGTCACCTTTGCTTTCTGTCTATATGTAAATTGATGTCAGAACCTGCCTCTACATCTTGTCTGCTTAATGGTTTAAAATATAATTTTTCATATCTGTTAGTAAATCTCAAACCATTATTGCTTTAAATACGACATAAATGTATTTATTTCTCATGAATTTCAATACAAAATATAGAAAATGAAGAGCTAGTTAATTTTCTGTATTGGAAAGTGGGCAATCCATACAGTTTTATACCTTCTATAGGTCTGAGATATTTCCATAGCCATCCACCTTTCTTCTAGCAAATGTGTATATACATTGTCCATGAAATGATGGCAAGAACTCATGCTGTCCACTATCACCACATTGGTATTCATTTAACGAACACTGCCCTTTAACATACATTTATGGTGGGTACTAGCACACTAAGTGTATCCATTTTCAGTCAAGCATTTAATAAACTACCTAAGCTATTCAACAGTTTCACTATTGGCTTGGTGTTGGGTAGTGTTTCAACAACAAATCAAATAAAACATTTGCCCTGAGACTGCTTAAGGCTCAGGTGTGGTATTCAGCAACCTGAGTACATTACAAGTGTCTTTAGTTAGAATACAATTTTATCATAAATCAAAGAGCATCTCTGTGTGTCAGTGTGTGTGCACATATATACATATGTAGTAGCCTGTTTTGATATAAAAGGTAGATATTTTAATGTTTACATGCATACATAAACCTGCATCTTCATTTTGTCTTTCTAATTGTAATAGAATTTTTAAAGCATTTCTAAGCTCTTAATTTTAAAGCTCTTTCTTAGGCTGCTAGCAAAGAAAAGGCCAAAACTATGTTGTATCATGGAAGATCAATCAATTAATTCCATCAGCACTGAGTACACAATAAATTCTGGGCAGAAATGAATAAATTTTTCTTTCAGAACATCAGCAGCCATTGTGTCCCTGTGACCTTTCAGAGAATGATTGTAGACAGTGTTTATCCCAAAGAACGATGGAAAGGTGATAGACAGAGAAAATAAGAGCTTTCCAACTGAATACTAAGTGCAGGAACAAACATGGACTGAACTGAGGGAGTGTTTGATGTGTGCTAGAAATGTGCCTTGGGCAAGTACAGTCAGGGTTCCTCAGCTATGGGCTGTAATAACAAGCTCATATGGCTGGGGAATAGAATAGTCTTATGGAGGCAGAATGTTTTAAAGATGAGTGGTGAGCATTGCACTCAACAGACATGTGCAGTGTGTCACTGATGCAGAATACTGAAACGATGTTTCTCTTCTTTTTGTTCTGTCAATAAAAATGACAAACTAGCAGAGGCATTCAGAGGAGTGAAGCCATAAAGGCAGACAGAAAAGAATTCTTCATCCATAGTATAATAAAATGAGAAGAACGTTGTGTTCTTTTTTCCCACATTGCTATAACAAGGTGTCTGAAGCAGACACCTTAAAAAGCAAAAAGGATTTATTAGGTCATAATTTTAGAGACTGAAATTTCAACATTGTGCATCTGCAATGGGTCAGTTTCTGGTGAAGTCTAACTGTGGATGACTTCTTGGAAAGAACATGAACAAGAGAAAGATGGCTTCATAAAACAGAAAGAAGGGGAAAGTCTTACCTGTTTCATCTCAACCTTCATGAGAGGTAGATAGCTCTGTTGGGAGGTTACACCCTTTGAAACATATTCTCTTACTACAGTTTATGTCCTGAGCAACAAAATCACTGGTTATGGAATGACTCTTTGGGTCACTAGAAAGAATAACTTGACCATTGGTTGGTCTATAGCAAGTAAGTACATTAAAATAATACTTATGAAGAATCTTCCAAAAGCCTAAAGATAGTCCAGGAAATAACTTTAATTGCCAGGGATCTGAGATATATAACCAAGGCCTTTCATGAAGGAGATGGCCATCTCAAGAGAAGAGTGGAATTCCCTACCTCTGGAGGTAGGGAAGAGAAATCCATGAAAGAGGCCACAGAAGTAAATGACTGTTAGTTAGACGTAGCTTCTCTCAAAGCTAAGAGGACTTTCAATTCACATTTTTGTTTGAGAAATCAATTCCTGAAGGAATGTACCTTGTATAAAGGCATTAAGATGAAGTCTTAATAGTGACAGTCGCCAGTTGTACATGACTATTATTGGTCTAATTGATTTTTAAGGAAAGACCACAGACCCCCCTACCTCAGGGTGGGTTTACAAAATGATTCACTGTGAGGTCAAGTTCCCAAAGGGAAGTGCTGTCTGTAGAAGGTGGCCCAAGCAGAGGCTGACCCAAGCAGAGGTGAACTACCTGCTGATGAATTTCAGCCTTTCATATTACCAATTATGCAGTCTTGGATGGCCTGCCGATGTTTATTTTAGTTGTACTGGGAAAATAACAGAATTGAAGTCCTATTGTAAAGAATAACAGATACATTTAAAGAAAAAACAGCAAAAAAAAAACCCCACTTGTACTTGGTTGGAATATGCTACATTTATTTAGCACTGAATTATAGAAATTGGTGCAAAATAGAAAACTATTTCTTTCAAAAATTAGTAGTAGTGGTAACAATAGTAGCAGAGTGTGTGTGTGTGTGTGTGTGTGTGTATGAGAGTCACAGGGTATCACGCTTATACAGCAAGTGTTTTAACCATTGGCATGTCTCACTAATTTCATAAAACTATTCATGTAAAGTGTGTACAGGTCTTACATAGATAGGATATATAAATAAGTCATAATTTCTGCTGTGAAATTGTGTGACCATTCAAGATGGAGAAACTGTGATTGTGTAGGCCTCTAGAGCTTGCTTTTATTATTCTCTTTTCTTCTTTATTCTTCTCCTTTTCTCTCCTTCACTCTCCATCTCCCCTCCCCTATTATCTTCCTTCTTCTCATCCTCCTCTCCCTCCTCCTTCAAGTTGCCTAGGTTGTTCTCTGGCTTCAGACTTCCAAGTACTGGGATTACAGGCTTGCATACCAAACTGTGCTTTGTCACTTGAATTTTAAAGTGACACTCTGGGAATTGTCCTTGAATGTCAGATGCTAACTTAGCACATTTTCCATGAGGTTCTACTGAGTTAGGAACAAGAGGGTCATTATAAGGGAAGGATTCTTTAAGGTAGAGGAACCAAGCCTTTCAAGTTTCATAATTATCACTAAACAAACATCCTTAATAAATGAAAAAAATAATACTATAGTACTTATGGGGAGATATTACTTCATTTAATTAGTGTGTTACATAATTCATCCTACCTAATGCATAGTTAAGAGACTTGCATTAGCTTGCTAGTTAACAGAAGGATATGAAGTTAAGCTAAGGACTGTAAAAACCTAATATAGAAGTTTCTTATCATTGGAATCATAAATGTTAAATATCTTTCATTAGTTGGGGAAAAAAATCTGACTTTCCAGTTTCCCCCAAGGCAGTCTAAACTCATAATTTTGGTGAACACAGAATACCACCCTGAAGACATTCTTTGTATACACGGCCAGAGAAAACTCTCCCTTTTCCCTCTTAATCAAACATCCAGAAATGTACAAAATGTACTAAAGGGCATGTTTGTTGAATATGTTTAATAGAGTTTTGAGAGTATTAAGTTGGTGATAGGAGCCTCAAGTGGGTAGTGGGTTTGGGGTACATTTGTTAGGATTTTTTTTATCTAGTTATCACAGTGCTTACTTTTCTTCCATAGCTAGCTTGTAGCAGCAACCATGGGTGTCAGGTAATCTTACAAATGCTTTATTTTTATTTGATTTCTTTAGTTAATTATTATTATAGTTAAACATTCCTTGGCTTAAAAATTTACTTTAGAAGCTAGACAGCTCAGTGACTTTACAGTACTCTAACAGTAAAATCCCCAATATCTAGAAATCTTTAATTTTGGGGGCATTTGAATTAGAGGATTTTGAAGTCCTCAGTCCCCATAAGTGGGGAATCTGGTTGAAAGAGAGCTGCAGAGGGATTATCGCCAGCAGAATTAAATGAGTAACACTTGGTCCTCCACTTGCTAGTGGATGACTAGAAATGGAATTGCCAGCAACAGAAAGGGAAAGCAGAGCAAACTGATGCAAAGGGATAGCTGTGTGTATGATTGGATTTGAACAGCATTGTCAAGTTATTCCTGCAAACCAAACCAGGTGTGATGATGGAGTTCCTGCCAGAGGAAGCACACAAACAAGGCTGTTGTTTTTGCGTGAGTATATACTGTGTTTGTCTTTCTGGATCTGGGTTACCTCACTCGGGATTTTTTTTTTCTGTTTCCATCCATTTGCCTGTGAATTTCATGATGTCATTGATTTTTTTTTTAAACCGATGAGTAATACACCATTGTGTAAATGTACCACATTTTCTCTATCCATTCTTCAGTTGAGGGGCATCTAGGTTGTTTCCAGGTTCTGTCTATTATGAATAATGCTGAATAGCAGAACTCTTAACACTGGAAAGGAGTTGGAATATTTGTTCTTCATTCTCTCACATTTTCCTGCTTGTGTGTTATTCATCCATTTTGAGGGAAGTGTATAAGAATTAGAATCTGGGCCAGAGTAGGTTTAGGAAACTTTGAAACTACAGCTTTATTGTTAATAGCTCAGAAATTTAGGGGTTTGTTGTTGTTGTTGTTTAATTTGGTGCTTTTTTTTTCTAATTCAAAGCTCACGAATGAACAAACCCAAAAGGATTATTTCCATCTTGCAGAATAGCAAAACCCATCCATGGTAAACAGGAAAACAGATGACATACATTGGAGTTCATTGCATCCCAGACTACCATTCAGATTTCCATGCACTAGCTTTCTGAGTAGTGAGACAGGCACACAGGCACGCAGGAGTTTTGTCAAATGGATTTGCTCACTACCACTAGGAAAAGAAGTGGACTGCCCCAGGGCACACGGGATCTTGATTGCACATTCCCTACTTTCCTCACTTTCCCCACTGCAATCCCAGGTGACATCCTCCAGAGGACCCTGGGCAAAGCTCTGAAGAACATCCTGCTTCCAGTAAAGGAACTAAGCCAGGCAGGCTCTCTCTTGGATACTTTCTTCTTCATGTGTGACTTTACCTTCCTAGGAAGGGACAAAAACAAGGTCAGATCTGCACCAAGCAGTTCTAACCCAGCACAGAATACTGTGTTTATAGCACAATCTGCAGTTATTGAGGACTATAATCGAGAAAGGGAGATGAGCTAAATTGCTCTAAGGCCAGATATAGAAACAACCCAGAGTCAGCAAGCCCCAAAATGAATCACACAGGAATAGGTAAATCACAGGACCTAAACAAAAGCAAGCTGAGATATAGCTTAAGGTTCTAAGGTGCAGTATCAGGATGGAGAAAGGAAGGAGAATTATAAGGATGCCTGGTAGTGATGTTGTATAGTGTTTTTCTCATCTCCCTACAGAAAGATAGCCAAAGAAAGCAAAATAAAACAAACAAACAAACAACAACAAAAAAAAAAAAAACAGAAAAAACCTCCATTGGTCTTTGCACTGCCTAAAATCTTCACGTTATTTTATTCTTTTAGCAAATACATAAGATTCTCTTAATCAGTTAAAAATTTACACCATTACCTCTCTGAAGTGCTGCACATAGGAGATTTAGACACATACCTGTTTGTGAGCATACTAATTAAGAGCCTCATTTTCCATAATCCTTACAAGCTTGACTTAGAAATGAGAAGGTGGGTGGTCCTGAGGAGTGACTCATTCAAGACTTAATCACCCACTCATTGTATGGAGGAGATCCAAGTAGTAGCTAGTTATTCAAATCACATTTCTGCCTCCGTCCAGTGAAAACTGTTCATTTCCTTTCCTTCTCTTTTTTCTTTTTGGCCTTTAGGCAAAAGGTCTGCACTCTCTCCAAACTTAGTTACATTTGTTCACTTTGAAGAAGGGTTAGACAGATACATGAGCTGGTTAAACTTGGTTAGCTGGTCACATTACAGTAAGCTCTTGTGGTTTGAATGTGAAATGCCCCTCTCAAGTTCATGTGGGTTGAACTTGGTCTTCAGCTGGGAGTGTTGTTTTGAGGAAGTATTAGAATCCTTTGGAATTGGACACTACTGGAAGAAGTAGACTTCAAAGGGTGTACCTTTAATGGTCATGTCCAGTTCAGACTCTGATCTTCTTTCTGTGCTTCCTATTTGCCTCAGTGATGTGAGGCTCCCCAGTAGAAAACTTCATAACTTTTGCCTCACATTGCTTACTATGATTTACAAGACTCCCTCAAGATCATGAACCGAATAAACCTTCCACCTACAAGTAGTTTCTGTTGCTGCTTAGATGTGCAAAAGCATGCACCATCATCTCCTTCATAGTCAGTAGAGTGGCTCTCACTTTCACAACCACAAAAACACTCATTGATACAAACTCTGGCAAGAAGAATTTTCACAGGTAGTCTGTGTGGTCTAATTTAAAATGGACATTCTAGATGAAATGCCTGTCCCAGCCTGAGAAATGCAATTTGACATTTTCTTTTTTTAACTTTATTTGTTCACAATTAACATCTTTAATGTGCTCTGATCATATCTACTCCATCAACCTCTTTAATCCTTTGATTTCTCCGACTGAATCTAGTCTTTTTCCTTCTTCCCCCAAAGTATCCCTCCTTCCATATTTTGTTCATTCTCAGCTCATTGAATTTGATTAGAATTTCCTGCATGAGCATGGGTAAGGTGGTTATTTGCTTGAGTGGAGACAATGCACTGATAGTGTACCACTAAGGCACATGACTCTGCCTCCCACACCAGTCATTAACTGTCTGTACCTCCTCAAGCAGAAGTGAGGGTTTATAAGCCATAATGGAATACTGACATCTCCTGTCTTGTGCAAGTCTCATGCAGTGAGCACTGTTGCTGTGGCTTCATGAGTGCCATAGCCATACATATCTAGAAGGGAGCTTTTTACAGCACTCCTCTACACCTTAAACTATCTCTATACCCTCTTCCACATGCTCCCTGATCCTTGGAAGGAGTGATAGAGATAATATGTTCAGGGCTAAGCAATCAACAGTTAATTTTCCCCAATACTTTGACCTACTATGAGTCTACATTAACCAACTCCCACTACAAACAACAGTGCATCTGGCCAAGACTGAAAGCATTATAAGCATGTATGAGTATATCATACATATTTAGAAGGCAGTTCAATATCATATCCACATAAGAATAGGCTCTCTTCTACATAAAATTTCCAGTCACAGACTTTCGAACTGGTCTACAGTACCAGGCATGAATTCCTGTCATGCCAATATTGCACCAGAAGGCACATTTTTTCCCAGCAGGTTGACATTGTAGCTTGCAGGACTCATAGCTGGGTAAGACCATTGATTACTTTTGTCTTGAAGCAGCCTGCATGGCACCTTCCTTCACTGTGGAAGCAAGGCCATCAGGAGGGAGTTCCAGCCCGGTTCCTCTGTGTCCTGACTCCAAAGTGTGAAGTGCATTCAGCACTAGGGTCTCATATCCAGTCAGGTGGGCAACCAAAAGCAATGATAACAGTTGCCATATTTTTTCACAGCGTTCTTTAGACCTAAACTTCATGAGGAAATACCCGACATATCTTGTTTAATTATCAGTGGTTTACGGAAGCAGCACTATCCGTTCATGTTTTCTAATTAACTTACAAAATAGCAGAATTCTGTGTTTTTTTCACTTATCTGTGCTTTTAATTTCTCCATCCTCTCATTTTGACCATTCCCCAATTCCATCCCTACTTAAACCATTCCACTGCCAACAGGGTTCCCTCTACTTATCTCATATGGTTCTACTTTACAAGTCTGCAATTGTTTATAGAATATGTAAATTGAAATCATACAGTCAAAACATTGACTCAGAATAGATGTTATCACCTGCACAACACTGAAATACTACCCTTAAAATTACCCAGTCTTGGCTTGTATTTGAGTAGTTGAGGCTACATTCCAATAATGATTTTTTTCTCTCAAAATCCAATGTTTTGCCTTCCAATTGAGACATTACACATCAGTAACACATCTACTTGGTCAGAGTATCTTTTGGGACAAAAGCTTAATGTTTGATGTTCTCTCTCTCTCTCTCTCTCTCTCTCTCTCTCTCTCTCTCTCTCTGTGTGTGTGTGTGTGTGTGTATGTGTATACATGTGTACGTGCAGGCATGTGCTCTCACACATGTGTCTGCATGTGTTTGTGTAAGAGATTTGCTGTAGAAAATGGATTTCTAGATTATAGAGGCCATGTGGTTCCTGAATCTACCATTTTCCATCTATCATCTCTTGAAGAACTAGGAGAGTGTATACAATTCACCATGATGCCAAAAGTCTGACAATTGTGATAACATGATATATAGTCAGCTGATTCCCAAATTTTAGGAGGTAGGAGTGCTTACATTCAAGGATAGTGAAAGATGATATCAAGGAGAAGGAAGTATAATCAGACTTTTTCTTTAGAACCATCAGCTTTCTAATAATGACACAGAGACTTCTTATTAATTATGAAAGGTTGGCTGATAGGTTAGGCTTGTCCTAAGTAGCCCTTATAATTTAAATTAACCCATTTCTATTAATTTACTTCTTGCCTCATGGTTTTATTATCTCATTTCTGTAGTGTCCTCCTGCGTCTCTGTATCTCATGGCATCTCTGTTCTTCTTCCCAGCATCCCTTCTGTCCCCAAAATCCTGCCTAGCTATTGGCATTCAGCTTTTTATCAAACCAATCTGAGTGACATATCTTTGTAGTGTACAAAAACATTATTCCACAGCAGTCCCCCCTTTTGTCTAAACAAAAAGGAAAGATTTTAACTCTAACATAGTAAAACTATATACAATAAGAACATTTATCAGGTATTGTCTAAATAGAAAGGAAAGGTATTAACTTTAACAAATGAAACTATATACAATAAGAACAATTATCAAGTAAGAATTACATTTACAGAATCTAGTCCATTTGCATTTGGCAAATTCAGAGAAAATACTCCATTATTAATCCTATCTTGGTGAGTCCAAAGTTTTGTACCTAATTTACCTCTTATGATAATTAAGGAAAACAATAATTATCTAGTCTTCAACTCCATCAAAGACCCCAGAAGGATATAATATTACCTGAGTAAACAGAAAGTGCTTTGCAAGCCACTTCAAAAAACTATAGAACCAACAGAGACATCTGGCTGCATGGACAGTTGCCCAAAGTTCCTTTGCAATGTTGGGGCATCCATCTTCTGCCTACAGGCCTAGAATATCTGGCAAACTTTTCTGTGAAGTAGGAATTTTGAAGGACTGTCCCTCCTTGTTTTGGCTAAGTTTGGCAGTCTTTTCTTTTTGTCCTGCCTGTCCAGTTCGTACAACGCACTGTCAGCAGTTGAGGAAAGAGCAGTTTCTTGCTCAAATGGCTAGCTTTGCCACAACGAAAGGAAACTCCATATGGAGGTTCTTCAATGCCCATTATCCTTTCTGAAGTAAGTTGGTGTTGCCAGGAGCAGATGGGTCTCACTGTTATGAAAAGCCTTAGGTTATTAAACATCTTAAATGCCATATTTTGTAGGTCTTTGAAGTATTTGAAGATCACCTATCCATCTAAAACCTATCTCTGTATAACCTTGAAAACATACCTAACATGACTACAAGTTTGATTATTATAGAAGACCAACTATTAATCTGCATTTTAAATTATACATTATATTTTTAAATGAGGCACAGAAGCATAATACTCCAAACAATAGTAGAAACATACATTTAGTATAACAAAAATAACTTTAAATTTGTATCAATATACCAAAATCCATATCAACATAAAATATTTGAGACTAGTAGTCATTCAAAAGTAGACTCAACCATCCACCCTTTTATCTAATCATTTTTATATTATATCCCCCCTTTTTTCCCTTTTGAAAGATACCCTTGAATCTAATATCCTTTGTTTAGTTTTCTTCCTGACCATGACTAATAACAACTTGTAGCCAAACCTCCTTAAATGATGACAAATATCTATAACACACCGAATGACTAAAAACTACCCATCACACCTCTTGGGAATGTGGCTATTGTGTACTATAGACTGCTTCTTGTTGTCTGGGGGCACTGGAATCTTTAGATGACCCTGAGAAAATTGAGATAAAGATCAAGTCCTTGGAGAGTTCAGCTGTATCATTTGTTGTTCAGTCTCTATATAATGGGAAAGTGCAAGGCTTATCTGACATCCTGGCTGAAGTAGTCTATGAGGCTGGACCATTTCAACCAGCAGCCTTGAAGCTCCTCTGGTTACGTAACTCTGAGAAAACTTCAACTGAGGCACTTTGAGATGCTGGATCACCTGGGCCATCTGTTTTCATTGGTATCTGAGCTCCTTGCTCTGAAAACATATAAACTTCCAAATGTAACATACATATCTGTATTAACACAAGTATGGACTATGTGTTGTACACTGGCTAGCCAAAGATGATTTTTTGTTTTATGTTTGAGCAGGTAAAATATATGTAACCTGTCTTGTCATTTTTCTATGTTCATTTCTTTATGTCTGTAGCCAGAATTTTCAGGAGATCTCCCCCAATCAAATCTGATCTCTATCAACCTTGAATGAATCCACAGCTTTTCATTTTCTGTAAAAACAAAAGCATAACCTCTTCTTCCCTAACATGTCATATTTTTTTACTTCCATTTTGAAGTTAAGACATTTTAAAAATATATTGGTTGGTTTAATTTAGTAGTTTTTATAATCCAATATCTCTCAACAGCTATTGTTTGCTCATCAGTAATAAAAAAATTTAAAGTCAGTACAATACCATACAGGATCCAGACTCCCTGTGAATTTCTCATCTCTACATGGCTTATTCTTTTATTATTATTTTATTTTCACTTTAAAGACTTTATTTTATTATTTATAAACTACTTATTTTGTTTCTATGATTGTCTATACAGAGTTTCTTTTCTTTCTTAAGCCCATATACATTTATTTTAAACACACTGTAACCTGTTTAAAGGTTTTTTTCCAATCTGGATCTGTCTCTACTGAGCATCTGCAGAATTCTCTGATCACATGCCACAAATCTTAAATTGTTATGTCAGCTGCTGGTGCAGCTCAGCTTAGCACATGGCACTTAGTGCTGGTGGCTGGCTACAGCCCACAGGCAGTCTTGGTCCACCCAGCCAGCCTACCCGAGAGACCTCAGTCACCAGGAAGCTGTGCCAAGAAGCCATGTTTGACTCCGTTTTTGATTTTTTCCCCTCAGGCTTTATGTGAATAAACATGGCCCCATGTTGGGTACCATATGTAATCAGACTTTTTCATCAGGATCCATGGCTCCCCAACAATGACACAGAGACTTCTTATTAATTATGAAACCTCAGCTGATAGGTTAGGCTTGTTTCTAAGTAGCTCTTATAACTTAAGTTAACCCATTTCTATTAATTTACTTTCTGGTTCATGGCTTTATTACCTTATCTCTGTAGTATCCATCCTGCTTACTCTGCTTCTCATGGCTGTTCAACTTTTTATTAAACCAATCTGAGTAACGTATCTTCACAGTGTATAAAAAGAGTATTCCACAACAAAGAAGGACTTTGTCTTTATTTCCCTTTCTGTTTTTTTTTTTTTTTTGAGCTGTCAGAATATTGAATAATGACTATCCGTAATGGGAGCACCAGCTGCTTTACTGTGCTCACTGGCTGAACACACCCTCAAGCACACCTTGAAATAATGTATTATACACTGTCAGGATGTCCACAATGCAGTTCATTTGACACAAAGAAGTGAACATTGCACATAACATGTTTTAATGTGCAATACAATTACATTTGTGTGAAGTCTCCTGAAGAGTTGACTATTCCATAGTGTCAGAACTGTCAATACTAAATATAAGAGCCTGTCACTAGTGCTACCTGTCCAGAACACAGCTCCCTCCCGTAGAACACCACTAGAATCTATTGAAATACAGTCCTAGTGGGAGCAGAAAGAAATGCAATAAGGTAGGACATATAGAAAATTCATATATGCCTGTCAATACTATTTTAAGGATCTTTAAAGAAATGTATTTGGGAAAACGAGATAGCAATGTCAAAGAAGCCAGTTTCTTGCTACTGTGAGATTTAATTTCATGGAAGAAGGACTGATTTAATATATAACACTTGATGAGTTACTATTTTTTGCTCCCAATTTTCTTTTAAGAGATTGTACAATATTCTAGTTTTCCAATAATAATAATAAAAACAAGTTTGACAAAGAAATTATTACTTTTGTTCTGAGTCATTTGTAATTTGCTTTAGGTTTGAAGATGAAATAGTTAAGGATCCAGTGTTTTAGAACTATATATAACCCAGAAGGGGTATTTTCTTTCCCAGGACCTATTTCTACTAAACAAATTAGGATCCTGACAGAAATATGCATCTGAAACTATTACAAAGGTGTCAAAAGTAGAGTGTATATTCTGATAGAGAAGAAAAGACTAATCCAGAAATGTCTATTCAAGACTGATACATATATGTCATATAGTTGAATGAATTGTATACATATCTACATATTTGTTTGTTTCTAAAAGTTATGGCATTGAATATTTTCCTCTCACAGTTTGCTAGAGATGTATGTTATTAACCTGCTATCTCCCTTAGAATAATTCCCAAGGTTTTCAGGGCTACAATAAGCTGAAGGGCAGCTGGCTCCAGAATCTGTGTGGTTAACTCCAGAAAGAAGGAGGCCTGTGCTGAGAGGAGACAACCATGCCAACTACTCAGCAGCAGCATTCTTGTGCACTTAAATACATTATGTGAATGAGTACTGTGATGGCTGTTACATTTCAGGAAGGTAGACTTGTCTACAGCAAGGAACTTGTAGATAATGACAGTAGAATGATAAAATGAAGTAAGCACAGAATTTCTAAGGCAATGTTGAGAAAAAATACTTTCCAAGGTTAAAGAGAGAAACCTTGGCTATGAACTATGAAAATGTATAGTCTACCTTCTTCATTAATCATCCCATCATTGTCCACCTTGCTATTCTACTGTCATGGAAATCTCTGCACTTGGTTTAATTAAGAGGAAATATATTTGAAATTAGCAGTTTAATAACTGTGCTCCAGAGAAGCAGATCACAAAGAACTAACAGCTGCTTGGCCATTCAAAGCAGATGGCTCATTTCTTTATCTATTCAGGTTTCCCTTTCTGAAAAGGCTCATCCACTGAATACCAGAAAAGCTCATGCCATCAGGAATTCTGAGTGATGAGATATATTCCTGAATGGCTCATACTAGGGATATGTTGTAGGATGTATGTTTCTACTTACCACTGACATATAACCAAATGCCTCTTTTTGTTTTTTGTTTGTATGTTTGTTTGTTTGTTTACTAAAACATAAGAGGTTGACAATGTAGAGGTACCTGTCTGAGATATTAAGATTTGGACCAACTTATCAGGAGGTTTTCTAACTTGTGAAATCAGCTGATGGCAATAGGGATATATGAATACTGTGCAGAGACCACCAAAGAAGCAGGGTGGTATAAAGATGCAGAATCAGCTTTTTGCTCTTGAAACTTCCACAACAGGGCATGACTGCCTATATGTCTGTGCCTTTAAGGTCACATCAGAGCATATGACAGCCTTAATCAGGAGACAGAAGATTAAGCATACATATTCACGCAATTTTGTGGAACTGATTCTTAAGACTGCTTCTTTTTTAAGTTTGTCTTAGATCACTGAACTGTTGTTTTGTTGGTGTACTTTTCTGAAAGAGTCAACACACAGTTCACGTTTCACATAATTACATGATTATATGGTTCAAAGACATGCCTATTACTGTGGAGTCTTGCATGCCAGTCTCTGACATATGAGTGAGGAGTGCTCCTTAGGTATCCCTATGTCCTTTGTGGACAATTCCTTGACTCACAAGATTCTTAGTATTTGCAGAGCTTGGTTCATGATCTACTGTAGAAGGGGTTTCAGGTGTGTGAGCAGCCTGATGTGGGTGTCAGGAATAAAATTTCAATCCTCTGGAAGAGAGGCTCTCTTACTTGCTAACCCATCTCTCTAGCCTGTCATATAATTGTCCACTGATTTATATTTGATATTTTAACCTCCCTTTCCACTCATGGTATCTAAAATATTATCCCTCACAAGTTATCTCATGATAAGCTGTATTGGTTTAGGCTAAATATGAGAATTTTTCTAGAATGTTCTTTTATTATATGGTGCCTTTTAATTGTTTCTGGTTTTAAGAAATGCTCGTGTTCCTTACATTCTATCTTCCCTTCTTATATGCTTAATACTGTTTTTTCTTCTCAACTGTGTGGCTCAAATAAGTATCTTTATTTGAAGTCAGGTATAATTTTCAAAAGAGAAGTGTTTGGTTTGTGTGAGCATCATGGCCACGTGAAAAGTTTCAAAGAGCCCCAATGGAAAATCTCATTGACTATGCTCTTAGCATTTTATATAGTAGAGATTATATATGGTGATTTTTTAGAGGCATTAGGCGAATTAATCATCCCATACCTACTCAGCTAGAAGTGGAGCTTTAGATAAACTGAAGGGGAATACCCTAATTTAACAAATTCTGGTAGCTATAGACTGTGTCTAAGTCCACATTTTGCCAACTTCTATGTTTAAATTGGCAACTTAGCTATGGTAAACAGTACTCACAGGCACATGAAACATAAAAGAAAACATTTTAGTTAAGCTCCCTCCTCACGTCCCTGAATAAGTTGTGTCAGTGATCTTAGCATTTATGATAAGCCTACACCATGGCTTTGTAATACATTTACTCTGTTTTCAACAAGAAACATAGCTTTGAGGTAAATCATAAGTTCATGAGCAGTGGAATATAAAATACTAGATAAAAAATAAAAGTTTTAATTATACATATGTTAAATAATGCAAAATAAAGACATTTTGGTCCAGTCTGTTTGTGTCAAGCCTCCTTGAAAGTCCTGAAGTTAGGTGAGTCACAGAAGCAATGAACAGCTGAGTGAGGCTCTGTCGCTATCTCATGAATGAGTCAGAATTTAATTTACCATAAATATGGCTGCTGTCCAGAGGCTGAGATGAAATAAGGGTCTATCATTAAAATTGATATTCTTGGATACTGGAAATATTTCTGAAATCAGGCTGGCCAGTTCTATCATTCCCAGCCAGATGATGTGCATGCTAAAGCTACTTCATTACAAAAATATTATATTAAAACACATTCAAGGAAAAGAGTTTGTGCATGCATATTACAGTTTGAGTCACAACCACCCCTGGTCCCCAACACCAGTCACTCAAGATGATGCACTGTGACTGGCATAGGAATGCACAGTCCACCTACAAGGATGATATGTCCCTGTCGGACCTGTAGCTACTGAGAAGCATGTGGTTTGTAAGGATTTTCTTACAGACAAAAGGTCTTTGGGAAGCATCCATTTTATTGACTCTGAGTCATCTAATTGAAAAAGTTGTTTTTCTTTTAATTAGGAGCTCAAATCCCTTAAAAGGAGCATGGACAATACCATCAACCCTTTACCTAATGTCTGTGGCACAGAGAAGCATGATTTTCCTGAATCAGGGGCTACACTGCTCAGAACGCATGTGTTGACTCTTTGGGATTCCTTGGCTCGGCATCTGCAGTAGAAGCAACTGATAGTACAGTTTCAAGAGAGTAGAATATCCCTTAATTATGAGACATTGAATGACAGTTAAAAGTGTAAATGGAAGGGGCCGGGGCCAGGTCAATAACGAAGGAGAGGATGCTCCAGTTTGAACACCAGGCTATCTTAAAACCATTTTTGAAACCTAATGTACTTGAATGCAAGCATGTGCGTGAGGAGCCAAATGTCCCTGAGGAGCCACCCCCTTCTCTGTTCTCTTTGTGGTTGCTTCCTTGGCTTGTGTTCACAATCTGCACCTGTGCCTCCTCTGACTAGGAAATTGTGGTGAGAAGGACAGGAGCTGCCAGAACTCCTGTCCACTCACTTTTCATGTGACTGGTTCACTGTGGTTACAATGTCATTTCAGGATTATGTAAATGTGGATTGGCAGTCACTTGCTATGGTCCCTAGCCATGCTACCTTCTTTCAGTAATTCAGTAACGATGCTGACTTTGACTTTGTTTCTTTTATGACTTAGTGTCTCAGCTAGATGAACAGACATCACAGACATATTTAACTACACATGTATATATAATTAAGTGCATGTGTATAGATAGATAGTTGTTGTAGTCAAGAGACCATAGTATTCTCTGTCACTGAGACAAAAGAATGTGCTTACAAGAGTTATGAGAAATAGTAGAATAAAATGTGATAAACATAATTTCCTCAATGTCCTTTAAAAGGAATGATCCATTTGAGAATGATGGTCATCTCTGTAGTTACAGAATTTGAGTTGTAGTCAGAAGGATCATGAGCTCCATGGCAACCTGGGCTATATAATGAGACCCTATTTGAAAACAACAAAAATGAATGTGTTGAATTCTGTCTTTGTACTGCTCAAAATTAACTATATTTGAAGCACAATTCACTTATAATACTAATAGCTAAACAAGGACTTGATAGATTTGGCACCAAAAATCCCATTTCATAAAGGAAAAAATGATAACTTCTATGTGATCAAAGTTTGAAAGTTTTTGTCTCAACAGCTACAGGAGCTACAAATAAAAGTAACTCAGGCTAAAAGAAAGAAGGACTTGAATATCACACATCCACTAATGGACTAGTATCTAGAGCATATAAAGAATGTAAGAATAGAATATATAATGTTCTCCATGCACACATTCAGATAGATAGATAGATAGATAAATAGATAGATGACTTATTGAAAGATAATAAATAGACAGATAACAGATTGATAGATGAATGTAGATACATTGATATTGAGAGGTGATAAATAGATAATGGATTCATAGATGATAGATTTAAAGGCAATGATAGATAAGCAGATAAATGGATAGATAGATAGATAGATAGATAGATAGAAGATAGATAGATAGATAGAAGATAGCTAGATAGAGAGATAGATAGAAGATAGATAGATAGATAGATAGATAGATAAATAGATAGATAGATAGATAACAGACAAATGAAAGGTGACACAGTAAGGGAATGGAATGAGATGTGCAGCATGGTTTGTGAATACTGTAAATTTACCAGGTTGCAAGCATTAACTAGCTACAGTTTTCATGTCAATTATACATTGCTAAGTTGTTTTAATACCAAAGCAAAATCAACAGCAATAAATCAAATGATGCAAAAAGAACAATGAGTGAAACGCAGAGACCGAAACCTACCAGAAGGTAAATTGATGAATGGCAAATGAGTACAGAAAGGCATTTAGCATCATAATCTACCAAGGAAGCATAAAATGATAATACTGCACATCACTCAGAAGAAATATAATTACACAGAGCAACACCACCTGCTGGGAAGGGTCCATGAAAACTAGATCATGTGCACATCTTTGGTATAAGTGCTAAATGGGCATGTTTCAAGAATATAGATTTTCATTTCTTTTTTTTTAAAGCTATCTGTGCAATTATTATCTACCCTATGACTCGGAAATTTCACAATTACATTCTTAGGCATATTTCACAGAATTCAGGACTCACACTCACCCAAAATCTATGCATGTTTGTTCACAGAAGTTTAATCTGAAATATCCTTAAGCTAAAATAATACTCAACAGTTACTGAATGAATGAAAAGAGAAAAACCATGCACTGGAATAGAAAGGAATTAGGGTGGACACTTGTGATGATTTGGGTACCTCTCCAGGGAATGATGCTAACTGAAATACAATAGCTTCAGGGTATAGGAAGTCATATTCAGTGATAGATGGTTTGCTTAACAATACGCAGTCAAAGAAAGAAAAGCTTAGGTGTTGAACTGGTACAGGACTTGCCTTGTAGGTGGTCCTCAGCTATGGGAAAATGACAATTTCAAAAATGTGCATACTGTATAATATCAATCATTGGCTATTGTTCTGTTTTTTACTGGCATGGTGCCAGTCAGTAGCCCAAACTCTCTTCTGTTCTTCTCCCTCCCTACCCTCCCCCTCTGGTCTTCTTTATGTTTGTAGAGGAAAAATGTTGCTTGAGGAACCTGTCAGTCATTGTATTTGAGTTGATCTGCTTCTTTTGGTTTCCTAAAGCAATTGTTTTGCTATGGCTACTACACTTCCTTCAGAGCTCCAAAGTTAATACATCATTTAACATCAATTAATCATTTATGATACGTTTGACACTGGGAGGTAAGGTAGTTCACAAGTGCATATTGCCTGATACCGACAGAGCATTGTCAGTTCAAGCTTAATTCATTCAGCTTTTATTCAGATATGACTCATGTACTCAGAAAACTAGTTTTACATCATTAGTGATTAAAAGGATTCTAACTTTCAAATTTAATCCAAATTTAATTTTCTAATTAAACCCTCTTGGGTAAAAAATACTATTGAAAGACAAAGTGTATGAAGGACTAACTATAGCTTTTCATTTCTTATTTTGATTTTGGTTATATTTGATCACAAAATTCACACTTTTCCTTTTATTTGGCTATTTTATATATGGTTTTGTTGAAGCTTATCAGCTTAAAGAACATCCAAGGAGATATTGTTTTGTGACAGTTACCATGATGTATATGGTAAGGCTGGGCTTCATTGATGTTCAAAGTCTTGTCAAAATGAAGTATAGGTTTCTGTTTCTATGAGAAGTCACACCTTGACATCCAGACAGAGATCTCAAGGGCACATGAGAAAGGGGCCAGTCTATCTGAGTCCCCTGCCTCTGTGTTCCCATCGAAGTGACAAGATTGATATGGTGCCTATCTTGGGCATGGGCTTCTGCTTTGTGCTCTGTGGTCTTAGACATACACTCTTCTAAATGGCTGGACATGGGGTGCTGCAGTAGTTTGAATAAGATAGCCCCATAGGCTCACATTTTGAAGGCTTAGTCACTGGGAAGTAGAACTTTTCAGTAGGATTAGAAGAATTAGAAGTGGCCTTGTTGGAGGAAGTATGTCACTGGGGGTGGAGTCTGAGGCTTCAAATGCCCATGGCAGACTCAATCTCCCACCATCCCTCTTTCACTCTGCCTACACATGAGGATGTAGCTCTCAACTACTTCTTCAGCATCACGCCTGCTATGTCTGCTGCCATGCTCTCTGCCATGATGATAACTGACTAACATCTGAAACTGTAAGCAAGTCCCCAGTTAAATGAGTTCTTTTATAAGAGTTGCTTAGATCGTGGTGTCTCTTCACAGCGATAGAACACTGACTAAGGCAGATGCCAATTCAGAGACACTGGGAATGGCTGGATTCTATTGCACTGGGTGGCATTTCTCCCAATTTTATGTAAGGAATTAACAAAATCAGACAGTTCTTACTTATGACTTAAGATCCTGGAAATACAAGTCTATTTTCTAACAGAAATAATAAAACAAACTAATAAAATTTCTGTATGGGAAATATATTCTGAAAGTGTTATTTTTCTTCTTTCTTCCTGTGGCTCATCTTCTTAGGGAACTTTTATGAAAACATACAGACAATAGTCAAGGCTTAATATTTCCATAAAAATATAGCTCATTAGGATTTACAGATGGAAGGCAAAAGGGCATCAGTCATTACATATCAGTTAAATTGTTTTTGGTTATTAAAATATTTCCAATTTTCAAGTTCAAGTATGAAAAGATAGCTACTTTTGAACACATAGCAGAATATTTCATTATTTTCTTTTTTCAAAAAGACTTATTTTCATGTGTGTGTGTGTGTGTGTGTGTGAGAGAGAGAGAGAGAGAGAGAGAGAGAGAGAGAGAGAGAGAGAGAGAGAGAGAGAGAGAGAGCGCAGGCACCTGAAGACAGAGATTGCATGGAGCTGGAGTTAAGGGCAATTGTGAGCAACCAGACAAAGATACTGGGAACCGAACTCCAGTTCTCTAAAACAAGAACTGGTGACCTCTGAGCCATCTCTCTAGCCCTATATTTGGGGACATTTTAAATATTTAACGGTGTGGTTGATCAATTCTCAGTGTATTGCTTTACTACTACTGAATTAGAATGTTTGAATGGGAATGTGTGTGTATCTTATGTGTCCTTTCCCTTCTGCTGACACCAGATCTGCCTGCATGACTTACTGTTTCTCCCACACTCCAATTTGTTGGTATATTCTAGAAAGTTCTCTGTGTTCTTGGACACTCTTGGCTCTATAGTTCTGCCTTCCTTCCCACGCACAAATGCACACAATTCACACTTAACCCAGCCTTGAGAAAAAAAAACAGTCCTTATTTGGGCACGTCCTTCTTTCCTTACGAATTGGGTCACTCAGCAGCTCTGCTTTTGGGTCATGGCCTCATTTCCGCTGCAAATTCTTCATCTCCTTGAAAGCTCTAAAATTTTCCCAGAGAAGAGTCTTAAAAATCTTTTAAACGCAAATCTCGGAGTACAAATGGAGCTGAATAGAGAACGGTTTATAATTGGTCAGCCATGGAGGATTTGGGCTTCTGTCTATAGAGATCAGCAGCAGGATTTCACAGATTGACCCTGCTGGGCTTCCGTTCCTGGCTGCAGGACTTGCTGAGGTCTAACTGACTGCTATTGAGAATATGTCTCAGCACTCTGTCCCTAGTAGGTGCGCGAGTTTTCCTTTTGTTGACAAAATGAAAAGCTTCCTTTCATAAAACCTCAAGGCTAATTGAAAATGAAAAAAAAAAAAAAAAAAAAAAAAAAAAAAAAACCTTTGCAGTCAAAACCAGTTTTCTCAGTTTCTTCCCACCAAGTACTACTAGCTTCAGGAGACATGAATAGACATTAAATGAGTGAAGTAATTCCCATGGGAGAGGCACTGGCTTGTGCGAAACACTGATTGCTTTACCACAGGATCTTTATATTAGATATACTATAGACATATGATTTTCTAGGAAGGAATAAATATACAGAAATTAGCAAGTTAATTTAGCCATGAAAGAACACGTGACAGAAAACATCATTCTTTAAAGCATACTTTATAAACCCAGGCGACATGCACACATTTAAATGGTGATTATAGTCAGAGGAAACATCTCTTCACTGAGACATGCAATGACCTACTTGGGGACAAACTCACTCCTCATTAATTCTCATTAGAATATCGCACTTAATTGTCTCCACCACAGCCACTTTCCTGCAAAGTGTCTACTACAAGGCAGCTTGGACAATCTACTTCCTGGAGAGATAATCTAAAGTATACTGAAATTTTCACTCACAGTTCACGTTCTGACATAGACCAATGCCTCACAAAGCCTTTCTGCTCATATTTTCATGACTGCTAAAAACTGTCCTCAATCCCTGACTGCCAAGAAGACGTATAGTGAACAGCTTCTCTGTAAGATGTGCACCCTTTCCAAGCTGAGGTTAATTTTGCTATGGCTTTGATCTCATGTCTCTTGAAGGCTGCTATGTTAGGAGCTACCCTAGGGTTGCACGGTTGGAAGGCAGTGGAACCTGTGAGGAAGGGGTGGGGCCTTCAGTCTGTGGCAGAGGTATACTTAGAAAGACACAGTGGGACCCAGCTCCTTCCTCCTCCTCCTCTCCTCTGCTTCTGGTCATGAGGCGAGTGCATTTGCTTCTTCCTGGGCTTTCTGAATCTCTGCTGCACCCAAAGTCACAGGAACACTTGATTCCAGGCTGAGACCTCTGAAACTCAGAACCAAACAACCTCTTTCTTCCATAAGTCACTAAGCTATTTGTTCAGTAGTAGAAAGATGACCAGCATTGGTATCTGCAGCAGGGAATCGATTGCTAGAACACTGGCTTGTCATAGTTAACCTGCAGATATACTGAGCAGTCTAGAATCAATATAATCCCACTCTTCTCCTTGACTGCTTCTTCAGAGATGTCTATGCCTGCCCCGCTTATTGGAAAACAGCATGGCACATTCATTCCACACCATGGGATACACTCCCATCTCTAATTGTGTTTGTTTATTAGGATAATTTTGTGGGGTTTTCCGTCTTTACCAGACATTTAATTGTTTTCATCATTATGTGTTTATTCATGAAAGCTGGCAAGGTAACCAGCACACTGTAGCTAGCAATGATTAGAATCACAGAATGAATGCAAATATCAGGCTCTGTCCCCATCTGGATTCTTAGTTTGGGCTTCAAATTACTGAGCACAATCATACATCCTTGAACTCATCTTGTGTTTGCTTTCCAAGGGGCTGATCTGTGGCTACTAATCACAGTCATCTTGAAAGTGATCAGGTCTGAAGGGAATGCCATGCAGATTCTGTGGTTAGTGGTTTCTCAGAAGCGGCCAGGTTATATTATGAGCACACACAATTATTGTTCATCATTGTGAAGACGTACTATTTCTCCAACAATCTGCTGCCTTCAACAGGTTAATGAATATTCATCTACTTTGCCTTATGATATTTATTACATTTAAACATCTCTAGGTAAAAGAGTCAAAGTCGAGGAGTTCACTTTCTGGTAACAAGAAAAAAAGAAGGCATGGTTTGTATTTAGATTTTCGTCTTATGATAAAAAAATTTGAACTTGGTTGAAAAATACTACAAAATTTGGATGTATGTATAATATATAATTTTCTACGCTTTCCATATTCTGGTTTTAAATTTTAATATTGTACCACTCAATTAATTAAATCAAAAGTACTCTAGCTCAAAAATGGAGATATTAAACTATCCAAGTGCAATGCACATGTTGTTAGTTCACCAAGGAGAACCTCATCACTTTGGAAATACACAAGTTAAATGCAGTTCTCAGCATTAGCATACATGACCTGACTTTCTCTGCTTGATACTTGCAGCAGTTGTCAGGTAAAACTGTGATTTGGTTTTGATTACATTATTACTAATGTGTTAATACAGAAGTCTGCCACATTGTATCACAATCCGTCTATCTGTATATACAAATAAACATTTACATAAATTCATAAATATGTGTCTATGGAGTACCCAGGGTCCAAGGGCTCAGCTAAGTCTGGTGTGGGATCTGAGGGGGAAAAAAATCTATGTACATTATGTTCTTATATCTATTAACTTTATTCCTCTAAGACAAAATTCTATCAATTCAGCTATAGCTCCACCAGGCATTCAAGGCAGGAACAACTCTAGACATACCAAGCTCTATATCCATCTACTTTATTTCTCTGGGATGAAATCCTGCCTCCATAACTACAGTTCTGTCCAGTTCCCCAACTCATAGTCCAGCTAACAACTAACTCCTATGCTTCCAGCCTCATCTTCGTCCTCTATATCCTCTTTCTCCATCTCTGCCTCTCTCTACTCCTGGCACTCAGAAAACTCTACTCTGCTTACCTTCTAAGGAACCTCTGTCATCCTCTCTTCTCTCTCATGTTGTTCTGTCCTTGTCTACAGAAAATGCCTGCCTTTTCTTTTCCTGGGCAAGTGGTTCCCTGCCTCCTCAAGAATGTTGTTTTACCTCTCATCTTGATATGTAAAAACCTCTTTTGTTCTCAGTCAAAATGCTCTTGAGAACCACTAGGCCTCCTCAAGGCGTGGTCTGAGCTTCATTAGCACAAGAAACAAAACTAGGATTTCATAGCAGAAGACAGCTGGAATATTAAAGGCTTGGTAACACCAAATATTCATAATAAATGGCTTTGCCTTTTGACAGACCCTTGGCCGGTCAAAGTTCAGCTTTAATACACAGCTGAATCTCTATAATATATTCTTGCAGCCCACAAGATGTACCTATACTTGCATGTACATATTTGAAATAGAAGCATATTGTATTTGAAGTATAAGCATATAGTATCTTGGACCATAAAAAATGCTATGTTTGGGTCTTAGATTTGTCTAGCTTCAGGTCCATTTAATAATACTTTATGGGATATTTATAAAAGGAAGTTTCTGTGTTTAGCTTCCCATAACTTTCCCATTCTCTGCTGAGTCTGGGGAGGAGCTCACCTCACTGCTTAGCTTCTATAGAACAGGGTTTTCTGGGCTATCTGGTCTCCACCTTGCAATGGTCCTTGCTGTTTTACTGCACTGAGTCTCTTCAGCTACTAACCTGTGGGAACACTAGATAATCATCCTCTTCCTGCCCCCTCTGGAGCTTCTCTGACACCAGGCATCCTCACTTTGCTTTGTGCTGGAGATCCTCCTCTTCAGGATTCACTGGTGTTTCTCCTCATGGTTCCTCTTGGTATCTTGACATTTTTGGTTTAATTAACCCAATCCATACCTAGCTTACATAGAATCTATGTTCTAGATGCCTCCACATTCAATTTTCTCTGACTTTCCCTTTGTCCATATGATGATTTATCATCCTAACCTTATAAAACTTCGACCTGGATGCTATCGAGGAATTCCCAACATCAAATCATTCAAATGTGCTACCACTTCTAGAAATCACACTGACCAGGACTCCTGTGGTCAAGATAAACCCTCAGAAGCATTCCAGATCTATCCTTGCTACATGCCAAGTTCCTATTTAGTGCATTAGCCTGTCTCTTCAAAAAAACTTCCCCAAACAACCCTAAAGTGCAAAGGTCTCTTGCCACCACTACCAAGCTCGTCCAAGACACATAATTATAAATTAAAATTGGGGGTTTAATGATGAATATTAATACTGTGACATTCAGAACCTAAGTGAGGTCATTTTGAAATGGCATTTGTCAATGTTCTCAAGAGGGACACAGAGAATAGGTAGATAAGCAAGGATTAGACAGAGGAACTGATTTATACCAGCAGATTATCTGCAAGTCAGAGGCTGCCATGCTAGGAATGCCACGCAGCCAAGATCATGGCTTCAAGACCAGGGAAGCTGATGCTGCAACTCATTAGCTCAAAACAATGCTCAAGAGCATGACACTCCCCATGTTAACTTCAATAGTTACCAATATCTTACAAGTTTTAACTATATTCATAAGTTTTTCCTATGCACTGCCCCCTCTAAAATCCACTGAAATGTTTCATGGCAAATTCTAGATGTTAAACATCACCCATTAATACTTAAAAAACTTTAAAAACACAATGAAATTATTAGCAGTCATATTTTCATATTATTAAATATGTAATCTTTGTTTAAGGCCTTGAAGATATGGAAATCACGCATATTGATGTACTTGTCAGAGTTCAAATATTACTCTTGCTTGGTGTTTATTAAATACTTTTTAAACTGCAGTGGTTCCTGTACTTATTTTTTTATATCCTACTTATCATATTTTATATCCATATACTGATTACACTGTTTTATTTATAAAAATACCTATATCACGTCTGTGGTGGATTTAACTGAGCTAATCCTTATGTTGATAAGGATTTATTGCTGCTAATGAAACATATAGAAAGAAAACAAAATTTTGGATCCTATTATATGCAAAGTTTACTTCTGGTGTCTGGCCTGTATTTGCTGAAGTCATATCTTGTACTACTTCTTATATGGGATCATCTATCAGTGGATTTTTAGGTAATCAGCTTAATATGCTTATTATGTTTTTCTGTTAACATCTAATCAAATGAGCTTTATCACCATTGATTCTTGTTTGATCTGCTATTCCTCTAGGAATAGAAAAATGATGATCTTGCCATAAGTTGGTGGAGAGGTATATAAAGGCTTTTCTTTAATTTAATTATTTGTTTTATAATAACTTTAATCTAACAGGGAGACTAAATCATTGATTCTCTGTCATTGTGTCAGTTTTTCCTACAATACTTGATTCCTAAACTTCCAAAATAAACCAATGAGAAAGGTATAAGGACTGTAGTAAAGTCACTGGTTTCTACTTGTTTGATGAGTTTTCATGTGACAAAATGATTGTTGTTTTACTACTGTAGCTGTGCACTGCCATTGGCAAGCTGTAGTCAGTATCAGATTGCCACCTGTGTCCTTTAATCATAACCATTACAGTACTTAGGAATATTATACATATATTTGGGTGTATGCTTGGTGCATCTTAGTATTAAACAGTTACCTTGTATTTGTTCAATTGCTTTTCTATTGCTTTGAAATTGATACTTTTCTATTCATTTATTTGTCTAAATACTTACCTACAGGCCTTATCCTAAATTTTATTTAAAATGAAACCTCTAAGGTACAAAATAATTTTCTTTCCCTCTCAGACAATTTTCCTAAATTGTTTTATTCTGGTGTAGTTTAAAAACAATGCCTGGATCTTAAAATATCCTGTTCTCCTGATACAAAATACATAAGTATAGCACTGGTTCACACTGATTTGTGGTATATCTCATTTAGCTAGTCTTTGCCATATTTTCCCAAAGCCCCCAGCAGCAGCCTCAGAGAATATGTTCAAAAAAATAATCTTTTGCTGTTTTACGGATTGCAGAGCTACTACTTAGCTGCTATTTGTGGCAGTTTATTTTAAATGATTTGTCTCATTTTTAGTGTGCAAAGATAAATAATTCAGTATAATGCAGTCTGCCTTGCTGAATGTTAAGTTTGTAGGGCCTAATATCTGTATAAACTCACGCATCCAATCTGTTAGCATTCCTTTCCCTGCCCTCCAAACTTACATGCTTCTCCTTCCCTGCTCTGTATGTTGAAAGCCTCAAGGACAGTAATCACTCCTTAAGCTCCATGAACAATGAGAGCTTGTTCAGATAAAACAGTAAATAAATGTTCTATACCTGTAAACAAACCATCTCTGTGTGACAAAAATAAGTGGTTTTCTCCTGTCATTTTTCCATTTGCTTGTTGAAAACAAGTCCTCAAGTCTCTGTGATTACTTAGTGCCAGGCTCATTTTAAGATTTTGAGGTAATGTATCAATTTGATCTATTTACAAATAATAGTGTCTGTATATTCTATTTTTTATTGAAAACTTCAGAAAGGACTACATATATATGCATAAATATTTACCTATACATAGGTACTATATATATTTATAGTACACTCATATACGAAGTATATGGGTACAAAGTTAATATATATAATATATTGTATATATTTATATACACATGCATATATAGTATATGTACATGTAAATATAAGTAGAATAAGATGCACACATGCAGCCAACAGGATTTGTGGGGAAAGCACTGTAGGTGGGTTTAACTTCCATACTGTGTTGCACTTCTGTGGCGTATGTCTCCACAGCTGCCCTGGGGTCTGCTGTTGTTCTCTTACTTTAAGTTCCAGACATAGTTTTTGAACTACATCAGAATAAAACAACTTAGGAAAATTGTCTGAGAAGGAAAGAAAATTATTTTGTACCTTAGAGGTTTCATTTTAAATAAAATTTAGGATAAGGCCTGTAGGTAAGTATTTAGACAAATAAATGGATAGAAAAGTATCAGTTTCAAAGCAATAGAAAAGCAATTGAATGAATATAAGGTAACTGTTTAATACTAAGATGCATCAAGCATTCATCCTTATATATATAGTGTTCCTAAATACTGTAATGGTTATGGTGAAAGGATCCAGGTGACATTCTGATACTGACTAATTCACAAGCTTAAACCCCAATTTAGATGCTTGGAAAACTTTCCTGAGTCATTAATTTAAGAAACACCCACTTCATCGGGCTTTAATATTCTATTTTCCATCCAATGAGCTATGTTTGTTGGTCTCATTTTTCCTGTTCAGTCAAAAGCTTGTGATCCATATACCCTTAGGCTTGTTTAGAAACCATAGATTGCCTATGCCAGAAGACTTAGGAAAAAGATGGCAGAAGCCATGTAGTCAAGAACAAAGCAGACCATCTTTGAATAACTGTGATGCTGTGTAAGCTGAGCAATGTCAAGAGAACTCTGGTGACCAAGTGAACAGTAAAACCATAGGCACTAAGGCCGAGTGCAAAGTCAAATATGGCCAACAGTTCTAAATTTATGACTGAGTAGCTTCACTTTGCATGCTATAACCAGCCTGTTCCTATTCTAAGACACAAACACACTATTTGTCTAGATCATCACAGTAAGAATTTCGGCCATCTGTAATCAAGAATAACAGTGGGAAAGACAGTAGACTTATATTTTAGGGAACTGGAGGTGTACTGAAGTTGCGAATCCATTTCAAACTTAGTGTAGTTCACAAGGGTAACAGAAACGATATGAACATTAACATTGATAAAAGGGAAATCTGATGACAGAGAGACGAAAGGACAACATGATTACCATCACACAATGCACACATGATGTTCTCCTGGAAGAAAAGGACAGGCTTGGAGTGGACTTTCAACAACACAAGGAGTGGGCCACACATCAAGAACAGCCCTCGTGGTAAGGGAACCAATGGATTCAGAAAGCCATTGTGTGTATGCTGCCAGAGCTCTCACAAGATCCCCCTAAAGACACAAGCAAGGGAGCAATGCGCCTCACTGCAAGCAAGCAGCTTTCATGTTGCATCTCCTGAACTGACAGACGTAAATTATTCCTAAATGCTGTATCAAGCTGGGAATGTTTTTAATCAGCAGGAGAGTCTTCTTTTTTTTTTTTTTTTTTTTTTTTTTTTTTTTTTTTTTTTTTTTTGCAATTGAGCTATTACACTTTTCTGATTAAGATCAGTATAAAAGACAATATTTATTAGTCAATGGCACTACAGGAAATAAGCTTTTTTTTTTTTTTTTTTTTTTTTTTTTGGTTTTTCGAGACAGGGTTTCTCTGTGTAGCTTTGCGCCTTTCCTGGGACTCACTTGGTAGCCCAGGCTGGCCTCGCACTCACAGAGATCCGCCTGGCTCTGCCTCCCGAGTGCTGGGATTAAAGGCGTGCGCCACCACCGCCCGGCTGGAAATAAGCTTTTAGGTAGAATTTTATAATTACTCTGAGGATTATTCCTTTCAAATAAAGAATGCTATCAGCAAACACACACACACACACACACACACACACACACACAGAGAGAGAGAGAGAGAGAGAGAGAGAGAGAGAGAGAGAGAGAGAGAGAATGACTCCAACTCCCCATAGGAGGCCTTACCTTGTCAGAGGAGGGAATGAGGGTGGGGTGGGAGGGGAAGGCTGGGGGGGGCAGGAGGAGAAAAGAGAGGGGGAATCTGTGATTGGTATGTAAAATGAATAAAAAATTTCTTAATAAAAATGACTCCAACTAGTAAAGTTTGAAATTGAGTAAGTAAAAGGACAGGACACAGAACTTTACAATATAGCTGTGCACTCTGAACAGAAGAGAACACACATTACCTGATGGCTTGTAGAGTACAGGGCAGTTAAAATACATGGTGTGCTTTGTTAGACATCTTTCCTAGTTTGAAAATTTATGTCTTTAAATGTACTGGTGAGAACAAGGCATGGTGGGGGATGTTTGTAATTCCAACACTGAGGAAGCTGAGGCAAGAGGACCACAATAGACCAGTATGGAGCACTTAGAAAGACGATGTCTCAAAAAACAAATCAAAGAAGGCTTAACCTATTTATTTTAGGATGTACATATATAAGCAATTGCATGATATTCTTAGCAGAATTTTTTGAAAGATGATATGTTAAGAAGAAAATGGGTTTAGTTTCTCTAAAATTTGGAGAAGCTATATGTAAACAGAATGACTTGACTCAATTCTAACTTCCTCAAGAACCTTCCAACATCTGTATGGGAAGCCACAGAAAAACACAAGTCCCATGCAAATGGTCTGAGCTTTTCCAAAGCCTGCAGTGAACCTTTGTTTTGGTCTCAAATAGCATAACTGTGTCTACATGAGCAGGATTTGGCTAAAAGACATCCTAAGATGTGTGCGCTATCTGTATGAAGCCATACAGAGGCACCCAAGGAAAATGGAGAGCTCAAAAATTTCATTTGGAAAAGGATTATGAGCATACAGAGAGAAAAGGGAGAGACTCTCACCAGGAGTACTGCATTTACACACAGCTATGTTCAGGAACTGCTGAAATAGACAACTTTGAATGAGACAAATTGCATAACTTTCAGTAAAGCCTCAGAATGTTCCTGCTGTTGCTGTGGTAGGTGGGTGCATCAATATGAAGATTCACTAAGGCTTAAAGAAGTTAAAACATCTTTGTTTCAAATGAAGGAGTAAGAAGGGACCACCATGCTGTGAGCTAGAAAAAACCTGATATGCATGTACACAGATGAGAACACATCTTTGTGAGAATCATCTGCCCCTAATGACTGTTCTTAACAAGTCTCAGTACCCAAGCAGGGACTAAAAAGGAGAGCTGTGGGCAAACGCCATTGAATTAACTGCACTTGTCTTAGAGAAAGCTGCCAATCTTATTTCAATGACAGACCACTCCTAAGGCTAATTGCTAGGAATGATAGACTGCTAGAAATATTTTAAAATAGACACTTCTTCCACTCACATACTGAAATAAAGCTAAAGAATATGTTCAAGATTAATATAGAAGTCTCACTTTATCATATTTAAAATGTCTACTCTGGTTCCATGAAGAAGTAAACAATGAACATCACTTGAAATTTGGCTAGAAAAACTCTGAACAAGAAATGGATACTGTTACCTAGTTAGGGTGCTAGAAATTTTTAGAAGAAATTCTATATTGTACTGTTTTGATATCTCTAGTGTAGATTATGTCAAGATCTGGTGCATCTGAATGTATGCTACATGAGTAGGAAGCCAGACCTTATCTAGGAACTAGAGGATACCCTACCATTGGAAATCCCTAAGCATTATCTCATTGAACCTTTTTATAAGGGGCTGAATAGGTCACTCGCTCCCTTATTGGACAAACTTTTGTTTCCTGGTTCTTATTCTCTACCTGAAACTGAAAAGGTATACATTGATGTTCCATGTCCCTATACACTGATGCTCAGAAGAAATTTAATCACTTTCAGTATCTTAAACCTAAATGAAAATTATCTTATCCACATTTAAATAAAACAATAATCAAATTGAGGGTGGAGAGGTAACTCAGCTGTTAAGAGCATTTACTGTTCCATTATGAGAAACTGAGTTCAGATCCTAGATCCACATAACTGATATTGTGCTCCCCAATATATTGTGCACCTTAATAAACTTATCTGGGGTCAGAGAACAGAACAGCCACTAGATATAGAGGCCAGAAAATGGTGGCACACACACCTTTAAATCCTGGCATTCCAAAGGCAGAGATCCGTCTGGATCTCTGTGAGTTCAAAGCCACACTGGAAAAAATCAGGCATGGTGACACACGCCTTTAATCCCAGGGAGTAATGGCAGGAAGCAGAAAGGTATATAAAGAATGAGGACCAGGAGCTAGAGCCTTTGTTAAGCCTTTAGGCTTTTAGCAGCAGCTCAGCTGAAATCCATTTGGATGAGGACTCAGAGGCTTCCAGTTTGAGGAAACAGGATCAGCTGAGAAGTTGACAAGGTGAGGTTAGCTGTGGCCTGTTCTGTTTCTCTGTTCTTTCAGCGTTCACCCTAAAACCTGGCTCCAGGTTTACTTTTATTAATAAGATATTTTAAGATTCATGCTACACATAACAACCAAGGTGTCTTCCAAACACCTGTAAATTCAAATTCAAGGAATCTGACATCCTTTTCTGGCTTCTGAGCGCACACAGTCATCTGTATCTGTGCACATGCACACACACACACACACACACACACACACACACACACACACACGTGCATATACATGTACATAAATAAATAAATAAAAACATATTGATAGTTGTTATGACTATTTCAGCTTTTAAAACATATTTTCATACAACTGTCTTTCCCCTCCCCAAATCCTCACAACTCCTCTCCATATCCATAACCAACAAACTTCCTGTTCTTTCTCTCAAAAAAACCAACAAAAACCCAAAATATGAAAAATAAAATCAAAACATTAACAAGAACAAAGAAAGAGAATCAGTAAGACAAAATAAATAGATAAATAATTACACAATAAGTGCACACACAAAAGATTAATGCCCCCCCCCCCAAAAAAAAGAAAGAAGCAGATGGAGTCCATTATGTATTGGCCAAGTAGTCCTGGGCATGGGCCATGCTATGGTGCATGGTTGGTATATCTATTGGGAAAAATCTATTTTCTCTTTCCCAATAGTTTACAATAGACGATATCATCTTTGTTAGAGGGAGGACTTTGTGTTCACCCTCCTTTATCAGTGCTGGTGTTTTAGCTGATTTGAACCTGAACAACTCTTATGCATGCTGTCACAGTCTCTCTGAGTTCATGTGTATTGGTCCTGCTGTATCTGGAAGATACTGCTTCCCTGAAGACATCTACCACTTTCGGCTTTTACTATCTTTTCATATCCTCTTCTCTATAGATCCCTGAGCCTTGAGGGGAAGGGGTTGATAAAGACATCTCATTTAGGGCTGAGTGCTCCGAAGTCTCTCTGCACACCAGTCAGTTGTGTATCACTTTGTAATTTATTGTGTTCTGCAAGAAGAAACTTCTATGATGTGGGTTGAGTAAGGCATTGATCCATGAGTATAGCAATATGTCATTTGAAGTCATTTTATTTCTATATTCTCTAGCACAATAATAGTAGTAGGTTTTCCATTAGGCATATGACCTATCTAGTCTTAGGTTCTTGGCCACTTTAGCATTGTCAGGTATGGGTTCCATTCATGGAATAAGCCTTTAATCCAATGAAAAGAAGTAGTTGACTACTCTTATAATATTGTGTCACTATTGTATGGGTATATCCTGCAGGCAGATCTCTTTGTAGGCCATGGGTTTGTAGCTGGATGATATTGATGACCACCCTTCTCCTCTGGTAGTAAGCAAAGTACCCTCTAGTACCATGAATACTAGTAAGTAGGAGAGAAGCTTCTAGTTAGGCAACAGCTCAATTTCTCCATGTTCAATATATAAGTAAGTTGTTTCTTCAGCAATATGGCCTGACCCTCAGGTTATGGAGAGTAACCAGTAGCCTTGGCAATAGGCTCTGATGTTTGGGGGTTTCTACAGGACTCCTTTGGCTGATGGCTCAATAAAATGTAGCCCACTCCAGGAACCAGAATTTTTACTTAGTGCCATAAGATGTCTAGTTGTTGCATTGTCTCTGCCATTATGGCCATTCCATTTAAATTCCTTTCACACTTCAGGTTTTGACCAATATTTTCCATGTGACTTTGTCAATATTTCAGAATAATCTGTTATTTTGATAGTAAGAAAACAATGATATAAAATTCAAATGTGTATAATTCAGAAAAATTAGTCATGCTAATTCTGATTGTTCCTTTGTCCAATAGAATCCTAAATCCAAGCAACATCAAATTTTTAAGCTTAAATAATCTTTTAATTTATTTTTAGTACTGGTACATTAAGTGTAAAGGTGAATGAATGAGTCAATGATTAAAACACCCACTAGTAGGTCAAAGTGTGACTGTGAGTATCTTAATATATTATATTTTTTTGTCTATATTTAAAGAATAAAAGCTGATGCTTTACATACACATGAAAGATTTACTGGAAAATTATCTTATCCATCACCTCAAAAGTCATTTGTGCATGTGATACAAACAATAAAATCTCTTCTCTTGATAAATTCTCAGTGTGCAGTACATTATCATCATCCACTCTACTTCCCAAGAGGTACATTTGCAAACTATTGCTCCTAAAGAACTGTAGTGCATAACTCTTTGATTCACACCTCTGTCCTTCCTCTTTCTCTCTGTTACTACTAGCTGTCATTCTGGCTGCCTTGTCTCAATATTTTTACCTTTTATATTCTATATTTTTCTTTTTAAAGTATTTTTTCTATTTAAAAATGTTTAAATTTAAATATATTTTGTTCATATTCTTCCACTCCTCCAAGTTCATTCAGATCTTCTCTTCCTCCCTAGTCACCCAACTTTAAGTTCTTTCTCAAAAAACAAACCAAAAACCCAATCCAATAACAAAATGCCCCAAACGTAGAAAACAAAATGCAACATCACGCAAAAGTAAAACAAAAACTTCACAAAACTGTACCGAACAAAAAGCCCCCCTCCATACACACACACACACACACACACACACACACAAAAAACATACAAACAAACAAAAACTATTGTGGAGTCCACTATTTGTTGGTCAGCTAATTGTCAACTACTCCTGAACATGAGATCTGTATTTGAGTGCTTGATATACCCAGTGTCACTGCGTCGGAGAAAACTGATTTTCCCTCTCCCAGCAGGTATAACTGACAGTTCCATTGTTAACCTTCACCCTAGTAGCTAGGCTTTCATTCATTGTTCTTTTAAATATAAGTAAGGAAAACATAAAATAAAACAAAACTATCACATCAAAGTCAAACAAGACAGACAAACAAAGTTTAAGAGTCCAAGAGAAGGCAAAAGAATCAATGACCCACTCCTTCCCATGCTCTAA
Source organism: Peromyscus eremicus (assembly GCF_949786415.1). NCBI lineage: Eukaryota > Metazoa > Chordata > Mammalia > Rodentia > Cricetidae > Peromyscus > Peromyscus eremicus. Next base: position 143,838,909 of record NC_081416.1, on the reverse strand, counting down.
GAATCTCAAAAACACTAAACTGGAAGCTATAATATAAGCACAGTAGACCAGATACAGACCTGTGCTTGCTACTTCAGTCTCTGAATTCTTATGAGCTTTTCTTCTGTTGATTTAGGGGGTCTTGATTTTCTGGAATCCTCCATCCCTTCTGGTTCTTACACTCTTTATGCTTCCCTTTCCTTGGGGTCCCCTGAGCTTTGAGGAGAGGGATTTGATGAAGACATTCCATTTAGGACTGAGTGTTCTATGGTCTCTCACTCTCTGTATAGTGTCTGGCTGTGAGTTTCTATGTCTGTTCTCATTTGCTGCAGGAGGGAGATTCTCTGATGATGGTTGAACAAGGCAGTTATTTTTCTTGCTGCGTCTGTGTTACCTTAGTGAGGATGGTTTTTCCCAGTTAGTGCAAATTTCATAATGTCCTTTTTTAATGGTTCATTAATACTCTAGTGTATAAATGTGCCACATTTTCTTTATCCATTCCTCTGTTGAGAGGCATCTAGGTTGTTTCTAATTTGTGGCTATTTTGAATAGAGCAGCAGTGAATAAGGTCGAGCAAGTGTCCTTGTGGTAAAATGAAGTGTCATTTGGGTATAAGCCCAAGAGTGGTATAGTTGGCTCTTGAAGTAAATTGATTCCCGTTTTCCTGAAGAACCACCACACTGATTTCCATAGTGCCTGTATGGATTTTCACTCCCACCAGCAATGGGTAAGTGTTCATTTTACTCCACATTACCATCAGTATAAGATTCACTTGTTTTGTTGATCTTAGCCATTTTGACAGGTATAAGACAGAATCTCAAAGTAGTTTGATTTGCATTCCCCTGATGGATAAGGATGTTGAACATGTTTTAAGTGTTTCAGACATTTGAGTTTCCTCTATTGAGAATTCTTTGTTTAGATCAGTACCCTGCTTTTCAATTGGGTTATTTGTTTTCTTGACGTCTAGTTTCTTAAGTTCTTTATATATTTTGGATATTAATCCTCTGTTGCATGTACAGTTGGTAAACTCTTCCCATTCTGTACGTCACCACGTTTTCCTAATGACAGTGCTCTTTGCCATGAAGAAGCTTTTCAGTTTCACAAGGTCCCATTTATCACCTGTTGATCTTAGTGCCTGTGTTAATGGTGTGCTCTTCTGAAACTTTTTTCCTATGCCTGTGAGTTCAAGGTTGTTTCCCACTTTCTCTTCTATCAGGTTCAGTGTTTCTGGCTGTATGTTGAGGTCTTTGATTCACTTGGACTTGAGTTTTATGAAGTGTGATAGATATGAATCTATTTGCATTTTTCTACATGCAGCTATCCGGTTTGATCGGCACCATTTTTTGAAGATGTTGTCTTTTTTCCTAGAGCGTATTTCTAGTTTCTTTGTCAAAACACGGGTATCTACAGGTGTGTAAATTTATGTCTAGGTCTAAAATTTGATTCCAGTGATTGATATGTTTGTTTTGTGCCAATACCATGCTGTTTATTACTATAGCTTTATAATAAATCACTTATTGACCTTCACACAATGATAGTGGGAGACTTCAATAGCCACCTGTCATCTAGACAACAACTAAACAGAGAAATGAATAACTAACCAAAGTTCTAAACCAAATAGACCTAACCGTCTTTTACAGAACATTTCAACCAAACACAAAAGAATATACCTTCTTCTGAGGACCTCATGGAGCTTTCTCCAGAATTGACCATATACTCAGACATAAAACACATCTCAATAAATACGAGAAAATTGGAATAACACCCCGTATCCTAACTGCCCAGCAGTGATTTAAAGCTGGATATCAACAAAACAAAAAACAATAGAATCTTTTAAACTCATGGAAACTGAACAAATCACTGCCGAAAAAAAGATGGGTCAAGTCAGAAATTAAGAAAGAAATAAAGCTTTTTAGAATTGAATTAAAGTGAGTTCACAGCATATCCAAATTTATAGAACACAATGCAGTCAGTTCTAAGAGGTAAGTTCATGGCACTAAGTGCCTACAGGAAAAAAAATACTAGAGGAATCTCATACTAACTTCTTAAGAGCACACCTTAAAGTTCTAGAACAAAAGAAGAAATCACACACACACAGAGAGTAGACAGCAAGAAATAATCCAACTCATGGTTGAAATCAATAAAATAGAAATAAACAAAAATGGTATAAAGAATCAACAAAACAAGAGTTGGTTCTCTAAGAAAATATGCAAGTTAACTGAAAGGCATAGGGAAAATATCCAAATTAACAAAACTAGAAATAAAAAGCAGGGCACACCAGACACTAATGAAAAGCAGGACACAGCAGACACTGAGGAGATCCAGAGAATCCGAAGGACATACATTAAAAACCTGTATCCATCAAATTGGCAAGCCTAAAAGAAACGGATAATTTTCTGGATAGGTACCAATTACCAAAGTTAAATCAAGATCAAGTAAGTAATTTAAACAGACCTATAACCCCAGTGAAATATAAGCAGTCATCAAAAGTCTCCCAATCACAAAAAGCCCCAGGCCAGATGATTTTAGTGCAGATTTTTTTTTTTACCAGACCTTCAAAGAAGAGTTAATGTCGATGCTCCTGAAATTATTCCACAAAATAGAGTCAGAAGGAACATTGCCCAATTCATTTTATATTCTATTAAAAGTAATAGAGTGCATTTGTAATAGAATATGTTTGTCTTATTCTACGTCTGGCTTGAGGAATAACATAGTGTTTTCTAGCATTAATTATATTGTATTAAATGGTAATAGTGGCTTTCCTTTTATATCAGAAAAGTATTAATATTAGTATAAACATGTATACATAAGACTTTATTGGTTCATTCCACAGACACTTCAGTTGCTTCCACGTCTTGGCTATTGGGGACAATATTATTGTTTTATAGGAGAACAAATCTCTCTGCACTAATGTTGATTCAGTTTGTGGCATTAAGTGAGAATAGAGGTACTGGATCACAAGATATCTCTAATTTGTAACATTTTGGGTCACTTTCATTGTGCTTTTCATAATGTCTGCCCTGATTTTTGCTCTTGTCAACAGAACAGACAGGCTTATCTTCCTCTATCTTCTTGCCAACGTGTGTTATATTTTTCTCATAGTAGCCAAACTGTCAGCTATGATATAAAATTGAACTGGATTATTAACTTATTTCCCTTACAATGATATTGAGAAGGTCATCATATAATTTTTTATCATGAACACTTCCATACTTCCCAAAGTATTTTGCAAAAACATTGATATTTCTTTAAAAACTGCAAGCTGGTTTTGAATACATGCACTTGTTATTTCTCCATCTCAAAGATGGAGTGAGGGAGATCAGGAGATAAAGGACAGCCCCATCTATACAGCAAATTATTGATGGTATGATGGCTGCACTGTCTATGTCAGCATCATTCAGCAGACAGACTAGGAAAAGTCATTGGATACTTAAAGTTGTAAGAATTATAACTATACTGGAAGAACTTGTAAGAAGTACATGCAGAGAAACTTAAATAAGTCAGAGCAACAAGATCCAGGAAGGAGTTCCTTCAGATAATTTACAAGTGTGTGAAACAAAACCTGCCAATGTCTTCCCTCTCTGAGATTCAATTTTCCCTTGGAGTGAGTTCTGTATAAACCAAACTTCAGGAAGTGAAGTCACATTTTGTGTCAGACCCTGTATGCTGAGCCTACAACATGTTGGGCACATATTTCTCTCTTAAATTATTACAATTAAAAGGCTATTTAAAATATTCATTAGCAATTTGTATTGTCCCCTTTGAAACAGTATACAAGTTAGAAGATTTGGTTAATTTGGGTGCTTACTTTTGTACTCTTTTCATGTAGTCTAGAAATTAATTTCCTTTCTCAAAAGTAGTTGGTCAGACTACTTTCTGTAAGTTGGCTCTTTGCTCTGGAAGTGACTCATTTTGCTGTGCAGAATTTTAATCTCATGTAATCCAATTGGCAATTCTTGGTGTTATTTCCTTCGGAGTTATTTTTCTGAAGGTTCTTGCCTATGCATCTCCTAAGGTTTTATTTATGGGCTTTTGTTTTGGACTTGCTACATTTCAGGTTCTGCACTTCAGGTCTTTGACCCAATTTCAACTGATTTCTATGAAGGATGAGAAATAAATCTTTAATTAAATATCGTGAGTGTGTGTGTGTGTGTGTGTGTGTGTGTGTGTGTGTATTCAAGTTTTCTACCATCTGTTGAAGATCCTATTTTTATTTTCAAGGCATGAATTGTTAATACTTATTTTATTTTTCATATATATAAAATTATTATATTATTTTCATATATATATATATGTGTGTGTGTGTGTGTGTGTGTGTGTGTGTGTGTGTGTGTGTTGATTATATGCCACTTGTGTGTGCATACCCACAGAGGTCAGAGGGGGCTGGAGAGACAGGTCTCTGTGAGCCACTCAACTTGCATGCTGGATATTGAACTTAGGTTCTCTTAATTAACCTAAGCCATCTATTCAGCACTTCTGATAAATATTCCATCACTAGTCTATTATATTTATTTTGTTCTAGCATCATGCTGTTCTTGCCACAAAGGTTCTGTAGTTGAACTTGAGGTCACATATTATAATGTCTTTAGTTGTGTTCTTTCTGTTTAAGGTTGTTTTATCTACTTGCAGTCTTTAATAATTCTATGTGAAATTTAGGGTTTTTTTAAATTCTATGGTGGGGGTTGAATTGAACTTGCTTTTGATAATATAGACATTTCAAAATATTAATTGTCAATCCATAAACATGAGAGATCTTTCTATCTTACAGTGTCTACATTCTTAGTTATCAGAGACACAAAAAGTAAAATTACTCTAAAAATTCCATCTTATCATAATTAAACTAGCTATAATTAAGAAAATAAATGATAAGAAATTCTGGTGAGGATATGGGGACAGAGAAATCCTTCTCTGCTGGTAGTCATATAAATTAGTACAGATACTATGGACTTTCCTAAAAATGGAAATACTATTTGACCCAGCTCTAACACCTCTGAAAATATACCAAAAGACTCTTAAGCCTTATCATAGGGATAATTGCACATCCATATTTGTAGCTTCACTATTCACGATGGATATAAATGGCACCAACTTGACTATCCACTTCCAGAAAAATGGATAAATAAAATGTGCTGCATAAACAAAACAATTTTATGTACCTTTAAAGAATAATGAAATCATGGCATATTCAGTGCAGTGAATGGAACTTTAAATTATATGTTTTTAAAAAAATAAGCTCAGAAATACAAATTCTACTTTTTCTCTCTCACACAAAGCTAATAGATTCTTATTTGTACTTGTGTGTATGGGTGGGGGCTATGGTTAAAGGCTGATGAAAGAGGGGGAAAGATCTTATGGGAGGCAGGGGAGGTGGGGGGAATCTAATAAGATTCATGTTACTTGCACACAAAGAAGAAATTACTGTGGAAAGGATGGAGACCAACAGAAGGGGGTCACACTACCGAGGAAGGAGAAGGACCAACAAAACAACACAAGTTAAAAAAAAATGCTCCAACAAAACCCATTACCTGTGTGGAAATTTAACGCTGTTTAGATGTTTATTTGCTCATTCTCCTGAGTGGCAGCTTTTCTTTGTTTTCTGGGAAAGATGGATAAAAGTGCTGTTTTCATGAGCATCTTCCTACTCTCTTGGGACTTAAAGAACTTGAAATGTTTCCCCTGACAGTTCTGAGGAGTTCTGAAGTTTGTTCAGCTTCAACAAGGGAACTGTTTGCCCCTGGCTGTTTCTCCACAGTTCACAGAGACTAGAGGCTTGATGTCTCCTTGTAAGGGTGATGCCAAAGGGGTAACGCCGAGTTTCAACTCCTCTGTGAAGTCTAAGATGCCAAGAGAAAAGATTCAAATGGACAATTTGAAAACTGCAAGACAAAATTTAAATCTCTCAGGTAGATACAAGCTTATTTGCTAATATGCTTAATGAAAATTAAGGACATATTACTTTCCCTTTCAGAATAAAGAATGAAATCTAGCAATTCTCCTATGAAGTTAAAATATATTTTAAGTTCATGTATGTAAATGTATATGATGTGACTTTTCTGAGGTGTGAAACTTGTGGCTTTAAATTTTAACACTTATGTCAAAATTTTGAGAGAGTTATGTATGTTTTCTCTCACATTTGATGTAGGTGATTGAAAATAAAATGTATCCTCTAGATATTTTGTAACTACTGAGAAAAGTCTCAGGCTTAGTATTACAACTTTCATTAATGAATATTTGATGATGATTGATTGATTGGATGAAAAATAAAAAAGTCAAGAAATCTGTGGTTATATTGCCTAAGTCATTAGACTTGGCCCTGGGAGTTTAGACTGTTTTAAATTAAGAGCTACCAGAATATGTCAAGAATATGTACAGTAGGCTATAGCGAAAAGTGGAACAACTTGAAGTCATCTCTAAAGTTCATTTTATTTTAGCACTTAATTGGTATTTTAGTGATTTAGAAAACTGGTAAGAAGTACCTTGTAAATATAATTCACAAAGAAAATCTTCAATTATAGCCATAAATGTAGGAAGCCATTCATGAAACCTGGTTCTTAGGAAATTCAAGAGTAATTATGAGACATGAACAAGTGTGTTCAAAACAAACTCTGTGGCAGACTGTGGCAGACATGCTTGGCAGTTAAACTATCTCTGGTGTGATGTATGGATCTGGGCAAAACTGAATATGCAAAAGAGACCTAGAAGAATCGTGTAAGCTCAGAGGAGGGCTAAGAAAATGGTTCTCCCCATCCTTATGCATATACGTAAGGCTAGCAGGAACTACTCAGTGAGTAGGCATAAAGAAATACTTATTATAAAAAGTTATGCTAGGTAAAAGAAACACCACCAAGTCACAAAAGAGCATTGTTATCACCCTTCCTTGGAGGAGGTACTGAAACAAGTGGAAGGGAAAAATAACACCCCACCCAGAAAATGAATGTTTACTGATACTGCAGTTCCACCGCGGTCACGGTTTGTCAGTAAATATGTTTATAATCCGAAAGGTCCCATAGCTGGAAGTATTAATTCCATGAATAAACAGCATCACAAAAAACGCAGTCAGACAATCCAGCAGTGAAACAAACATAAAGTGACGTCATCATCAACCAGCTCCAAAGTCAACACTCCATTTTCCTACATGTGAAGAAATGCATGCCATCCAATGTCCCTTCTGCTGGATGAGACTCCAGCAGACTCAGATACTGTAGTGTTTGGGATGGAAAGTCACAGAAATAATTCTATAGCTAATGAAGTCAATCACGGTTGAAAGAAAGACAATCTTATTATCAGCAGAATAAGAAAAGATGAACTGCTGCTTAAGAGCTAAAATGTCCAGTAACAAGAAGATATTATATGACATACAAAAAAAGAAAATATGAGGCCCGTGTTTGAGGGGGAAAAAAGTCAGCTAGAAAAACTCTGAAAATGGGGAAAAAATAATGGGTGTAAAAATCAATGAACTTTGTATCAGATGTTATTTTGTAAAAATGGTAAATGTAGGTTCTGGGTGTGAAATACCCCCAAAAAATTACTGTGTAGATTCAACAATATATTTGCAAAAATCAACCAGTGAGTATGGGTATGAAGTGGTAGATACTATTAAATCTTAATAACAGGGAAGAAATGAGGCCAAGAGAAAAATCAATAGTTTCTAAAGGAAGTCCGGAACCCAGCCAGCATACCATCACACAAACAGTGCCGTGAATGAAAGAATAAGCAAGATTTTTTTCTATGACCATAAATCTTGAAAATTTGATGAAAATATTCAATTATGAGTTCAGGATTAATGTCTGTGTGCTCTCGGGAGGATGAATCCAACTGGATCAGCACCCAGACACATCATCTGAGTACTAACAGCCAAAGTTAAAAAGAGAATCTCAGAAACACAAAAAGTTGACTCAACACATAGTCATAATCCAATAAGGTATGCAAACATCACCAAAAGCAGTTGTGATGGTTAGTGCCACTTGTCAACTTGACAGGATCTATTGAGACAAGCTTATGGGATTGTCTAAGTTCAGCCATCCCCTGAGCACGCTTGTGAGGGAAGATCTCGCACTGTGAGAGGTGCCATTCCATGTGCTGGGGTCCTGGACTCCATAGATAGGAGGAAATAGACTGAAAACGTTCATCTGCTGATTTCCTGACTATGGAAGCAGTGTGACTAGCTGCTCCAAGCTCCTGCTGCCTCAGCTTCTCCCTCATGATGGACTGTGCTTTGGATCTGTAGGACAAACTACATTCTCTCTTAAGTTGTTTTTGTCAGTATTTTATCACAGAAACAAGACAAGAAACTGACATGGGAAAGAAGGCAAGACACCACTCTAAACATTTGTTATTATTATTTATTATTATTAAGAATAGATTTTTTTTCATATAATATATTCTTATTATGGTTTCCCCTCCACAAACTTCTCCCAGATCCTCTCCACCCACCTGAACCCACAGCCTTTCTTGCTCTCTTTCATTAGAAAAGAATCAGGCATCCAATAATAATAATAATAATAATAATAATAATAATAATAATAACAATAAATTAGATAAAATAAAAATAGGCAAACTAGAATAGGACAAAACAAACAAAAAAATAGAAAAAAATAGCAGAAGAAAAAGCACAAGAAACAAATATAGGCACAGAGACACATGCACACACACAGAAATCCCATAAACAAATAAACTAGAAACCAAAACATAAGAAAAAGACCTTTAAGGTAATAACAAAAAAGAGCGCAGACAAAGCATTTTGAGACAAAAATCCTCCAAAAAAAGCATTGAGTTTGTTTTGGGCTGGCCATCTACTGCTGTGTATGGGGTGGGGGAACCTGGGCTTAGGGGTTGTTTGTATTCTCACTGAGACTCTGTCAGAAAACTAATTTTCATTTGCAAGCAGTTATCAATTAGAGATAGCTTCTGGGTTAGGAATGGGGGTTTGTGTCAACTTCCTCTCCCAATGGTGGGACCCTATCTGGCTTAAACCTGTCCAGGGTGCCACAGTCTCTGTGAGTTCCTATTTACATCAGTCCAGTTGTGTCTAGAAGGCCTGTCCCCTCTGGCTCTTACAACCTTTCCCCCTTCTCTTCTGCAGTTTCATGAGCCCTGAGGGTACAGAGAGTGAGAGACCTTGCAACACTGTAACATATTTGAATTATGAAAAAAAACTTGCCTAATTAACAATATGTTTTCAACAAGACTTTTTTTTTTCAAAATGAAGGTGAAATAAGGACACTCTATGAACAGATCTTGTGAAGTCCTTACCACCATATCTACCTTTAAGAATTCCTGAGTCCTGCTGCAGTCAGCTCACCAGGTGATGATGTAGAGAAACTGAGTTTGAGTCCCAGAACCCACGTGGTGGCTCACAAACAGAAGATCATGACACAGTAAGCGGTCCATGCAATATCTTCAGAAGATCTTTGGAAATAGTTTCCATGTTTTACAGAATTTTCAGAGGCAAGAGGAAGACTATCTATTAGAAACAGGTAATTTCATCTTAGATTTTAGGATATGCCTGACACCAAATAAACCATGTCTCTTAGTCATGGTTAAGACAACTGAACCAATTTCATATTTAACTTCATCATTATAAGGTTAACAATTTTATTTTTGTAAGAGACATCAAATAGTTCTTTGTAGTAAAATCACATTCACACTTGGATGACAGTTTCAAGGTTAACTGGTTGTTTAAACAGTAACTTTGGTCAAGTCTCTTCTTGCATTGCAACATACCAGGATGATTTTCCTAAGAGAGAGCTCAGAACTAAAGCTGTCTTTAGCAGTGGCTACAACAGATATTTTCTTTTAAGAAGCAACACAGAAATTTAGAGCTAGAAGGCTGTTCAATAACAAGGTTCTGAGATTTCTCAATTTCTATTTAATGAAGCTTTTCATTTTTTACAGTTGTCTATGCCTGGGGGACTTCTAATCTAAGGGAGTCAGCAGGAAGTCCAATAGTCCAGGCTTCTCTTACTTCTCATGCATAAAGCACTCTATAACCTAATGCTTTTAAACAATTTGTTTTGAAGACGTTGGACTATAAAAGCAGGTTAAAAAGTCTTCCCAGCATCATATACTGGGCGAAGAAATGAAGCACTGTATGGGAAACCTGTGTTCAAATATTAGAGAAGTTGTACATGAGAAAGGAACTCTTATTTACATATCATGCATTGAAAATGTCTATACAGGTCCTTTGGCTACTCTTATACTTTAGGATTTGTGTCTGCTTATTTTATCACTAGAAATATTTTATTTTGTGTACCTTTGAAATGTACATATTGTAGAATCTTTCTTTTCTTGCATAAATTGTACTGAATAATTTTAATGGTCTCTTTTATTGTGTTGAAGCTTTTTTCATGTGATTTTGGTTGAAATTTTAGACACATGCAAAGTATCATTGTCCTTGTTCTCACAGTTTCAGTACCTGTTGGTGAATTTAAATTATGAAAATATTTTAATTTGATTTTTGTGTTGGTATAACCCAGGCCAAAATTCATTCTTCTTTATGTGGCTTTATAGTTTCCTTAGTAACATTTGCTGAAGAGAGTATTATTTTCCCATTGTGTGTTCTTCCCATTTCCTTTAAGTGTCATTTAACTTCTGGACTATTGTTTAGTTTCATTTGTTTTATTTATTTTAGCCAATACTACTATGCTTTTTAAAATTACTTTTTTTATTATTTGAGATTGTAACATAACTACATCTCCTACTTCCCTTTAATTCCTCCAAACCCTCCTCTGCACCACTCCCTAATCTCTTTCAAGAAATTTATGCCCTCTTTTTTGATTAATTGTTGTGACACACACACACACACACACACACACACACACACACACACATAATTCTAAACACATAAATACAATCTTCTTGGTCTGTAGAATGCTACTTGTATGTATGTTTTCAGGGATGACCACTTACTAATGAATAATCAGTTGGTGTGCTTTTAACTGGGGAAGCCTTCTTCTTCCTCTTTTGGCATTCCATAGTTTCTTGGAGTTCTTTGTATAAAGATGCGGCATCCTTGGCTTTCCCACATCCATGTTAGCATGTCTATTGTTGTTAACATATCTTTGTTCAGCTCATGTCTAGGCACTCATGTTGGTGAGAACTTATGGGTGTAGCTTGTAGCATCACTAGTAAACACGATCTCAGAGCAAACTTCCTGACCTGCTGGCTCTTACAATCTGTCTTCCCATCTTCTGCAATGTTCCCAGAGCCTTAGGTGCCAGGGTTGTTTTGTACAGGTAGTCGTTGTGACAGGGCTTCACAACTCTGCACTTTGATTGGTGGTAATAGTCTCTGCCTCTTGGAAAGAGAAGTGTCCTTGATGAGGGGTGAGGATCACACTTCTCTGTGGTATAAGGACAAATATTCAGAATGTAACTAGGGATTCTTCTGGTTTAGTACAACAGTGGTTGTAGATTCTTTGTTTGTCTATTCCCTTTGAATAAAAATGCCTTTCTATCAGTATGATCATTTAATTGAGTTATTGACTTGATTTTTGTTTCTCATAAGTGGATTTAGGATGCCAGGATTGTTAAGATTCATGAGCTCTGTGTTATATTCTGCCAAATATTAGTAAATAACATATATGAGGATTTTGGGTTTGTCAGACATTCTAGCAAGCGCTTTAACTTCATTATGTATTTAATCCATAAAGTATCAAAGAACAGTTTGTAGTTATTTATTTATTCATTTCTTTTTTATTTTGGACAGTGTGTCATGTATTCTAGGCCTGCCTGGTACTAGCTACATGGCCGAGGATAACACTAAGCTTCCTATGCTCCTGGCTCAGCCTTGATCACGTGCTGGGATTAAAGGCATACACCATAGCACCTAATTTAATGTGATATTAGGGTTAGAACTATTCTAGAACACTGTATATTCTCAACCAGCATTGTACCAACCGAGCTACATCCCTGAACCTCAAGGACACACATTTCACTACCCTAATGCAGGTGTGTCAGAAAGAAACAGAAAGGTCTCCTCATGTGTTAATGTGCAACTGTACTCCAGACCATCTTGTTTCTCAGTCACTTTCCAATTGGAATTACCATATAATGCTCACCCAATGCTCACCCAATGCTTACCCTTCCAGATTTCTCTCTCCCCAATATGGTTGACTCCTTCTTTATTAAATTATTTTTATATGCCTCATCAGTTTTTTCTATGATTATCTAAGAATATTTTCCTATACTATTCTACTGGCTAGCAGACTCTAATTCAATTGAACAACAAGTCTGTATTAAGAAATTAATAATCTATTTTACAGGAATGACACAGATACAACTTTCATCTTAAATTGGTCCATTCTAATAAAATATTTCTGTATTCATCAGTTAATAATATAAATAAACTACACTTAACCAGATAATCATGTAGTTCCCTCATTAGGTTTTTGTAGTTAATCACACAGGAACAATAAATAATATATATCTTAAGTTAGATTTCACTCAGGCTGAGTGTCTTTGTAATCTGATATATTGACTTTGTGGTATAAGTGCTATAGTTACATGTTTAGAAAAATAGTAAATAAGTGGACAGATTTGAATTTATTTTAAATATGTGTTAAAGAGAAATGCAGTTTTAAAGATAAAGCCTAATTGTCAATATCAAAGACTTTTGTAAATAAATGACTAAGTGAAAAAAATCACAAAGTACTTAAATTACAAGTGGAAAATAGTTATTCAAATGAAGTTAGAAGGAAAAGGAGGTGAGGAGAGAAGTGTCACAATTATATACAGAGAATTAACTTTTGTTTTGTATTCTGTGAAGACAGACAAACAGTAAGAAGAAACTGAAATGTGCCCACTCTGTATGGTAATTTGAATATTTGAGCAGATTGTTGCTACACTATTTATGAAAACTATTAAAAATGTTGTATTTTAGACAATTCATGGAATTTAATTTAAATTAATTTCTATTTAAACCTTAGTCTTATACTACAAAACAGAAAATAATTATTGTATCTTTAAAAAAACTTATAAAGAGTAGAAATGATTTACCTTTGCCAAAAACATGAGACATTTTTCTCAAAAATTTGCCCAAATGGACTTAAATTTGCCTCTTGTAATTATTATTAAATGTACTATGGTATTTACCTCTTTGGAAATATGAAGAAAAAATCATCTGTTGTACAAATAATACTATTTCTGCCTTTTCACAGAGTCCTGCAAAAATAAAACTGTATTGTAACATACAAAGGTTGTTCATTTTAGGACATTAAGTTCTCAAATGAAGGGATAATTTTTTAAATTACAATTTCAAGAAAACATTAGTTCATTTTATTTTAACAAAAAAACCATTCTATTCTGTGCTTTGAGCTGAGCTAATGGTGCTCTTAAGGGCCTTCTCCAGGTCTTGCAATTAGGGCACAGCTCAGGAAAACAGTCCTTTTAGGTAAATATATTGAGTATCTCCCAAGTATACAAGAGAATGCAGTGAGCCTTAACTCATGATTAAACATGAAAACTAGAATCTGCAATAACAAAATTACCTTAATAATACAAAATAATTAAATTTTATATAACATGTAATATTGGAATGTTTTATTTTGTCAAGTGTAAAACATATGGAAACAATAGAAAGACCTTTGAGTCTCACATGAAAACAAATAAGAAATTAAGTGTTCTGTGATATACATTTGAACAACTACTTTTCTCATGTGCTTTTCTTAGTTAATTTCACTTCAAAATTACATGAAATGATTACTGTTTATGTATCTACCTTATGAACGAACAAAATGAAATTGGCAGATAGTCTGACTCATAGCCATACCTTGGACATTTCATTCATCTGCAAGTAAAATACTTCAAGTGGCTTCAACAGAGAGATTCATATAAGAACTTTGGAGTAGGTCATCCCAGGCCTGGAATATTAGGGTGTTAGTCAGCGTTCTCTAAAGGAGCAGAACTCAGCGTTCTCTAAAGGAGCAGAACTGATTAACTGAAATATACATATGCATCATTCACACACACACACACACACAAATATTTATGGGGTTTATTAGACCTGCTTGCAAGATGTGGCCCGAGTAATTTAACAATGACTGACTCACACCTGAAAGGCTGAGAATCCAGTAACTGTTAAGTCCCTGAGGCTAGATGTCCCAGCAGTCCCAATCTGGCAATGAAGTCTTGGAGGATTCCTGGAGAGCTGCTGCTCAGGTGGGAATACCAAAGTCAATTCTAAACAACTAAAGAATGAATGACTCATCAGCAGGATAGATAGACTAGCCAGCAAGAGAGAGGGCAAGCAAGGAAAAAAAAAGTTCCTTCCCCCATGTCCTTTTATGTGGGCTGCCACCAGAAGGTGCTATCCAGATTTAGGGCAGTGGTCCTGTGTTAGATAATCTGATTTAAAACAAAACAAAACCTCACAGGAGCGCCCAGCAGCTTGGGATTTAGTTGATTCCAGACTAAGCCAAGTTTATAACCAAGACTAGCCATCACACCTGGGATGGTCAGCAGAGAAAATTATGGAACACATTCTTCTAGGTGCTCAGACATCCATAGCATGTTTTTATATTGACAGTGAAGTCTCACACCATGTGGCCCTTCTAGAGTGGGAGGGGAAGATGGAGGAGAGTCAAAATATAATACTGTTATTATCGCTTTTACTTTAAGATTCTTTCTCAGAAATGTGGGGCATTTGACCTGATTTTAGTCAATTGGAAATCTGCCACATGATTTAGAATACACATTCTGAATTTACACTTTCCTATTATTAAAGGTACTATAATACCACATAATAAAGTAAAAAAAAATGTTACTGATTACTTTTGTTTATTTATTATAAAACTAAAGAAAAAATATAACATAAAAACCTAAAGTGGATCACAAGCTACCATGGAGAAGCCCCTGCAGCCTCAGCTTCCTGGCTCAAAAGGGCCCTGCTCACTCCTCCACTCCACTGCTTCTCTAGGTTACTTCCATCCCCAATGAAAACCCAGCCTCTGGGACCAAAACACTCCTCAATTGGCTAGCCGGCTGGTGACAGATTATAGGTAGGAAAGTTAATAAGAGAAACTAATTAAAATGTATTAGAATAAATGTAAAGTGTCCTTTTAATGATGCACAAATAAAATTAAGTCTACTGTGGCTGTTATTTCTGCTTGATAAGACTTACTACTTCCTAAGCCCTCTAATTTTGAGTGCTGGGATGCAGTCCATAGAAGGCTATGCATGCTACTGAACATTCTGTCCTTACTCAGTTCCGGGATATTACTTAACTTGCTGAGATGAAATTTTTGATTTTATCACGTTCTTATTCAGCCTAAGAAAAACATTGTACAAATCCTTTCAAATTGTTAAAAAGTTGTAGATCAGGCAATTAACAGCAAAACAGCTGTGTATCTGTTATCTATAAGACCAAAGATTCATTTTCCCTTCTATTGCTGTCACAGCTTATAAACGGCCTGAGAGCTCGTCTGTGATAAATGCACTCGATTTAATTCAGAGGGACAGTGCCTTAATTCGTGCACCTAGCCTACTGTCACTCTTGGTCTCCTTCTGTTGATTTAATTAGATAAAGCTCCATGTTAATCACTTTACAATTAAACTTTTGGAGTCTCACATCGGAAAAATATAATCCTTTTACAAAACAAAAAAATAAATAAATAAATTGAGCTCAGTAATAAAATAAATTTGCATTTTTGCAAATGCATTAAATAGCTGATGAATTATTCAACACTTGATGTTGGTTCTGCAGACTTAATGAGCCTCTCTAATTTGACTTCCATACAAAATTACAAATTTTATTCCATGTTTATGAATTGAAAAGTGTTCATTAGCAAAATGTATTCATCAATGTCCTATATATTGTTGTAAGGAAAGCTTTTAAAAGTTTGGTCCAGTAAATTTTGTTCTATCATTATAAGCAGACTTCTTTCATAGATAAAAATGGCTTCATTATTGTATTCATTTTCACTAATCTATATCTTCTCATCAAAATATAAGTAAAAGTCCATTTATTATCTTTATGACTTTGCTTTTTCTCATACCATGCATTAGGCAATTGTGAAGAAACTAGCTGTATGTATTTCTCACTGCATAAAACTATTTTACTTGATCTTCATGACGTAGTTAAAAGTTTTAGAAAACTGGATTTCTTTATGATTCATGACATTCATTCAAAAGAAAAAGATTTCTAACCTCTCGAATGCATCTCCTTTTCCTAGCAAAATGAGCTAATAGTTACCATTTATCATTGAATAAAATTATCACTGGACTGGAGAGATGACTCAGTGGTTAGTGTTCACTGCTCTGGCAGAGGACTCGTTAGGTTCCCAACATTCACATCAGTAAGTGCACAGCTGCTTGCATCTCCAGCTCCAGATGACCCATTGCCCTTTTCTTGCCTCCATAGGCATTGAATTCATGTGCAAGACCCACACAAAAACATACACAATTACTCATAAATAATAATATCATTAAAATAAAAATAACAATCAAAATTAACAAAGCAACCAAAACTAATGTTCCACATTTAAATTGTAGTACAGATAATAATAATGTTGAAATTACAGGATCTGTTAAGATTTACTAACCTTATTTACTCTATATGTGGCTTACCTTATGTCTGCTGTATTTTTTTTTTTTTACATTTTTTTCAAGGACCAATGATGATATGTGCTATCTGTATTGTATCATCTCACAAAGAGAAAATTGAGATTTAGAGTTGAGTCAATGACCCTAGTGGTCATGAAGTTCCTAATGGACTTCTTTCAGAGTTGCAGACACTGTCCATTTGAGGAGCTGTGCTGAAAATGTAGATTTGTGATCTTCTATCACATACTATTTTATGGTTATTTTTAATATTTTTAATCTAAATAGAATCCCATTTCCATTCACTTTTGCTCATCCAGCCCCTCCTATATGATCACCCTTGAACCCCTCCCATGTCCCCACCACTCTTTTCTTCAATTATTATTATATATTACAGTACACACATCTATAATACATGATATAATTATTATCAATATATATTATTACATATACATGGTGTGTGTGTGTGTGTGTGTGTGTGTGTGTGTGTGTGTGTAAAAACCTGCTAAGTATGTTTTGGTTGTCATACGTATATGATTTCAGGGCTGTCCACTCTGCATTGGACAACCAATAATGAGGATCATCCTTGGGTGAGAGGCTAATTCAACACACATTGACAGTTAAAACAGTCCAAAGCTATTTTTCTGTATACTATCATCTATATCATATATATATATATATATATATATATATATATACATACACATATGTATATGTATAATCTACCTATCATCTATTACCCGCTATTTTTGTATTTATCTATTGTCAATTTATCTATTTATTATGTATCTAATAACTATGTTTACCCTGTTTTCTGTGGGATGCATGAGTCTGACCTTTACTGATGATGGCTATGAATGCAGCCCAACACAAAATAGTAAATTTATTTAAAACTTTAAGCTATTAATTTTAGGATTTTTTTTTACTCATTTATATGTTTTGGAAATGATTAATCTAATTTATCATCTATATATCTATCTGTCACCTATCTATCATCTATGTATAGTTTATAATCTGTCTAACTATCATTTATCTATTTATATATAGACACATATAAATGAATGTTTATAGTGAATCATTAGAGTCAGTTTACAGGATGAGAGTGGAAGAGGCTGGAGGACATGATTAGAGACAGTTTAAAATAGCTTGAGTAGAGACTTATGGCTGATTCTAGTGAGAGTTAGAAGATAGTTAAGTCAGTAGTAAAAGCTATGGTAGTAGGATTTCAGATGCAAATGAAGATCCCATTGGACTTAACCTGAAGTTGTTCTTGTGATGCTGTGGTAAAGACTAGAGGTGTGTTTTGATCATACCCTGAGGCTCTCGGGAAAGATGAGTTTTAATGTGCTGGGCTACTTTGACAATTAGAGCAAAGTTTAAAGCAATGGTAAAAATAGATGCTTTTTGCTTTGCTGTGACAAAATACTCTTTAAGAAGCGGTTTAAGAGAGGAAGGGTTCATTTCTGCTCACAGTTTTAGGATATACAGTTTATGGATGGAAAATCATGGTAGTAGGAGTGAACAGCTGGGACTTTTCACCTTACAACATGCAGAGCAAGAAGCAGAGGGCAGAGAGGAAGGAGGTCAGACTATTGAACAGCAAGCTCTACTCCAAGTGACTCACTTTGTCCAGGTTGCTGGAGACCAACTGTTTTAACACATGAGCCTCTAGGGGCATTTCACACTCAAACCATTGCAGTGGTAAATACTAACTTCTTTTAGCCTAGTTTATAGCAGGAATCAAGAGAAAAGTAAAACCGAACCAAGTTATTTAGAAAATTTGCTGGTTGGTCAGAAATGGAGCATTTGTTAGGATACAAGCAAGCAAAATGTGCTCTGTAGCAGTCAATAAAAAGCCACATCACATCATTTGGAAAGATGCTTCCAGCCCATCTCTGAAATATGTACTCCACTGCAGCCATAATACACAAATACAAATTTGCTTTAAAGACTTTACAGAACGGAATCATTTCAACAGGGAACCCAAGTAGTTCTCTACAAATCAGTACTGCTTCAAGACCAATGCCGCTGCTGTCACTCAGAAAGGCAGAGGACAAGGCAGATATGATTCACTAAGGCCTCATGCTGGGGGTAGACCATGATTTCCATATGGCACTGGATTTTTCAGACAATACAGAAAGCAAGGGTGATGGAAACAAGATGGCTTCCACAACTGTGAGTCAGAAAGCACCCTGCAGGGTTGGAGTCCCAGCAAACAACAGTATGAGCGAGGACAGAGTTACACTACAGCTTAAAGAAGCAAGAGGTCATAGCAATAAAGAATGGCTGCTAAGGGAAGTGAGGGCAGGAAGAAAACTAGCCACAGAGTGAGGATGCAAGGGCAGGCTTGCTCATGTCCATGAGAGACAACATCTTGTCATGGTGTGTTCTAGATGGTAGACAATACCTCTGGAGAATTTAAGATTTTCCCTGATGCGTTTTGGTCTTGCTTTCAGCAGGTCTTCCTTTCTTTTTATATCTATCTCCTCTACAATACAGATGTATAATGCTTCACCAGTATCTCTTGGAATTATATAATTTTCCTTTTAACTGTCATAGGGTCTTGTGATAGGTCTTGTCTTGAGTCCCATAGGAGAGTTCTGGTTTGTCTTGAGTCCCATAGGAGAGTTCTAGTTTGGATCATTGAAAAAAGTTGGGGACTCTTGGAGGTAGAATAAATGCATTTCCCACTGTTAGAGTAACCCAAAACTGGCACTTTCTGGTAGAATGCTATAGTTTTGATTTTGGTTATACTCCAGAGGACATGTGTTACTATCTGTGGTTCTTTGGGGAAGTGGTAGAACCTTTGGTAGGTAGAGCTGTAGTGGAGATACTTGGGTCATTGGAGACATAGTCCCAAATGGAGCTTTGGTTTTTGAGATTTTGGGAGAGATAGTTATGTCATTGGGGACCTAAATCCAAAGGGGTCCTAGTTCATAGAGCTTCAGGGGAGATATTTAGGTCATTGCAGCTCTAGACCCAAAGTGTACTTTGGTAGCATGGCTCATCCAGATTTCCTCTTGTTTCCTGGCTATATAACTACTTGCTCCTTTGTTACCACTCAGCTCCCCAAACAGAAGCCCAGAGTAAAGGTGCACATGTTCTTGTAGAGAAATTCCTGAAATTATGAGGCAGATAGATAATTTGGGCCTACTAAGCATCTGTCCACATACACAGCAACCTCTGAACTTGTCTGCAGTGGACATATGAAACATGCCATTTGTCTTGTCTCACCCTTGCCCCACCTCATTCAACCATTAACCTAGATTCTAGCACTATATCCAGTTGTTGTTCAGTATTCATGATATTTGAAGGCTGTCTTTTTATATTTTACTATCAGCTTTTATGTTAAAGTCAGCAACCATTTATTTATGGACAGCAAAGGAAGAAACAGCTGGGCACCTTCTTTTCTGCAATTACATGTTTGATTTACTGCTTCCTTAAGTGGTTACTTACAAAAAAAAAAAAATGAAGTAATGCCTCACATCAAGCACAGAGCACATAGTAATGCTTTGGAGGTAATAGCTTTTCAAAAGTTGCTTAGAACTCCTTAGGGAAGGTGCTATATTGTTCATTTTAATAACTAATCTATGTCATGTGTACGTGTATATGAGTATATGAATGTATATGTGAGAGGGTGTAGATGTATATAAATATAGGAACGTGCTTCTAGATGTACATGTGAGAAGGTGTATGTATATATGAGAGGGAAAGTGTGTGTGTGTGTGTGTGTGTGTGTGTGTGTGTGTGTGAACATGTGTGTATCCATGCATAAGCTTCAAATCTTTAATAATGCCTTTAGCCATTGCAGCATCTATGGCAACTTCTCTAGTGCTTATAATTTTACATAGTTGAAAGTGGCTTAGAATAAAACCTTTGAAGAAATATTAGAGGAGTTAAAACTCTAACCCAGAACATCAAGAACAACATCAGCTACTGATTCTGTGTGACCCATGACTTCATAACCACCTTTAGAATTCTTCATAGAAAAGAATCAATGTTGTTTAGTAATGTAAAATGAGCTAAGACTCACTCGCAGGACACAAAATAATCAAGTTTTACCCTTCTGAAAATTCTGGGAAGGAAACTGCGGTGTTCCTATTTGTTGAGGTCTTACCCTTTCAAGATCATACACAGTGAGGATTAGAGATTGGATCTGAAAATTCATGATTCCTACCAGCTGTCACCTATAGTCACACCTTCGCAGAGCTTTCTGTGTAGTTTGATTGTTTTAATAACTTATAGATTATTTTTCTCTCTTATTTTTTTATGGATTTTTGACAATTCAGTATTCATGATATTTGACAGCCATCTTCAAATACAGCTTTCCACATTTTATACAGTATTCGTTTTAAGATTTTCCCAATTATTGAAATACAGTATTCATGATATTTGAAAGTCATATTCATACACGAACATCTTCATCACTTGTACTCTTCCCTCTTCCGATCAATGCCTCACTTCCCCCAATTCAGGTTATGTTTTTCACTATCATTGTTTGCTTGCTTTGAGGCAGAATCTTAGAAAAGATAATCCCAGGCTGAGCTTGAAACTGTCATCTTCTTGCTTCAGCGTCCCAAATGCTGGGGTTATATGCCTGGGTCACCACACCCAGCTTCTCTGCTCAGTCTTATTTCTGACACACTACAAGGCCAGTATGCTCAAGGGTACATGGGGTGAATGAAAAGCCACAGACACTTCCTCCCCACAGTACTGACCATGTCTGGCTGACTGCAATTCCTTGGCCTCAGCATTCTTATTTTTCTGCTGCGTCCATCCACGGGAACTGTATTTGACAGGCTTGCTCAGTTGCCATCTGCACACCTCCTTGCTCAGATTGGCTTGTGGATCAATACCTGTCGTGTTCAAACCAAGTTTTATGGCTACTGGTTTCTTGAGTCATCATTTTATGTCCCATGACGTTGCTTAAACCAACAGAAAGGATCGTTCTTCCTTAGCAGGCCCCCATCTCTGCACTTCATAATGTTTTATTTATCATGTTTCTTTTAAAACAGATATTTGTCTTTTTAATTAAGAGCATTTTTTTTTCTCAAAAAATTATTCTTTTCTATTTCCTGGACTTTGTCAAAAAAAATTTCTTAAGAGTCCCCAGGAGTACATTTAGCTGAGGGATTAACAGTAATCACGGCTTATGTTGTCAAGGGACCTTTCTTCCCCCACCCCTTTCCTTCCTTCTTTCCTTTCCCTCCCTCCCTTCCTCCTTCCTTCCTTCGCTGTTTTCTTTCTTTTGCTCTCATTCTGTAATGCAGTCTGTTCTGGAACTCATAGCAACCCACCTGCCTTAATCACCTAAAGGCTAAGATCACATGCTAAAGCAACCATGCCTGGCATCCTGAGGTTTTTCTTATTCTCATGAGATTGTACCTTTATGATATGATTTCTGTTTAGCATTTTTAAAAATGTAGTTATTAGCTGTCCATAGAGATAAATTTAAATGACCTTTATTTACCCCTTGCAATATATACTAAACTTTCATTTTGTTTTGTGAACTCTGCCTACTAAATCAGTATCATGATTCTTCATTATTCTCATTTTTCTTCCATATCTTTTATGCATGTGCAAAATCCCTAACCTCCAGATAAACAAAGTCAGAAAACAGTCAGTGCTTCCAAAGTTAGTTTTCTTTACTTGGGAAGTGAGAACATAAACCAGGAGAAGTTCCCAGGCTCTGTCTCTCTGCAGTGATCAACTCCACTATTTCTCCCATATCAAACACAAGACTTTCATGTCACATTTTGATCTCTTCACTTTTGTCCTCTGATCTCTAAACCCTGGTGTTTCTTTTTCAGGATTTTCCCATTTGTTAAATGTGCCTGTTTCTTTTTTCTTAAGGTGTCTGAAGAGTTTGATTTTTTTTAAATAAATTCTAAGGTAGAAAAAAGTATCTTCTTCTAGGCATAATGAGCAATATAAAAATGACCCCACACCTTAGGATAGTTTTGTTTGTTTGTTTGTTTGTTTTGTTTTTTGTTTTTTCAGAGCTGAGGAAAAAACCCAGGGCCTTAGGATACTTTTAATAACCTTAATTTCAAAACTTCTATAACAATAAAAGACACAATTTTTCCTATAATAAATTATTTTCCCTTTTGTTTTTCTGAAACTGGGTCTTTTCTAGCTCAGGCTGGACTTAAACCAGCTATACAGCTGAGGATGACCTTGAACTTCTGATCCTTCTGCTTCCACCTCCCAAGTGCTGGGATTATAGGCATGTTCTACCTTATTTGGATCCTTAAATAAATCTTTATCTCTGTGCTTAACAGAAGTGATCTTGTGTTCAATCCCCAAGACTCAGTGTTATATTCCATTTTGTATTGACAGAAAACTATGAATGAACTAAGAGTGATGCCTTAGCATTAAAACTCAAACATATGAAATTACAGATAAGTGTTAACCCACAACTGGGAGCCCAGCTCTGTATTGCTCACTGAGAGTTAAGTAGCCAAATATCTTTGGGGACATATTGCATCCTAAAATCTGTTTCTTAGAATGTTAAATACTCAAAGTATACTTTATTTAAATGTGTTAATTATGTTAAAATTACATGTTGAATTTGAGGTTAATTCCTCTAAAAAATTTCTTCTTGCCAGTTGGTAGAGCAAACAGAAATGAACACTTTGCTTTACTGATTGTCCCAGATATGCTTTTGAAAAATCAGTAGAGGTATGTGTCTCTATCATTTTTTTTTTTTGTGCATGTATGTGATTTTTTTCTTTTCTTTTTTTTTTTTTTTTAATTTTTATTTTGCAATACAATTAAGTTCTACATACAGGCACAGATTCCCTTGTTCTCCCCCCTCCTGCCCCCCTCACCTTCCCCCCAGCCCGCCCCCCATTCCAATCTCCTCCAGGGCAAAGCCTTCCCCACAGACTGAGATCAACCTGGTGGACTCAGTCCGGCAGGTCCAGTCCCCTCCTCCCAGGCCGAGCCAAGCGACCCTGCATAGGCCCCAGGTTTCAAACAGCCAACTCATGCAATGAGCACAGGACCCAGTGTCACTGCCTGGATGCCTCCCAAACAGATCAGGCCAATCAACTGTCTCACCCACTCAGAGGGCCTGATCCAGTTGGTGACCCCTCAGCCATTGGTTCATAGTTCATGTGTTTCCGTTTGTTTGGCTATTTGTCTCTGTGCTTTATCCGACCTTGGTCTCAACAATTCTCTCTCATATAAACCCTCCTCATTCTCGCTAATTGGACTCCCAGAGATCCACCTGGGGCCTAGTCATGGATCTCTGCATCCAGATCCCTCAGTAGTTGGATGAGGTTTCTAGCACTACAATTAGGGTGTTTGGCCATCCCATCACCGGAGTAGGTCAATTCGGACTGTCTCTCGACCATTGCCAGCAGTCTGTTGTGGGGGTATCTTTGTGGATTTCTGTGGGCCTCTCTAGCACTTTGCTTCTTCCTATTCTCATGTGGTCTTCATTTACCATGGTCTCCTATTCCTTGTTCTCCCTCTCTGTTGTTGATCCAGCTGGGATCTCCCACTCACTCAAGCTCTCTTTCCCTCGACCCTCGCCCTTCACTACCCCCACTCATATCAACATGTAGAAGGCTGCAAATAGATCCTTATCTATCACCGTGCACAAAACTTAAGTCCAAGTGGATCAAGGACCTCAACATAAACCCAGCTACTCTGAACCTGCTAGAAGAGAAAGTAGGAAGTAGTCTTGAACGCATTGGCATAGGAGACCACTTTCTAAATAGAACACCAGTAGCACAGACACTGAGAGAAACAATCAATCAACGGGACCTCTTGAAACTGAGAAGCTTTTGTAGGGCAAAGGATACGGTCAACAAAGCAAAGCGACAGCCTACAGAATGGGAAAAGATCTTCACCAATCCCACATCTGACAGAGGACTGATATCCAGAACATATAAGGAACTCAAGAAATTAGATATCAAAATGCCCAACAGTCCAATTAAGAAATGGGCTATAGAACTAAACAGAGAATTCTCAACAGAGGAAACTCAAATGGCTGAAAGACATTTAAGGAATTGCTCAACATCCCTAATCATCAGGGAAATGCAAATCAAAACAACTCTGAGATACCACCTTACGCCTGTCAGAATGGCTAAGATCAAAAACACTGAAGACACCTTATGCTGGAGAGGATGTGGAGCTAGGGGAACTCTCCTCCACTGCTGGTGGGAATGCAAGCTTGTACAACCACTTTGGAAATCAATATGGCACTTTCTTAGAAAATTGGGAATCCATCTCCCCCAAGATCCAGCTATACCACTCTTGGGAATATACCCAAGGAATGCTCAACCACACCATGTCTCTATCATTTAATGAACAATTTCTATTTTGCCTCAGTTTTTTTGCTTATATTCATATACATGTACACACACATTGCTTCTCAATTATCTTAAATTTTGTCTTCCTTAAGCATGGAGATACTAGAATTTCTGCCTACCTCAAACATATGCAGGCATATGTTGGCATGATATTGTCCTTGAAAGCTTAGATTATGTTTGTACATCATGGGTGGAGTAAACAGAGGATCTTGAAGCAAAGTACAACTGAAGAGGGGTTTGATTTGATATTTTACAAAGGAGGATAGGATGACAGTTTCACCTGTATATCTCTCATTTCAGACTTTAAATGTGTAAGGATAAGTGGAGACACAGGAAACATGGAGGGAAATAAGAAAGAAGAGAGACAATAGAAGAAAAGAGACACGGGGGCACACATGCACACACACATAGACACACACACACACACACACACACACACACACATGGACACACACACACACACACATACACACACACACACACGGAGAGGAGTGATGGAGATGTGTTACAGTATGTAGATGAAAAGCTTTTCCTACACACATTTAGACATTCTCAATAATCTTTCTACTCAGCCTGGTTTTAGATTACCAAATTTTAGAACTGGATATGGAACTGTTTCACCCACTGCAAGATGAAGCATCTGTGACAAAACAAGGGAAGAGCACTGATCTATGGGCATAAATGATAGGCAGCTTGGCCACATGTCCACTTACCAAAGCAACATTGCGTATATCACAAAACTGGAACAAAGCAGAAGAAAAACACCACCAAAGTGTTTGTCTTTGGAAAAAGAATCATCAGGCTCTGGAGTCAGTCTACAGTGACATTGGTTAAGCTCTGGGCTGGACATGGTACACATGTTATAGTCCTAGATATTCTGTAGGTTGAGGCAAGAAGACACTGACTCATGATTTTGTGACCAGTCTAAATAGAAAAACAAGATCTTGCTTCAAAAATATGTAGAAGGAGTTCTCAAACCACCAGGGAAATGTCCCATCCTTCAAATTCCAGGTTTAGGTTTATATTAAAACACGTAAATAAATGTCTTTTTTCTTGTCCATTTTGTAATGTTTTACTTTGACATTCATTCAACTGAAGATTTGAATTGTCAGGAGGCTGGTGAGATGACTCATCTCTTAAGGCTAATAATAACACAAATGTCAATAGTACTTCATTTCTGGTGAACGTTTGTATCATTTGGGTCTTTCATAAATAATCATTGTGCATGACTGTTCTCATTTAGTCCCGAGGACTGTCAGATCACTGATGAAATAAAAAGCTGTTGTATGGGGCAAGTGACTTCCTTGAGTACAACAGCAAAAGGAAGAAAGCATGAAAGTGCGGGAAGACTTCTGGCAACAGATTACCTTTTTGTTTTATGTCAACAGTCTTAGACACCTGGGGCTTTGCAGAGGCAGGAGCAGCAGACTGCCCTGCTTACTCTCTGGCTAGGGGTCATTTTTTCTGCAGACAGGTTATTAATTTGATCATTGATTCATTTCATTCTCTCATCTATCTGTCCCCATAAACTCCATACATTCTGCATGCCAGTCCATTAGATGTGCCATCTGGGGACATGGGAGCACTCTCTTGCTTCAAGCCAAGCCTAGAAATCCCTTCGTCTCTAGTCAGTCACGTCAAACAGCGTGGTAGACAATTCTGTGTTTAAGATCTCAACAGCGTTTGTCCTTCTCTTTGACCTTTGTCATTATTATATGACCCACCATGAAGTGTTCATCCTTTGTTGTTTCCTAGTTACCTATTTCTTTTCTCTGTTGTGAGGGTGGGACTGTAACATGCTTGCTGTCCTGAGTAAATAGTGAGAAATAAACTCGAATCTCTTCAAGGGTTCCTGCTGCCAACTGGTTCCATTGTCTGTGACTTATTAACTAGCAATTCAAGATGTCGTGATCTCAGACTCCAGGTATCTTGGTTTGTGGCTGAGGCAGATTCTAGCTGGCCTTGTATGAACTGAAGGAAGAATATAAAACACTCAGAAGAGGTAAAACTACTTAAAAATATTTTCAGTGATTTTATTTCCCGTGTGTGTTGTAGGGGAGTGCATGTCCAAGCACATGTGTGAAGGCTACAGGAAAAGTTGGAAGAGTGGCTTCTCCTTTTACCGTGTTGGTCCCAGGAACTGAACTTGGGTTCTTAGGCTTGCTGGCAAGTGCCTTTACTTTCTCAGTCTTCTTAGCCCCAAATACTATTCCCCTCCCCCAAACTAAAACTTAGATTATGAATTTTAGAAGAAATATTTCATTTTCTTCAAAGTGTTTGAAGTAGACTTGTAATTTTAGGCTATCAACAACTTTAAGATCCTACATAAAATTACACGGAAATCTCCTCTTCTTGTCTAGTGCGACCTTGACGTGTGGCCTCATTTTTTTCCAATTCAGCTGATAATTAGATTCTTTATAAGAACCTTTGCAACTCATCTAATCCTGAACTGAACATTGTTTAATTCTAATGTTGGATCTCAGATAGGAAATGGCAGCAACCATATTCATAACTTAACTGACTACAGTTTAGAAATGTTGAATATTTTCTTCAAAAAGTCAGTGTTCTACTTAGGTTTTCAGCATAGCACCAGTTTATCTTTGATTTACGTGTATATAGAATTATTCTATTTTCTCTGTTAATTCACAGATATAAATATTTACTTTTCTAATATATATGCCCACAAATCAATGTTTGGCCAAGAAATAAAAAATATTTTGTAGGATAGTATTTCAGTAGCATCAGTTCCTCACTCATTCAAACAACATGTACAACTCTAGCAGAACTTAAAACATTAAGGTAGACCTGGTCATTCATATTATGTAACATATCTGAAGCTTATGTAAACATGTGTTACTACTGCTGATAGGGTCTCATTGCTTATCATCAATAAAGAAAATATATTTATTCATACCATATTTTAATTATATATTATTACCACCATTGCTTTGTGACACAATCAAAGGTTTTTGAAAAACATGTATTATATTAAGTTATAATAATTAGATCTATTCTTTTAAAAGAGTCATTTAAAATTTATGTATATGAACACTATTATAGAAATTTATATATGTCCTATTTTTTAATAAATATAGGTCTAAGTCTGTTTTTCAGAATAAAGATGAATCCAGAGTGGAGAACACATGAGTTGCATTCACACCACCTAAAGCTACTCCTAAAATGTGGACTTTCCCAGGAGTGTCTTAGGGACTACATTCAAAATTTCCAATGTGGAATACACATGTTCAATTTTATAGTAATATTCAATCTTTTATATGTGAAAAGAGTCAACATGTAAGAAAGAACAGTAAATCATTTTTGGACTATATAATATGGATGTCTTCACAGACTTACAATGTATTTAGTCCTCAAAAACAGATACCCCAGAACTATTTTCATTTTGGGAAATCAGGAAGAAAACATAAGTTGAGCAGAGTGATACACAGGGGAGGGATGAGATATGTAACAAACTCAGGTGTGCCAAAACTGATGCCCAGGTGCTTTACAAATTTCTCCAGGATGCCCATCTGCTCTCCAGGGTTGCATATTGACAATGTGAAGTATAAGTGGATTCAGTTACTGTCTACTTCCCTCCCCTCAGTAGCTGAGAAAGGTTGGTAATAATTACTGTTTCTCTCCATTTGGTTGCAAATTATTGTAATGAAACTTTGTAGAGACTATGGCCCTCTGACTTAACGTTGGTCTAGTTTTGGCTTTGCCATTTAGTTCATTCTGTGGAGTGGATAAATATGGAATTTCTAAATCCAAAGCTAGATCACAAACTCAGATCAATTTTATGACCTTGAATCATATGTAATTTCCGATATCACTGCTGCCCAAAAGGATGTGATAATAATAGATGGCATTCTGTGACGTTTGCTCATCTTGAAGGCAGACTGCATGCTGACATAAGGCATTCAATAAAATAAAAGGCAGGTTTTCACTAAAAAAAATTTCAATGATCATTTTTCATTGCTCAGGATGTGCTATCCTTTTATTACAAGGACATTCAAGGACATCTAGTTCATTTCAGCTAGTAGTAACTATTTGGAAATATTCTCACTTATTACATTTTGTGAAAACTAAAAAAAGGAACGTGGGAGAAAATGAGCAACACTGACAAGACCCGGAAAACTCACCCAGAGCATTCTGTGTATACTGATGTTTGAGCTGACAGCACTTTTCACTGGGAATTTTATTGGTTTTTCTCTGAGTAAACATGAGCTGCCTTAATTGGGAGATTGTGCCAGGATCTTTAGATTCCAGTCTGTCTGACAACAGTTCTTTTTTGCTATGCCAATCCGTATTCCTCCCAGTCAGAACTACTCTTTTCATGAATCTTTGTAATTAGAATTTAAGGAACATTTCACATTTAATTTGATATTTTGGTTTTTCAACAATCATCTAGCAGAAGTACCATCAGTTTTAAGATACCATTTAAATGCAGCCTTTTTTATTTGGGGAGTCAGCACAATGTGATGAGCTCATAAAGGGGAGGCTCATGTTTTATGATGTTTTTCTAGTCTCACTTATTCATCAGTTCTCATTGTCTATACATAGGTATGAGTATTACTTCATATTACTTTTGGTCATATAAAAGACGAAAGCTATATCAAGACCATTGTCCCTCATCATGCTTATTATCCTTGCATGGTCTTCTGAATGTTAAACCTTAATATTTGTAGCGTGTGTAACCTTCCTGAAGCAAATGGGTTTTGCTGGAGAGAAAGCCAGTATCAGTGTTACTGTCCTGATTGGAAGGGATCACAATAGAAGTAAAATATCTTGACAATGTAAATATCATATAACGTGAAAAATAACAGTAAACTGTTCCTTTAAAAAGCCAGAGCCATGTGCAGCAATGATGGGCAAAGAGATCTAGAATTGCAGAGGAGACTGTCAGTAAAACGTGCTGTGCTTTTAAGAATTGAATCATTTTGGTATCCACTACTATAGTCAACAGCACCATTCTTCAGTGGCTGCTTCAAATGAACTTTCACACACTCACACACACCTTATGGAACAATTTTGAGTCTGATACTTGACTTCCATAGACTGGTTATCCCTGGTTAATATTTAGTGGAAAAGCTGTTGGTTTAAATGGGTGCTGTGTTGGAGACATGGCCTGTCCTTTGAATGCAATACACCCCTGGGATCAGACAGGACACCCTTTCAGGGGTTCCCTCAGCTTCTCTTCTTGCTCCTATTCAGGTCACTCACCAGCTAGATCACTCTCCCAACCAGGCCTGGCACTCCACGGTTTCTAAACAAATTCAGATTATTGTAAGGCTTGGTTCAGTCTGCCCTTGTCCTCATTACATATTTTCTTTACTCTTAAATGCTTCTTCTCCCTTTCAATTATACCTTTTCTAAAACACTTCATTGTCTGTTTCTTCTTCACTTATAAACATCTCATTTATATAACTTCTATTCTCCCCTCAGAGACTACATAGTTTAATTTAAACCTTTACTTGAAAATCAACTTAATCCTGCTTTGATCACTTATAATTTTAATCATGTGTTATATATATATATATATATATATATATATATATATATATATATATATATATATTCTGTGCCATTGTGCCTATTATCTGTAACAAACTAGAGAACTTTCTACCAATGTATAATTTAATTAATCATCATAACCCCTAGGTCTATCTGATTGAAATGAGTAGTTCATCCTTGGATCTTTTCATGAGGTGGTGGCCAGATGTCAACTGTAAGCAGTTCTTATAGCTAATTCATCATGGTCATCTGTAGTGGGAAAGTTT
The DNA here is from genome assembly GCF_949786415.1 of Peromyscus eremicus. Classification (NCBI taxonomy): domain Eukaryota; kingdom Metazoa; phylum Chordata; class Mammalia; order Rodentia; family Cricetidae; genus Peromyscus; species Peromyscus eremicus. The sequence goes on along the minus strand of NC_081416.1, from coordinate 143,808,297 downwards.
CAGCAGTCTCACCTGGCCCTGCGGTCACCTGGCCCTGTGGTCCTGCAGCCCACTTATAAAATAATCACTCAGAAGCTTATATTAATTATACCTGCTTGGCCATTAGCTCAGGCTTATTACTGACTAGCTTTTACACGTAAATTAACCCATAATTCTTATCTATGTTTAGCCATGTAGCTTGGTACCTTTTCTCAGTTCTGCCTTGTTGTCTTGCTTCCTCTTTGTCTGGCAGGCAACTCCTGACTCAGCCTTCCTCGTCCCAGAATATTCCTTTTCTGCTTGCCCTGCCTATACTTCCTGCCTAGCTACTGGCCAATCAGCATTTTATGTATCAACCAATCAGAGCAACATATATTCACAGCATACAGAATGACATCCCACAGCACTTCCCCTCTTCTGTCTGATCAAAAAGGAAGGTTTTAACTTTAACATAGTAAAATTACATACAATAGAACAGTTATCAAGCAAGAATTACATTTACAATAACTAGTCTATTTGTATTTGGCAAAATTAAAGAAAATATTCTGTCTATCCTATATTTGTGAGTCTAAAGTTTCATATCTAATTTATCTTTTATCATGACTAAGGAAAACTATAACTATAACTGTCTAGTCTTCAACTACATCAAAGACCTCAGAAGGATATAATATTACTTAAGTAAATAGGAAGTACATTCTAAGCAACTTCCAAAAATCTAGAAAGACAGAGATAGCTGGCTGCCTAGACAGTCTTTCAAAGCTCATCTGTAATGTTGGGCCATCCATCTTCAGCCCATAGGCCTAGAGTGTCTCAGTCACTTTTTCCTGTGTCCTGTAGAATGTCTGGCAGTTTCCTCTGTGAAACAGGAACCTGAAGGATCATCTCATCTTGCAAAGTTCAGGGTCACCTTACTATGGGTCCTGCATGTCCAGTTAATGCAACATTTTGTCAAGCAGTCCAGGCAAGAACAGTTTCTTGCCCAAATGTCTATTTTTGCCAAGAAGAAGATAAACTCTATATGGAGTGTCTTCGATGCCCATCTTCCTCTTTGAAGTAGATTGATGCTGCCAGGAGCAAACGTGTTTCATTGTCTAGAAAAGTCTAAGTTTTTAAAACATTTTAGATGCCATATTCTGTAGGCCTTTGAAGTGTGTGAAGATTATCTACCTAATTGAAATATATCTATGTAAACCTAAAACACTTAACTAACATGACTATAGGTTTAATTATCATGGATGACTAATTATTAATCTGTACTTTTCAACTATACATTACAATTTCAAATGAGTTGTACAAACAAAATACTTTAAACAAGAGTAAAAATATACATATAGTATAACAAAATTGGCTTTAAATTTGTATCAATAAACTAAAATCTATAGCAATTTAAAACCAGTTGTTCTTTAAAAGTAGATTCAATAATCTACCCTTTCATCCCATCATATCCATATCCTCCTTTTTTCTTTAGAAAGAGATTGCATTTATAATCAACCCTCTTTACATAAAAATAAACATTCATAAACAATATTTTGAAAATTTGGGTGTAACTGGATGAGGGTACTGGCAATCTAATAGGAACCCTGAGAAAATTAAGAATTATGGTCAAGTCCTGACTGGAGTAGTCTGTGATGCTGTATTCTCTGAGCTGTTGCCTTGAAGCTGTTCTAGATGTTGGATCATCTGGAGACCTCTCTCGGGGGTCTTCCTTGATTAAACCATAATAGCCTGGAAGCAATCCACAGGTTCTCATCTTTTGTGGAAACAAAAGCAGAATTTCTTTTCCAAAGCAACATATGCTTAGACATAAATTTTGAAATCAAGATATCATTGAAATATACACATTGATTTAACTCAGCAGCTTTTATAATCAAATATCTTTCTGTAGTTAAAAATCCCAAAGATAATATAATCTAGACTCTCTGTGTGATTTTCATCTTTACATGGCTTATTTTTTATATTGCTCTTACTGTCTCTTTAAAGACTTTATTTTTGAAGCTATCTATTTCTTTATATAACTGTTTATATTCATTTTCCTCTCTCTTTCAAGCCTACATCTATTTTTACACACATTGTAATCTGTTTAGGGTTTATCCTATCTGAATCTGCCTTATTGTGAATCTATTGCTTTAAACTTCAGTGGCTAGTACTGAAATGGCAGCTTTGGCTGCTGGCTCTGCCCACCTCAGCTTTCCAACATGGTGGAACCACACTTACCTCCAGCTCTGGGGAAACCATGCTCATCGCTGACTCTGTGAAGCAGTGGGTCTATGCTTCCATCCAGCAGCGTGTAGCCAAGAAACCTTTTCTTTATTTTTTTTTATAGTAGCAAAAGCTATATCCACCATGCGCCATGGTATGCAGCTTGTAGACGCCACGGTGTGCCAGTGGCAGGAATCCACCATGCTGCACTCAAGTCCATATGCCATGAACCCGCCGTACTGTAGCTCAAGTCTTCACGCCATGGCGTCTCTATATCTCGAGCTGCATGAGACATGAAGTAAAAAGCTGTTTTGGGCTCCATTATTGTGTGTTTAGAAGCCCTTTTTAAACTCTTTTAGGCCTTATGAAAATTTGAGAGCCCCACATTGGTACACCAAATGTAGTGGGAAAGTTTCATCAGTTCTGCCTGGCCCTGTGGTCCTGCAGCCCACTTATAAAATAATCACTCAGAAGCTCATATTAATTATACCTGCTTGGCCATTAGCTCAGGCTTATTACTGACTAGCTTTTACACATAAGTTAACCCATAATTCTTATCTATGTTTAGCCACGTAGCTTGGTACCTTTTCTCAGTTCTGCCTTGTTGTCTTGCTTCCTCTGTGTCTGGCTGGTGACCCTTAATCAGCCTTCCTCATCCCAGAATATTCCTTTTCTGCTTGCCCTGCCTATACTTCCTGCCTGGCTACTGGCCAATCAGCATTTTATGTATCAACCAATTAGAGCAACATATATTCACAGCATACAGAACGACATCCCACCTCAGTCATCAATCATGTATGTGAATCTGTTGGGAAATCAGCTGTATCTTGTCTCCATGATGCTGCAGTGGCTTATCCCTCAGGCTTGGTTTGTCTAGCACATTTTTACCAGCAGTATTAAAGTGTTCAGATCTTGAGAATCTCAACAGTTCTGGGTAAAGGGACTAGTGAGCCAACTACCATAAGCCTTGGCTTTTACAGCCTTGGGGATGGTTACTCAGGAGGTTTCTAAACCATGGGTGTTTCAAATATATGCTCTGTGTGTTTCACACAGATATGCTCCACCACTTTTAGCCACCTACATGCAGACATACCATGTATTGTTTTCTGATTTACTACAGTAGTCAATGAAAGCCTGTGGTTATATTTTTGTGCACCCCAATAAAGCTTATCTGAGGATCAGAGGAAAAAGACAGCCACTATATTAAACATAGAAGTCAGACAATGGTAGCACATGCCTTTAATCCTAGCATTCAGGAGGCTGAGATTCATCAGGAGCTTTGTGAGTTCAGAGCTATACTAGGAACAGAGTCAAGCATGGTGGCACACACCTTTAATTCCAACACTAGTTAACTGGAGGTCTATACCAGAAGGACAGACCAGAAGTGACAGAGCTGGACAGAAAGATGTAGTGATGTAGCTGGGTGGAGAGAGGAAGTGAGATGGCAGGGACAGAAAGGATATAGACGTGAGTATACAAGAAGTGGCTCTCTCTTTGGCTGAGGATTTCCTAGGGTAAGAACTTGTGGCTGTGGCTTGTTCTGTTCCTCTGATGTCTCGGCTTTCACCCCAATATCTGGTTCTGGGTTTCTTATTAACAAGACCATTTAGCAACTCGTCTTACATAAGCCATTTCTGTTAAAAAGAGGAGAGGATTTAAACCCCGTATACAGGAAGTGGTAACATTATAGCAAAGGAAGAAATTTGCAAGGGCAGCTGTCATAGCTGTCACTGGAAGACTCATCTATACAAACCATGCACTAAATAATCCTTCAGAAGAAAGAAGCTGGTTCATAGTTCTGTCATCCCTGAATATATCTGCTACTTAGACACTTGGGAAATGCTTGAAAGTAAAGAAAGACAAGACATATCTTTAGCCCAAATCATTAATTCTCACTTGAATGAAATTACACATTCAATTTTATTTGATTAGTATTGTATTTTAATTTATGTGTTTGAAAATGAGAAATCTGAGATAAAAGTAAGAGAAGCAGAAGAGAAATGTCACAGAGAAAGCCTGTACATCTTAGAACATGACTGTTAGCACTGTGAAGAATCTACTGACAATTCCAGACCCTGGGCAGGGTCAGTCAGATTTGTGTTAATATGTGAAAGGCTGTGACTAACTGCATTGTAAGAAAATTTAGGAGTTACTTTATGTATCTGTGGTTCTATAGCTCAATAAAAATTAAGCAAAACCATGTAGAGTAGAGATGGCTCCACATTTCAAAGCAGTCGCTGCTCTTCCACGAGAACTGAGTTCCATTCCCAGCACCCATGCATGCCAGGAGGCTCACAACCTCCTGCATCTCCAGCTTCAAATGATCTGATGTTCCATTCTGATGTTGTTCCCCAATACATGACATTCACTCCTGTAGACATACATACATACACATCAATACAAACTTTTAAAAGGTATGGAGGGAGCTAAAGAGATGGCTCCGCAGTTAAGAGTGTGTCTTACTCTTACAGAGGATCTATGACTCACAACTACTTGTAACTCTAAATCCAGAGAACCAAAGCCATCTCTGTAGGTACTGCACTCAGATACACATGTATGTACGTACACACACACACACACACACACACACACACACACACACACACACATGCTTAAACAACAATAAAATAAATCTTAGACATTTTAGGTTAGGAGTCTCTAGTCTCTATTTCTACTTTGGTGTATATTTCAGTACTTTTGGAGCATTCAGAAAGTTTGCTCTTAAAGGACCTATTCTGGTGCAAGGCAGGCCATCCCTGCAGACGAAAACCCCACTCCCCCCATTCTTTAGTAGACCTACTTCTTTCTCCCACATTGGCTATAATAAACCTGAAGATCACATTGGAGTTGCCCACTTGTCATGTGCTAACCTCTCCTAACTAAAGGACCTTCATCTGAACATTGAACTTGATAATTTAAAAACAGAAATTTGGAATTGAATGCATTGATTTTGAATCTACTTTCTGATCGCCAGCAGAGATGGAAATGAAACCCCTCTCAAATTTTCCATAGAGCCAGTTTTAACCTTTGTCAATGTGTAAGGGCAATTCTCTCAGAGTCTCAGAAAAAGTGGAGGTCACAGTTTGTGAGCAGCATTGATGGTTTCTATTGCATGGGCTGAAGTACAGAGGTTCAGCTCTGCTGGGTATTGACGCCAAGTGCCGTTTACAGATCCGGCTGCCCTCTAATTGCTTTCAAATGTCAGGTGCTCTGAGCAGGGGCCCAGAAGCAACACAGTGAGGAACTAATTGGCACCAGGACAGGAAGCTTTTCCAGGTCACTGCCTTACATTAGGCTCAGGTCAGTTTAAGAGAATTTAGCCCAGACACAGCTCAGCTTCTTCCGAATGGAGTGCCCTTCAAAAACCAAAGTGCAGCTGTCGGTTTTCTTGGCACTCGAGGGCATTTGTCTTTCGGATATCTAACTTCAACATCGAAATGTTGCATTGTAGGAAATGAATCTGAGCTTCACAAAAGTCAGTTAGGAAGACAAGACTGGCTACTGGTAAATCAGCGAGGCCTGGGTCTGAACATCTCAGGAGCTTCTACAGAAGGAATAAAGGGGCTGCATATAAAGATTATACCTTGGTTCATTTCAATGAAGAGATGGCTGAGAAGGTGGCATTTAAATAGTCAATATTCAGATCCTTTGCTTTTGGGAGGCTCAAAGTCCACAAAGAAGCAGCTTCATGCCAGGTTCCTCAGCCACAGCACTTTCCTCTCCAGTAACACAGAGCTGCTTAAAAATGTCGAATGCTAAGAACGTTGTAAGTTTTTAGCAAAATAATTGTCCACGTCTAAGACAGGAGGCTCCTGATCTTTGTAGAGTTTTATTCTCAGATCCACATTCTGGCTGGCATAGGAACTGAGTCTCTGCATCCGTTCTGGAATGGCTCTCCATCCACGTTGGGGTATTATTTACTCAGCCCCCACATTCACATTAGGTGTTATTGAAGACTCCATGTCCATACTAGATCTTTATTTGACACTCTATATTCGTGTTCATCATGTATACAGTGTTCTGTCTGCATGTATTCCATGTTATTCAAGCTACATGTACATGCTTCAGTGTTACTGAGACCCCACACACATTTGCCAAAGTGTTCTGTGCATAATTTAAAAGAAAACAGATGCCGGGCGGTGGTGGCGCACGCCTTTAATCCCAGCACTCGGGAGGCAGAGCCAGGCGGATCTCTGTGAGTTCAAGGCCAGCCTGGACTACCAAGTGAGTTCCAGGAAAGGCGCAAAAGCTACACAGAGAAACCCTGTCTCGAAAAACAAAACAAAACAAAACAAAACAAAAAACAGAAGTACTATAATCTCACAGGCTATCTGGAAATATCTGCTTTTGGTCCATTGCAGATTCAAACACTGGAGCAGACTGTATGTAATTCAAGGCTGTAGCCCTATGTTTCTTGAGGGATCAGTCTAGTTTCCTGACATCCACTCTGAATTCTACTTTTCCTCTTTATATAAAAATATTGCTTATAAAACCATTTTTTGTTTTTCTAGAAAAATATGCAATCTTGTATAAAAATTAATGTAATAAAACCAGAGTTTGAGTTCAATTGGGTGGTTTTTTGTTTGTTTGTTTGTTTATTTTTGTTTTTCAAGACAGGGTTTCCCTGTGTAGTTTTGGTGCCTGTCCTGGATCTCTCCCTGTAGACCAAGCTGGCCTTGAACTCACAGAGATCTGCCTGGCTCTGCCTCCCAAGTGCTGGGATTCAAGGCGTGCACCACCACCGCCCAGCCCTCAATTGGTATTTTAAGAGAAGAAAAGATGAGTATTCAAGTGGGGGAGTAGGTCATCAAAAATTGTGCCTTGGATCTAGCATCTTAGAGACTGGCAGGATTTCTAGACCAGTACCAGGATCTATGTGGTATTTGATATTTACAATTTAGTGAATGTTCACACCATAGTCAGTGGAAGCAGAAACACTGGCTATGCTGTGATGCACAGAATGTGGATTAATGAGAAAGAGGAAGTTAATGTCGGTTAATAGAGAGTTAGCTAAAGTGACTTGGTGTCGGATTACAGAGGTCCTAAGGTGATGTTGAGGACACTTAGTCAGGACTCCAATGATGAGTTGTAGACTCAGAATCCTTCTGTTAGTGGAATAAGAATGTTTTAGGAAGAGTCACTGTTGCTTAGAGACTCTAAGAAATGATTAAAATTCTTACCTTAGGTTCATCAATCGCCAGGAGATTTCTGAGGCAGAAATTGTAGAGACCATCATGACACAAAGAGTTGCTATTGGTCCACAATGCTGCCACTAGGGAGGAAGACTGAAAATTGACCTGCCATTTTACCCAGCTATACTACTTAAACATATGTACGCGTATGGTTCTCAGCCAACATCCTTTAGAGACATTGAATATTTATTGCAAGACTATTAACAAGTTGTGAAATTAGTTTAGGTACTCATCCAGGAATGAGTGGATAAAATGTGACACACACTTCAAGGATGACATGATAAGCTCAGTTAAGGGTTGCTATCATATTTGAAATATTTTCAACATTCATTTCTTTTGTGTGGACAGGAGAGTACACATATTATAACATGAGTACGGAGGTCAGAGAACAAACAGTTGAAGCCTGGCTCTCTCCTCTGCCATGGAGATCTGAGTATCTAATTTAGGTCATTGGGCTTGACAGTGAGTGTCTTTTGGCTGTGCCACCTTGCTGGCCCCACAAGTATTATTTGAAAGATTAACTTGATGAAAATGAAATTAATAGAGCCAGAAAAATTACATTTAGTGTCAAGGAATTGTTAATGGTAGCCATAAAGTAAAGTGTTAAATATGCTATATTATCACATGATCGTGCATACATACACGTAGATGTATGCATAAATCTATATTTAAAATCTTTAACTGTCAGTATTATTTTCAACAATTTATGTATAAACTCTTCATCTATGGTTTTCAGTTGGGTTGTCACTTGGTTCAGAGAACTACCTTAATCCTAACACACTATTGCTGAAGCACATTGCCCTAAAGTAGTTCCATATGTGATCAGACATGTTTTTATTTTTTAATATAAATCCTTATTCAGCAGGTACCCTGTATGTTCAAAAGTTCAGTGTTTCCCATAGTACATTGGATCCTATGGCTTTAAATATGTCTGTATTCAGGAAAATGTATGCATAAAAATGCAGACCGAGTCTGCCTACTAGAGAATGACAGATGATATACTTCTGAAAGAAATAATTACTTTCGGTGTCAAAAATTAGCAAAGCCCCTGATGTGTTAGGAATGTGCTAGAAGTCCCATCAGAGATAAAGCAATATAACTGCAATATTTTTGCAATATCCCTGTGCACAAACTTCTGTTTACTTTCCTCTGTGCACCTTGCATAGAGCTTTATTAGACATCAGCTTAGACCACACGGAATGCCTCTCCATTCACTGTCATATAAATATTTACTACTTGCCTTTGGTGTCTTATTGATATATTTTTTTTAATCAGACACTGGGAGTTTAGAAAGAGAAATAGTACTTTCTTTTGTCTTCTTTTATTTTTCATATTATAATATAATCACAACATGTCTTCCTTTCCCTTTCCTCCCTCCAAATCCTTCCATATACCCCTCTCTCCTCTCCTTCAAATTCATATCATCTTTTTGTACTGTTATTACTAAATATAACTACGTTTCTTTCTTTAATAAGTATTCTTGTGTCAAAATGTAAATAAATGACAACTGTTAGTAGGACATAAATAATCCGTAGGTCAAACCATACAAGGCTCTGTAGAATAAGTGAATAAACAAACGAGTAGCTTATTTACCCGAGATTTTATCCTGTTGAAGTTGCCTAAATGTAGAAGAGTTTCCTAAGCTGGGAGTGGAAAAGCAGAAGGTGTGAGGGATGGCTTCTCATAGGAACAGAAGTGTGATTTACTTCTTCAAGCAGAATTAGAAATGGATGCACATTGGCAGATTGCGTGGAAGGGAGAGTGGGGAGCGACTGATGTGGAAATGGCCCACCTCTCACCTATCTGGGGAAACTATAGCATTTTCAAATGCTTGTGGAAAATAGGCTGATCACAATCAGAGAAGCAAGATATTATTTTACTGGCCGAAGACTGCAAGGCAGATGATCCTGACATCTTGAGAAATCGAAGGTTTTGATAATCCGGAATTAGCCACTTTTCTCTGTGTCGTTTTGTGTGTCAGAAGCTAATCCTTAGGAAGCATAGAGAGGCTGCAGCTGGTGTCAGCACAATGGGATGCCTTTGCCTCCAAGGCAGCAATTCTAGAGACAGGCTTGTTGCCAGGGTGGCAGGAACAAATGAAGAGACTGGCGCAGTAATTACAGTCAAGTCCAGAGCAACCGAATGACCACATTGTTTTTTCATACTTTAAGCCTTTCAGTGTACTTTCATATCTCTTTCTAAGTCAGTGACCCGGATGGTGGACAGATAGCCTCATCTCATATTAGCTGGGTTAGCCACTGTGTTTAGCTGTCAAGTGCTGGGCCTCCGTCTGAGCTGGAAAACGTTTTTTTTACCATCAATAAAGTGATAAAGATACGAGAAATTCATACCTCTGAACTTGAGGTTTAGGAAAAAAATAAAGCACGGAGTTACTGATGGGAAAGAGTTTTATTTCAGAACTGAATCAAGCAGATGTGTTTTCAAAATTATAAATGTAGGATGTGCTCACAGTTCCCGCCCCCGACCCCCAAGCCCAGTTTCTGAGCTAATTCCCACCACACATGCCACCACCCAGAGGATAGCTGATGGGTTCTGAAAGGCTGCTCTCTAGTTAGGCAAAAATTGTTCATCTGTGAGCCACTTAAACTATCCTCCTTTATGCTGCCTTGGATCGACAACTCTTGGTCTTCCCTCCCCTCCGGGATTCTTCTGCCCACGATGTGATTTGTTTTGCCTTATTCTCCTTCCTGTCCCACATGGCAGTGGGTGGCTAGCCTGTAGCACATCAAAAGCCAAGCAGGCTACCACGAGCTCATGGGTGCCCTACTGTTTACCATCATGTGGTCCAAGTTGTATTTTGGTTCCCTTCCTAAAATATATATTCACATGATTATCTCACAAAAGCTGAAATATTCATCATTATGCTTTCAGTATTTTAGGAAAACTACTAAATTTGAGAAGCACGTGGGATGACCGAAGTTGCTTGTGTAAAGTTGCAGTCTTTCACAAATAAAAATATTCGTCATTTATTTCCACCTGTAAGTATAGCTTACACTGTGCTTGTTAGATGAAACCCAAGCTTAAACACACTCCTTTCATTTCAAACAAAGTGCCGGATAAACACATGAGCTCAGGCCTCTTCAATTTCCTGTGAATGACTTTATTTGAAAATCATGTTTAAATATCATTATGATTTTGTCATAATGCAATGCAGTGAGATCCTACACACATCTCCTAGCTCTGTGCTGCTCAATTTCTGATCTATAAGACTGTAGTTAATAAATGGAATTTTTAACTACTAAGTTGAAAGAAAAGTAGAAATTCTGGTTCTCTGTTTTACTTCTGAGTTTCATGATAGCTTCATCTATTTTTGAGAATAGGAAGCCAGATATTCCAATCTGATAGTTTACCCAGATTTTTATTTTCTCTGTATAATGAATCTAACCACTACTTATAGCATAGCCACTATTAAAATTTAAAAATTATGCTTTAGTGCACTCTGTGAGCAAAATTTAATGAGCTGCACATATTATGAGTCAATCTCAATGATAGGAACACCACTTGGAATCTCTTGAACTCCCATGACTTTAATAAAACTGTGAATGTTTGACTGTGAGAACAGTACAAGTGTGCTTATATGTAATTATGAAATAGCAAAGAAATAAATGCTCCTATATTCACGAAAAATTAAATCATAGCACCATTCTAAGTGTGAGATTTTTAAAAGTATAGAACTACATTTAAATCTAAATACATTTAAAAGTCATATGAAATTTATTCTTATTAGTTGAATCAGAATAATAATTCAGAAATCTGTCTCTCAAAAGTTCATTTGAAATTTTGAGTGTTGGAATATGTGGGTGATAATTAAATTTTCTCTAACCCAGAATCAATTAAAACTGTAAACAAGAAATGAAAATATCAACTGTTATTGCCACCATTACACTAAAACATGTGTCCTCAATATATCAGCACCCCAGCCCCTCCCTCCTCCATTTTCTCTGAGGCTAAAGTTGGTCCTCTCTAAATAAGTAGCTCTTCTTGATTGTAGGACACATGAAATAGATTACTGCAAGGTAGTCATCTATTCCATTATCCTTTGAAGGACCAATTATTATTTTATGCCAGAATATCTAGTGTACAACTATCTACATGTTTCATCAATCATAATATGAACAGGATATCTACCTGTCATGCTCATTACACATTACAGTGAGTTCCTACTTTATACAGTAAGATTTATATATTATAATATTTTGTGTAATTTCTACATTGTTAATGGCACATTTTCTTTCAAGCAAAATGTTCCTATAAAAAAACAGGATATTTTGTTCTAAATAGTGTGAGAGGTGAACTTTATCAGTAAATTCAATGGTTGAGCTTTGCAGTGTGAAGCCCCAAGATGATATGTAGGCAACATCTATCTTTTAGGAGATGAGATGTTCCCAACCTGACACTGAATATGATACCCTACTTACGTTTCCAAGCTATTTCTGAGTGACCCAAAAACTCCCATCTTGACTCTCATTTTTTAAAGAAAAGGCAGTTTCTATGAGGCTGTATAACTCATTAGGTTCCATGTCAGAGGAATCTTTATCTGAGCCTTCCATATGGAAATGTATTTGGAATATTTCAATATCATCCAAGCGAGGGACAAAAAGTGTGACACAGAAACTAAAAAATGCAAAGTCAGGGAAAACACTAAGTATGTGGAATTACAGAACAGTTTTCCCACGGATATGTTCTTACAAAGAAATATTTTGCAAAATGTGCAGCAAGAAAAAAAATCTTTAAATATCATGGTTACGTAGATATGTGTGGACAGAAGCAAGTGACCATTAATGTAAATAGCCAGTGTCCCCTTGTGTCTACATTAGGTTGATAAATGATGTGATATGGCTTATAAAACACATTTTCCCTTTTATTGAAAATAGATTTTTTTCTCACGTGGGTCTTGATTACAGCTTCCTTTCTCTCTATTCCTCCCAGTTCCTCCCAACATCCCCTCATACCCAGATCCGCTCCCTTTCTGTCTTTGATTAGAAAACAAACAGGTTTCTAAGGAATACTGTATAATAAAAATAAAAATAACATATTGGAGTTAGACAAGACAGACAAACAGCAGGAAAGGGCCCAAAAGAAGGCACAAGGAGAGACCCACTCATTCACATATTCAAGAATCCCAGAAAAACACAAAACTGGAGACCAAAACATATACTCGAAAGACGTGGAATCGCTCTGTAGAGGCCCTGAGCATGCTGCCTTAGTCTCTGTGAGTTCATATGAGCTTTGATCATGCTGTTTGAGAGGGCCTTGTTTTCTCAGTGTCCTCCACCCACTCTGGCTCACACATTCTTTCTGCTCCTCTTCAACAGGGTTGGGTTCACTGAGCCCTCAGGAGAGAGGTTTGATGAAGACATCCCATTTAGGGCTGAGTGTTCCAAGGTCTCTCATTCTCTCCATAGTGTCTAGATGTAGATCTTCATATTTTTGTTCCCATCTACTGCAGGAGGAAGCATCTCTGCTGATGGCTGAGCAAGGCACTGATCTATGTGTACAGCAGAATGTCATTAGGAGTCATTTTATTTATACATTAAAAAAAATAGTATTTGGTTTTACCTTAGGACCCTGGGCTGTTTCAGGCTCTTGGTCTCCCAAACAGTGTCAGGCATGTGTTCCATCTCATGGAGTGAGCCTTAAGAGAAACCAGATATTTGTCACTAACTCTCACAAGCTTTGTGCCACCATTCATTACCCTAGTGTGTCTTGCAGGTGGGACACCATTGCTGGTCCAAGGGTTTCTGGCTGGGTTGATGTTTACATGTCTCTTTTGGTAATGTGCAGAGTACCTTGCTGTACCAAAGATGCTAAAATATACTGGTGAAGTCTCAGTGAAGGCACCAACTTGACTTCTCCATCTTGAATGAGCTGTGCGGATGCTGTCTTCAGCAATGGGGCTTTGCTGCCAGTATGTGGACATTAACCTACAGCCTTGGCAACATCCTGGGTTACAAATACCTTTGCTACAAGATTAACTAAGGTCTGCTTAAACTAGCCAAGTGGTGCATTATTTTCACATACAATCTCCCCTCTCTCGTGTGTGTGTGAGTGCGTGTGTGAGTGTGTGTGTGTGTGTGTGTGTATGTGTGTGTGTGTGTGTGTGTGTCTGGACCGGGGTATGTGTGTGCGTGTTTAGTGGCCAAAGGGAGTGAACATGTGTCCTGATTTACTATTTTTGCTTTACACTCTTGAGAATAGACTTTCCATGGAACCTGGAGCTAAGATGAGAGATGTCAAGTCCAGGATCCTTGCTTTTCTGCTTCATGACAGTAAGGTTAAAGATAGACATTTTAGGTGGATTCAGGGGACTTGAACTCAGGTCTTCATGCTTGTTCAGCAGTCTGTTTTACCCACTGGGCCACCATCTCTGTCCCACATCTTATATATGCTTTACAAAACCTTACTGTGAGGAAATATGAGGACAAAATGCTGTGATGATTTATAATCAGATCTGTCCTGTTTCCCCTTCCTCTGAAATTTGTGATATTAGCTTCATTTTTATGTTATATAACCTCTACATTACTGAGTTACACAATTAATAAAGTAATATATGGAGGACATTATTCACAACATATTTAATTTGCAGAGACTTTACATACAAAAGTTTCTGAAATTCCCAAAAGTAGTTTAATTTTATTCTCAAGGTTGGAGTCAAACAAAATGAGGACTCTCTGACCTTGTTATCTCAGATTTCTTAGAATGTTGTGTTTCACAATGCTTAGAACTTTTCACCATGTCTCATTTCTACAGTTTTTACTGTAGTAAATGTGAAGTCATTGAACTGTTTATTTGATTCATCTTCATAAAGTATTGTATATATGATTACATATGCAATATGCATGTATATACATCTGTTTATGCATATTCTAGATGGATGCATTTTTTAATTCCAACAGATAATCGTTGCAGATATAATATGATCCAGTTATGAATACAATAAGGATTATTGAGAGGGCTTCTTTTGTAATTGAGTTTAGAGTTTCAGGATTTCAGGATTTAACTCATTATTAAGGAAGCTTTTTTTTTTTTTTTTTTTTTTTTTGGTTTTTAGAGACAGGGTTTCTGTGTTGTTTTGGTGCCTGTCCTGGATCTTGCTCTGTAGCTCTGTAGACCAGGCTGGCCTCAAACTCACAGAGATCCACCTGGCTCTGCCTCTCGAGTGCTGGGATTAAAGGCGTGTGCCACCACCGCCTGGCTATAAAGGCAGCTTTTAATTTTCTTTTCTAACTTACATTTCTGCTTCTATAAAATAAATGAAAATGGAAATTGCATAACATAATATTAATAAAGGGAAGATATTGGAATAAGAAAGGTCTGGCATGAAGAGTGGGGCTCTGATTCTGGCTGCTTGGGATCCAGATTTGGTTACTTCGTGTAACATAGGATTCATTTTGGTTCATATATATAAAAAAATAAAAACTAAGACATACAACGTAAGTGCAATAACTGTGATGGATCTCTATTATAAAAATAGCCATTGTCTTATGGGGTATCATTCTCCTGAATATACTTTAGAGCTTTGATAAACTGTGGTCTGATTACAGGACATGGACACCTGGGTACACTGTCACATTAATTTATCCATGCAATCGTTTGATACATATTCAGAGCTGTATCCTAAACAGAGTTTCCCGTGTATACTAAAGCCTGTCCAAATAAACGCAGATGTTTAAGTGTCGTTTACTTTATATTATTGAAATATTAAAACACATACACAGTGTACTGGTGTTTTCATGTGTGCATGAGGGGAGATGAGCATGCAGTCTCTGTCTGTCTCTCTCTCTCTCACACACACACGCACACACCCAACAGACATTTTTCTGTTTCTTTTGTTTATTTAAGCTACATAAAATAAAGTATTTTAAGCCATAAAGTGAAAGTGACGGAGAAGAATAAAATGATGAATTTGTAGTCAATGCATTTCCCTTTTTTTCATTATTTTTGCTTAGACTGTGGAAATTTTGTCATTAATGTGCCCCAGTTCACATTATTCTAGAAAGAATAAGCCTTGGGTGCATGGAAGTGCATGTGAGAGCAGACAACAAAGGCTGAAAACTAGCAAAGTCTACCTTACTTTGAATGTAATAATGAGCAATAAATATCTTTGACCTAGTGATTTAAGAAAGCATAGAACATGAAATGGTTAATTTAAAATTTTAACATTTATGTATTTATTTATTGTATGCGTACATGTGGTGGTGTGAATAGGAATGGCTGCATTGGGCTCATGGATTTGAATTCTAGGTCACCAGGGAGTGGAACTATCAGGCGGCCTGGCCTTGTTGGAGGAAATGTGCCGCTGGGTCTGGGTTTTAAGGTTTCAGAAGCCCAAGCCAGACATAGTGGTTCACTCTCTTCCTGCTGCCTTCTTCTAGATGTAGAACTCTCAGCTCCTTCTCCAGCACCATATCTGCCCATGTGCCACCATATTTTCTGCCATGCTGCTAATGGACTAAATCTGAAACAGTAAGCCAGCCCCAGTTAAATGCTTTCTTTTATAAGAGTTACCATGTCATGAAGTCTCTTCACAGCAATAGAACATTGACTAAGACCATATGTATGCGGACATGTATGCCATGATATTCATGAGGAAGTCAAAGAATATCTTGGGGAAATTAGTACTCTACTTCCACCAGGTGGAATCCAGGGATCAAACACAAGTCATCAGGCTTGGTGGCAGTCATCTTTCCCAATTGAACTACCTCACCATCATGAAGTGACTAATTAAAAACATGGAAAGAATTGCATCAGGAGATGTTCAGACACAAGGCTGTTATTTAGAAAGCATGGCTAATTGTAACACAGTTACTTACTATTCAGTAAATTGATTTTTGCCTCTATCCTTGTTTTCAGAACCTTCTGGAAAATGCTTCTTCTGCAACAGTGAAGCTTCTACTCATCTTAAGTGCTATAAACATTCTATGAGAGTTTAGACGCTTTATCTCACCTCCTTGCCTTGGTTAATATTCTCTTCTGTGTGTTCTGAAGTGCACTGAAATCTTCACTACCATGTCTGTGGACATGCTATCTGCTACACTGAACGTTTTCATTGTCTAGTACCATAATGCTTTTCTCCTGATCATAATAAACCTACACACAATGCGTGTTTTAGTTACTCTGTTTTCAAAATCTTTCTTAAAAATAACTAGGCTATTTTCAGATGAGGAAATGTCAAGGAATTTTTTCTTTGTTTCTCTGTCTCCTATCTAGGCTACTCAAATGTCATTAATTCTTCTCCATTCTTTAGTCTTCTCCACCATTTTCTGCAATAATTAAAATTTTCATTTCTCTGCTCTTGAGTTTATAACCCACAATGACTCATCTCTAATATGTACATATTTAAAAACAGTCAATTCATATAATTTCAGCAACTTCTGCCAAAGCTTTTCATCATTACCAGTAATAAAATTCTAATTTCTCAGTCTGAACAGTGAGGCTGCAACTGAATCAGGACTGCTCTGTTCTTGGTGCCTCCTGTGTCCATGTGTCATCCATGCTGTTGTAGGCATTATGATCTTTCTGATGCTCAAATTCATGGAAACATCCCATGGAAAAATTCCCTGGCTGGAAGATCATGTTGTGTTGCCTTCTGTGAAAAGCTCCAGAGTCTGTGGAGCTCTATCTCTTGCTATGGGTCGGCCAACCCTGCTGCTCATCTGTAAGAATATCTGAGATTAAGTCACCCTATCTTAATCTCTTCTTGCATCTATCACTTATAGACACTTTGTTGATTTAATAACCCCGCCCTCTCTCTAAACCTCATTTGAGCGTGGTTTCCTAAGATCACAAACTTATTTGCTTTGTACTTGCTTGGCTCCTTTCAAGTTGTAAAGAACTGTGGGAAATATACAAAATAAGAGTCAACAATTATGTTTCAAATTAAGAATCCCAACACTTAGTGGATTATCTGCTCTTATTCTATCTTCAAGAGTTTATAACTTGTCAGTAAACAAGTTGAAATCTCATTTTTTTAATAGCTAATTTGGCTGTTCACTGCAACAATCATACACACACACACACACACACACACCACACACACACACACACACACACACACACACACGCGCGCACGCGCAACAGCATACATACACCTATAATCCCAGCACTAGGAGGCAGCAGCAAAATCCATGTGGCTCCCAGGCCACTCAGGCAAGCCTAAACAATAAAGCCCAAGGTAAACACACAGAAATACAGAAGAACACCAGATATCTCTAATCTTGTAAATCTACAGTGTAACAAAACCAGGGGAGTGTGCTGAGATCTGGGATCCTGAACAGGCTCATCATGACAGTGATCCCTTAATAATCATATCTCTTTGAGTTATTTACCCAGTCTTAATCCTTAACAACTGCTCACTTCCCTTCCATTCTCATTATCCTGTAAGGGAGGTTGTATAAGTAGAATGATATAATATTAAATGTTTGAATTTGGTATTTTTTTCTCAGTATATTTATCTGAACATTCTTCCAATTATTAGTTAAAGCATAGTTTATACTTTTTTGCAGTTGAGCATTTGTATGGGCAGTAAATTTATTTAGCTATTTATCGTAGAAATATCTTTGGGATTTTTTTTCTACGTTTGGAGCCGTTATTAATATGGCACTGTATCTATGATCGTGTATTGTCACAGTTTTTGTGGATTTAGGTATTTATGTTGGGAGACAAATTCGCACAAGTGCACATGTGTGGGTGAAGCCTGTGTAGTTTTCATTGGGCTCCCAAGCAGCTTGTGACCTTCCACCAACAAATTAGAGATTTCTGTGTCTGGGGCTGTATGCCGAAAAGAAACAACCCTCATGATGTGTAGGAACACCATTGACGCTTTAGTTTACATTTCCCTAATTGATGATTGCAACAGGTATTTTGTCTTGTGTTTAATTCTATTATTCTCACTCTGAAATGCTAACTCCAGGTTTTCTATACATTTTCTAGCTTTATTCTTCTTTTTTACCTACTGGAGTTTTTAGGTTGCTTTTTACTCTATTCATCATTATTCATGTTAAATGTGATTTGAAAATGTTTTATCTCAATCTGTAATTTATCTTCCTAACATGATCAAGTACAAAGATAAAATTTTAATATTTGGTAAACCTATCTTATTCATTCTCCCTTTTATGTATCCCAGGCTCAGTGTGTTTTGGTTTTGGTTTTATTTTTTATTTTTATTTTTTATTTATTATTATTATTATTATTATTATTATTATTATTGCATAGAACTTAATCCAAAGTATCTCTCCCAATGGTTTTGATTTCCTTCCTTAAGGTGCTATATTATATTTCTGAATACATTTTTGTAATGATATATTTTTCTTTATTGCCAGATACTATGTTGAATTTTGTTGATTAACTTTACAATATTTAACTAACTCCTCTTTATTCCTTTTTTCTCTCTTCATCTTTTCCTCATGATTTCAGGGAAAGGATAGTTTTATAAAATGTTTTCTCCAAGAATATATATATATATATATACACACATATATATGTATATATATATATATATATATATATATATATATATATATATATAGGGAGCTATTTTTCAATATTTTTGATGAATTAGCAGTAAGAAATTCTGTGTCTTGCAGTTTTTGCTAAGAAGCTGAAAATTAGTTAGGTGTTTGTAAATAAGTATTAGATTTAGCAGCTGCACGGCTGTAAGTCATCCCTGCTCCACAGTAGATGAAGCATGGTGGTGTCATTTTCACAGACAAAACCCACTTCACCAAACTTCTGGTTTATGTCACTAACTTGTCTGTGATGCTGCACTGGGATATCTGTGGGTTATCCCCGCCTCCCCTTTATGCTTCTCAAACTGTTTCTAATATTGATAACTCATTTATTTCTGCTTTTCTGTCTTCCTTGACTTTTGCCAATTCTTACAGATCATTTCAGATATCAAATAATTGTCACTTTGTTTTACCACAGTTGATATTAGCCAGAAGGCCCAGAAAAGACCCCTTGCATGTCATTTTATTATTTATTGGCACTGGGAACTGAACTCAATTATATCATATATCCTAAGCACACTTTGACCCTTTGTTATGATTTTGAAACAAAGACTTGATAAGTCATTAGACTGGCCTTGAACTTGCCACTTTCCTGCCTCAGCCTTCTTGAGAGCAGGAAGCGGAAGTGTGTTCCTTCTGTGCAGTCACTTCCTCCCAGTTTTCTCTCTTCTTTATGTTTACTTTACTTCTATGTTGTCTTGGTGAAAATTTAGAGTATTAATTTAAGAACTTTCCCTCTTAGTCCATGCTTATCAATGCCTTACAAAGCTTGACATGTGATATTTTTATTTTCACTCTTCAGAGTATTTTGTTGTACATTATGTCTACATGGTGCCTGCAAGTGTGTGGGTTCCTTCCCAATTATTTGGAGATTTGCCTGTTGCTTATCTTTTATTGATTTCTACCTAGACTCCGTGGTTGTCAAATGGTAAATTATAAATAATGCATGTTCTTTTAAAGCCATTGTGAATTATTTTATGGCATAGGGGATGGTGAGTCATAGAGTGTACTTATGATCATTGGAATATATTGTGCTGATTTTAGTAAAGTGCTGCCTAAATGTGTAATAGGACCTGGGTTATCTTGATGTTCAGATTGTCCTTATTTGTTTGAGTATGGTTGTTATTTTTGAGGTAGGTGATTTTTTTTTGATTCCTGAATATTTTCCATATTGTGCTATGAAGATTCAGGGCCATGTAAAAGCATTTATTTTAGTCAACATCCCTTGACAGTATTTAGAAGGCACACACACAGTGTATTGCCACTGGTAGAAAATGACACATGTATCCTTTACCCATCAGTACTCAGCTAACCCCCAGAGAATTAGGGTAGGCCCCTCATTCCTGCAGGGCTGGTGTGTGTGTGAGTTCTCACTGTCAATGCAACCTGTACTGACATATGTTGGGGCATGGATGAGAGGGGACACATTTACTTCAAAGCAGTACAAATTCCTGAATCTCAAAACGTTCCCAGATGATACACCAGAGCCAGGAATGAAGAAGTATCCCATTCCTTGATGGGATGGGCTACTCATAAGTACAGTTGTCAGTTATTCCTAATTAGAAAAGAGGGGACAGTGCTTATACTTTAATTTTATGAAATAGAACTACAGTTGAATTTGTGTTACTGATTACTGAACACAGGTATCATTCTATGACAGTCTATGAAACTTGTAACTATGTTTCCATGCAGGTTTCATTTGGTTATAGAATGCTTAGAATTTCAGTTTTTTCATCTATGCACATGGAAATGCATCTGTGTAATTTTTTTTTTATTCTTAACCATTTGGCATGTGGATTAAATTCTTTGCCATGCACATGGTTTCACTGACCTTACTCACAAAATGAGTTATATTCATATAACATCTGGCCCAGTGCTCAAAGACTTGGTTCTGTTCACACTAATAACATCTGGCCCAATGCTCACAGACTGGATTTTGTTCACACTAATAACACCTATTCTAGTGCCTTAATTTTTGCTCCCAACAGTTCTCTCAATGAATGAGTTACTTATTCTTGCTGACCTGCTCTGAGAATATGTAAAATATTAGAAAACTTTAGTCAGTGTTTATGAAAACTGGTACTATGAAATTCATGGTGGTGCATGCTTCTAATCCCAGTACTCAGGAGGCAGAGGCAGGTAGACCTCTGCAGAAACACAGCCAGCCAAAGCAACATGAAGAGTTGTTGTCTCAAAAATAAACCAAACAAACAAAAAAAAAAAAACTGTGGGTATATCTATATGCAAATGTACTTCTTTTGTTACTTCAGCATGGCTATGACTTGCTCTGTCCTTCAGCCTACCATGTTTGCTAATGCCTCAAAACTAATTCCCATTCATGCTTTGTATAGGTTCACAGTGTTCTGTCGATAACACTGAGGGCAGGTCCAGAGACATTCATATGCATTCTCACAGCACATTCTCTAACACCTGCACACTGTTGTGATTTAGCTTTTACTATCCTATTCCCAAGTTTCCTCTTCTTCAGGGTAGATGCTGTGCTATCACAGGCTTATTGCATACTGCCATTAAATACTGATCAAACCTATTGTTGTTGTCCTTTTTGCAGCTCATGTTTAGGCACTCATGTTGGTGAGAATTATTCATGTAGCTTCTATGTTACTAAGAAACACAATCTCATAGCAAACTTACTGGTTCTCTTACAATCTTTCTGACCCTTCTTCTGCAATGTTCTGTGAGCCTTAGTAGTGGGAGCGTTTTGGAGATAATATCACTTGGAAATGGCCTCCACAACTCTATATTTTGATTTGTTATGATTTTCTGTAGTGGTCTCCTCCTGTGCTGAAGTACAGAGGGAAAGACCATGAAGCCTGAACCCTACACAAAGAATTACATGCAACTAAGGAATGCTGAGGGAGGAAGGAATAGTCTTGCACAGGGAAAAGCACACCAATTGGTCAAACAATACCAAATGCTCAACCCTGAAAACATATATACAATTAACAATATGCAGAACAAGCACATTATATTTAGGAATAAACATACACACACACACACACACACACACACACACACACACACGTAACAGCAATTAAAGATAAGAGAAACTATGAATTTGAAAGAGAGCAAAGAGAAGTATATGGGAGGATTTGGAGGGAGAAAAGGGAAGGGTTAAATGTAGTAATTATATTAGAACCTAAAAAAGAATATAAATAATTAACAAAACTGATCAAGTAAACAGTGTATTCAACTTTAGTTTATAACTGGTTGAATGTTACACAGTGACCAACTTCAACCTTGGCTAAGTTGTGTTCCTAAAAGACAAAAGAACTGGTATTTAGAAAAAGAGTTAAAACTGCTGTCAAAGTTAGTTAATTGTTCCTGGAGTTGAACTGGAGTCTGATCCACTTCACAGCCTGTTCCTTCGTCCGCCATCACATTCCCTTTATTGGGACAAGTAACTCTGCTCCCTGTTAAGTCCCCAGGTATTCACGCCTCACTGAGAAGTTTCCATTAATCTCTGACTCTTTCTTTCCATTGAATGGCTCACCCCAAATGAACCCTAGCCACGAGTGTGCTAGCACTGGAATTCAAATGTCACCGAAGTTTTAAGTTTTCTTTGTGCCTGAACACTTGGGGTAATTTACAAGTGAAACTTTTTCTTTTGCTATATCTTTATCTGAGTCAAAATTCTCCTTGCTATTGTAACTGTTTCAAGCATTCTTTTAAACTTTAATATTTCTGTTACTTTCCTAAGAAAGTTACAAACGCACTGCTATGTCCAAGTGTTTTTCCTTCCCCTTGACAGGGCAGTGTCTTCACAGTTCTGTTCCTAAGCTGGTCTTAGTCTTTCAGAAACAAAAGCAAAGGAAAAAAGAACACATAGAAGGCTTTTGAGAATCTTTTAATACTTTAAAAGCTTTTATTCCTTTTTTTTTTTTACTATTACTATTATTATTATTGGGATATGAAGGTAGGGTGTGGATGCACTCATAGCATAAAATGCCATGGACGCACTCAGGATTTGGTGTTCCTGTATAGGCCAGAAGAATACTTCATGAAGTTGCTTCTCACCTCCTTCCTTTATGCAAGTTCAGGGGACTGAACTCATGTCTTCAGACTTGTGCAACAAGAACCTTTATCCGCATAGTTCCCTTGCAGGCTCCTGAAATATTTTTCTTACTTTTTCATTTCTCTTATTGCTGTTGGCAGGTCACTACTTGTCTATTCAACAGTGACAACAAAACCCTCAGATGCTTTAGTCTGGCAATTTGTAGACTGAGTAAAAGCAGAGACCCCGCTTAATGACTACTCAATCTTCAGATTAAATCCCAACCAAATTGCTAAGTAATATTGAGAATCTCGGGGAATTTTAAATGTGATTTTGTTTAGCCTAAAGTTATACATCAGAAACAATACTACTCACTTCCTAGGATTAATGTAAAGACTTAAAAAGAAAAAAAACAATAAAGATTTGTAAGCAACCAATAATTACTCCTCAGAGACACATTCATCACTATGCAGAATAGTTTTCTCCATAGTTGTTTGGAGATTTCTCATGTGAAAGTTATTTTATTATTGTTGTTGACCTAGTGTATAGAGAAGCATCACAGTCCAGGGAGAAAGCTCAGAGGGTGAGTGCATTTACCTCCAAACCTGACAACATGACTTCTGCTCTCTCCTGGGAATCAACATGGTGGAAGGAGAGAGCTAATTCTGTAACTGTCCTCTGCATCCCCATTTCCACCTTGTCCCTACAACAAATAAACATCAAGAAAGCAATGCTCCATTATAAGAGTTTTATTTTAATTTTTTTAAACTTTTTGAGATTGTCATGCATGAGAACTGTATTTATATCATTATACTGTTTACATCGTATTATACTAAATGAGAGAATCCAGACCCAGAAAGACAAATGTGCCTTTTATAGAACCTGGTACACAGAGGTTTTTTTGTTTGGGGGAGGTTTTTTGTTTTGGTTTGATTTTTTTGTTTCTTTTTATTGAGAACAGATATTCTCACATAATATGTCCTGATTACAGTTTCCCCTCCCTCAACTCCTCCCAGTTCCTCTGAAGCTCAGCTCCCATCCAGTACCACGCCCTGTCTCTCATTAGCAAAGAACAGGCTTCTAAGAGGTAATAACAAAGCATAACAAAATATAATATAATAAGATAAAACAAAAAAAAATCACATCCAAGTTGGACAAGGCAAATCAACAGAAGAGAAAGAGCCTAAGAGAAGGTATAAGAAACAGACCCACTTGTTCACACACTCAAGAGTCCCATACAAACATAAAACTGAAAGTTATAATATATACACAGGAGACCTGATGAGAACCTGTGTAGGCCTTGTGCTTGCTGCATCAGTCACTTGTTCAGTTGATTGACGGGACCTGGTTCTCCTGGTGTCCTCCATGCTCTCTGGCTCTTACAGTCTTTCTGCCTCCTCATCAACAGTGTTCCCTGAGCTCTGAGGGGAGGGATTTGATGGAGATATCCCATTTAGAGCTGAGTGTTCTGAAGTCTGTCTGTCTGTCTGTCTCTATCTCTGTCTCTGTTTCTGTCTGTGCGTGTGTGTGTGTGTGTGTGTGTGTGTGTGTGTGTGTGTGTGTGTAAAACATCGCTGTTTGTGGGTCTCTATTTTTGTTCCCAACTGCTGGAAGAGGAAGCTTCTCTGATGATAGCTATAAGGCACTGATCTATGAGTATAACAGAATATCATTAACAGTCATTTTATCACTACTTTTTCTTTTTTTAAAGGTCAATAGTATTTGATTTTTGCCTAGTTCTCTGTGCTATTTAGCCTCCAGTTTTTGATCACCCAAGCAATGTCAGGTAAGGGTTCCATCTCATGGAGTCAGACTTAAGTCAAATCAGACATTGGTTGGTTACTCCCGCAAGCTTTGTGCCACCATTGCCATAGCATATTTTTCAGGAAGCACAGATTATAGATCAAAGTTTATGGCTGGGTTGGTGTTTATGTTTCTCTTTTGGTTAGACTGCAGAGTACCTTCCTGCACCAAAGACCCTGGAACATAGGGATGAAGGTTCTATGTGTGTACAAGCTCAACTTCTCCATTTTCAATGACTTGTGTGGGTATTATATTCAGCAATGGGGTTTTGCTGTCAGTTTGCAGAGAAGCAACCTATTTTCTTAACAACATCTAAGAATGTTTGGGAATTTCCATGGGACCCCTTTGACCAATAACAATTGAATATAACCTAGTTCTGGTGCTGGAAACTTTGGTGACAAGAAAAGGTCAGTTGAGACTCCATATCCCATATTATTTGGAAATTTCATTTAGGATCACCTTCGTAGATTTTAGGAAGTTCCCACTGTCATGGGATTCCATACCAGACCTCAGTTGTAGCTGCCTTCCCTCAAACTCCTGGCCTATGGTAGTTTGAATGTAATTGGTCCTCATAAGCTCAGAGGGAGTGGCACTATTAGGATGTGTGGCTTTGTTAGAGTAGGTGTGGCCTTGTTGGAGAAGTGTGTTGTTGTGGGATGGGCTTTGAGTTCTCCTATGCTCAAGTATCAGACCACTTCCTGTTGCTTGTAAGATGTAGGACTCTCAGCTGCTTCTCCAACCCTACATCTGCCCGTGTGCCACCATGCTACTTCCCACCATGATGATATTTAACTAAACCTCTGAAATTGTAAGCCAGCACCAATTAAATATTTTCCTTTATAAGAGTTGCTGTGTTCATGGTGTCTCTTCACAAGAGAAACCTTAACTAAGAAGTAAGTTGGTACCAGAAACTGGGGTATTGATTTTATAGGCCAGACCATGTTTTTATTTGTAGGAATTTGGACTTTGGTACTTTGGTTTAGGAAAGCAGTGGAATGCTTTAAGCATTGCTTAATGGCCCATACTAGCAAGAGCATGAAAGACAGGGGTGCTGAGTGTGATTTGATGAATTGTGGGGGCCTTACTCAAGAGGTTTACAGAGGAGAAGGATGTTAATATGTGGCCTAGAGATCATTCTTGTGATACTTTGTTGAAGAATGTGGCTGCTTTTTGCTCTTGTCTGAAGAGTCTACCTGAGGCTAAAGTGAAGAGATTTGGATTAATTCCTTTGGCAGATGAAATCTCAAGACAGTGTCATATAGACTCTGTCGTGTGGTTATTAGTGTTAACACTAATGAAGACTTATGATGAAAGAAGGAGGCTAAGCAAGAGGGAAAAAAGTAAAATTTGAAGAGAAAAAGTGCACCAGGAAGTGGAATGGAACAAAATCCTCTGTTCAAGGAGATAAACAGATTAAGGAATGGAATAAAGGGAGTGGTAACCCCAGGGCAAGATCCCACCCAGCTAAGTTACCAACATGTGAAAAGAAATTAAGGAAAAGCTCAGAGTCAGGTATGGTGGTGCACACGTTTAATCCCAGCCCTCCAAGGCAGAAGCTGGTGGATCTCTGAGTTTGAGGCCAGCCTGGTCTACAGAGCAAGTTTCCAGTCAGCCAAGCTTAGACAGTGAAAGACAGAAAGCTGGTGAAGATGTAATTGAATGAGGGGGTCATATTCCAGTTCCAGCAAGTAGCAGAACTTGGCAGCTTCAGCCACATGGTTCTGGAGTTAAGGATAGAGGAAAGGGGCTTATAGATGAAATTTTAAATGGTTTTATTAAATAAGAAACACAGAGCCAAATACCAAGTTAAAAGCCCAAGAGATCAGAGCAAATAGCCTTTAGCTTACCAGTCACTGCCGTCCTTCCCCTGAGAGAGAGAACTTCTCCTGTGTGACCTGTCTTTTTATTGCCTTTCTGTTCTACCTTCTCATTGGCTCTAAACCCAACCACATGATTTCCCATTCACTGTCTGTCTATACAGACCTCCAGTTCTCTACGGTTCATACTGGGATTAAAGGTTAGGGTCACTCGGCTGTGTCTTTGACTATACAGAGACTCTGCCAGACATGTGATCAGATTAAGGGTGTGTGCCACCACTGCTGGACTTCTGCTAAATGGCTTGCTTTTTGCTCTGATCCCCAGGCAACTTTATTTAATAACATACAAATAAAATCACATTTCAGCACAATGTGGGATATAGAATTTGCCCCCCAAGATTAAGGAAAACCACTGAGGCCAGGCATGTGTCAGGGGCATCCCTGAATAGAGGCCTAGAGAGGCCATTGTGTGAAGCTGCAATGTTGAAGCCTGGATTGCCTTGGAGACCCTGAGATGTTAGAGAGCCCAGAGTCATGGGATACCTGCTGAGGAGAGCTGCTAACAGGGAGGGAAAACAGCCCAAGAGAAAGAAATGTGTTTCAAATCAGCAAAACTGAGTGGCATTGGAGATCTGAAGAGCATTTTGACATTAGACACGGAGATGCAGAGTTTGGAGTTTGCCCAGCTGGTTTTTGGTCTTCCTTTGGTCCAGTATTTCCTTGCTATTCTCTCTTCCCTATGTTTTGGAATGGTGATATATGTCCTGTGCCATATGTTGGAAATACGTGATCTGCTTTTTTATTTTGATTTTATAGGGAATTACAGTTAATAGATTGCTTGAATCTCAGAAGAGACTTTGAACTTTGGACTTTTAAACAGTCTTGAAACTGTGATAGACTATGGGGACTTTTAAAGTTGGACTAAATGCATTTTGCATTATGATACTGTTACAAGTTTATTGGGGCCAGGGAGTGGAATGTGGTAGTTTGAATGTAATTGGCCCCCATAAGCTCATAGAGATTGGTACTATTAGGAAGTATGGCTTTGTTGGAGTAGGTTATGGCCTTATTGGAGGAAGTGTGTTACTGTGGGGGTGGGCTTTGGGGTTTTCTGTGATCAGAATGCCACCTAGTGTCTGAGCCCACTTCCTATTGCCTTCTGATCAAGATATAGCCAACCATGTCTGCCTGCATGCTACCATGCTCCCCACCATGATGATAATGGACTGAACCTGTGAAACTGTGAGCTACCACCTCAATTAAATGATTTTCTTTATAAGAGTTGCCGTGTTCAAGGTGTCTCTTCACAGCCATAGAAATCCTAACTAAGACACTACCTGACTCTCTGGTTCTAGTTCCTCCTTCTGCCTCTAGTCAACCCACAATGTCTATTATTTTTACCCCCTCTCAGGAAGCTCAATGTGTCCTCCCTAGTCCCTTTCTGAGTCTGGATTACCTCACTCAGGATGATTTTTTTTTCTAGTTCCATCCACTTGCCTTCAAATATCATGATGTCCTTTTTTTAAGAGTTGAGTAGTACTCCATTGTGTAAATATACCACATCTTCTTTATTCATTCTTCCACCGAGGGACATCTAGGTTGTTTTCAATTTCTGGCTATTGTAAAAAAGAGCAGTAGAGAACATGGTTGAGCAAGTGTCCTTGTGTTATGGTGATTCATCCTTTGGATATATGTTCAAGTGTGGTATTACTAGGTCTTGAGCTAGATCAATTCCCAACTTTCTGAGGAACCACCACACTGATTTCTGTACTGGCTGTACAAGTTTGCACTTCCACAAGAAATGCAGGAGTGTTCCTATTATTCAACATCTTCTCTAGCACACACTGAAATTTGTGTTATTGATCTTAGCCATTTTGACAGCTATAAGATGGAATCTCAAAGTAGCTTTGATTTTTTCCCCCTGGTGACTAAGGGAGTTGAACATTTAAGTTTTTCTTAGTCATTTGAGTTTCTTCTATTGAGAATTCTCCATTTAGATCTACACCCCATTTTTAAATGGATTATTTGATTTTTTGACATCTAGTTTCTGGAATTCTTTATATATTTTGGATATTAGTCTTCTGTCTGATCTGGAATTGGTAAAAAAAAAAAAATTCCATCCTGTAGGATGCTCCTTTGTCCAAATGATGTTGGTGATAGTAATCAGCGCTGGTTGGTGTTGGGCACTGGTTACCACGTGGAAAGGTCACGGTCATGACAGAACCCAATGGTACTTTTTAGAGCTTTACTAGGGGGGAAAGGGAAGGGAGCCAGGCCTGGGGGGAGGGAGCAGAGCAGAGAGGGAACAGAGAGAGAACACAGAGAGAGAGTGGGGGGGTCCAAGCCTGGCTTTTTAAGGCGGGTATTGCATGACCATGCAGCGGGTAGTAGTCGACAGCGCCCATTGATGACGTAAGACGCTGCACATATACAGGATCCTAACAGTTGGCCTTTGCCTTACAGAAGATTTTCAGTTTCATGAGGTCCCATATATTAATTGTTGATCCTCACATCTGTGCTTATGTTATTCTGTTTGGAAAGTTTTCTCTCATGCCAATGAGTTTAAGGCTATTTCCCACTTTTTCTTTTGTCAAGTTCAGTGTATTTGGTTTTATGTTGAGGCTTTTGATACATTTAGGGTTGAGTTTTGTACAGGATGATAAGTATGGATCTATTTGTGTTCTTCTATTTGAAGACATCCACGTTAGACAGCACCATTTGTTGAAGATTCTGTCTTTTTTTCCAGTGTATGGTTCTGGCTTCTTTATCAAAAACAGGGTTCCATAGATGTGCAGGTTTTTGTTGGGCCTTTAATTTGATTCTGATGATCAATGTGTCTGTTTTTATGTCAATATCATGCTGGGTTTTGGTTTTAGGGTTTTTTGTTTTGTTTTGTTTTGGTTTTTAACTGTAGGTTTATAGTATGGTTTGAGATCATGAATAGTGAGACCGCCTATATTTCTTTTATTGTTCAGGATTATTTTAGCAATCTGGCATTTTTGGAGTTTTATATAATGCTGAGAATTGTCCTTTCAAGATCTGAAAGGAATCAGGTACACAGAGGTTTTTAAAGATAGGATTACTGTTGCTTTTATAATTTTACTATTATTATGAACAAGAATTAAATGTAAAATGGGACTTAGGAGTAGCTCAGTGTGTAAAGATACCTACTATGAAGGCTGTAACCCTTAGTTCAAGCCCCAAAATTCACATGGAGGAAGGAAAGAATTGACCACTAAATATTCCTCTGCCTTCCATATGTACATTGTCACACACACACACACACACACACACACACACACACACATAAATAGCATAATAATTTTTCTACAAAGTATGATGTCTAAAAATGATTGAGGTGACATGAAGAGGTGGGGATAGTAGGGTCAGATCCATTGGAAAGGGGAATTTGAAAAGGGAAGAACTGGTTTTCAGGGTGAACGTGTGATGCAAGTCAGATTAATGTGAGTATCCAGATACTTAGTGAAGAAGAAGAGTATGGTACCCTGATATCTCATAGCACTTAAAACATCAAATCAAATTAAGTGAAATGAATTAGGACTTGAAATTGAAAAACTACCCGTGTTAGAAATAGTGTTTTTGTTTTTGTTTTTATGGTTTCAGCTATACTAACAACAAAGCTAAAAGGAAATATGAGAGTCCATTGCACAATAAGACCTTTGTACCATAAAGAAAACACACAACAACGTAGAAGAGCAATGCACGGAATGCAAACAAAAGCAAATAACATAGCTTATGAATACTCAATGCTTGGCACAACATAAGAACCTAGAGTATAAAGGGGAAAGGGGGCATAAAAGATGGATTTTTTTTATAGCAAATCTACAAATCAACAACAGGTGTATGAAAAAAATAACAAATATCATGATTATCAGGGAAATGTGAACCCATTAGGTACCACCCCATACCCAATTGAATGGCTGATATCAATGTGTTAAATTCATGATTATTTCATAGGAAGCTTGAAATTCATGACTTAGTAAAATGGACATTTGTATTCTCATGTAAAGAACAGTGTGCATGCTCTTTAATATGTTAAAAATGGAATTACATTGTGATTATAATTTAGTAATTCCACTTCTGTGTGTGTGTAATAAAATCTTTCTCAAGATTTTCATAGCAGCATTAGTCATGATAGTCATATAGAAACAAATGCACATCAATGAATTAATGAAAAAGCTGACATTTTATGCATATAAATATATGCATAACATGCAGATTTACATATACACATATAAGTACAAAGACATAATGGAATATTATTCTATCCAGTGGGGGAAAACAAAAATTTGTCACTAGTGGCAGCATAGATTAAACTGAAGACAGTGTGCTAGGAGAAATCAAATGACACAGGAAAACACACACTGTCACATAACAAAGTCATGGAAGGAGAGTAGAGAGGTGGTTGTCAAAGCGAGAATAGAGAAGGGAAATCAAGTGATGCTGAATAAATAGCTCAGTCTGTACTTATCCAAACTGATATCCTCTGGAGAAGAAATGCTGGGTATGCTGGGTGACACTAGAGCAGATCATAAGCAGTCTTATTGAAACATGCTCACATGTCCTCTGATGAAGTATCAACCTTAGAACATGTCCTGATAACTGCAATAAGTACTAAGAAATGCTTAATGTAGAGGAAGAAAAGAGAAGGAAGTGAAGGAGAGAGAGAAGGAATGAAGAATGGAAAGACTGGAAGTTATATGTGATGAACACTGTCCACATTAGCTTGATTGTATTGACAAGATTGTAATATACGCATACATCAAGACATTGTCAACATTTTCATTTTAAATCATTTTGTATGTGAACATTTGCAGGAAATAACAACATTCACGTGCACCATCTCTTTCCTGAAGGGAAAGGATCAGTCCTTTAACAAAAAACTGAGAAGCATTACCTTGAAAGTAATTTGTGTTACTCACATTCATATTAACATTTCATGACCAGAGCTTTTAGTTGACAGTGGGGATAACCTTAACTCACAACACTTATTGATGGAGATGCAGAGAGAGTTTATTCCATGGGTGGCATAAAATACAGAGACAGTATCAGTACACAAGCATTTTGATGTGGGGAGCATTAAAAAGAGGTTATGTGTTGTAGAAAAATGACTGTATCAACCATTGACCCTGAAGTATATATAACATGAGAACTGGATAGTTAATATATACACTACCACATGTTCATCCGAACATTGAATAACATACTTCAGGCTTTCTGAGTCTCAGCTTCTTTTATTAGGAAGCACCAACCTCTCAAGGCCTCTGTCCTTATGCTGAACACAGGAGTGAGCTTGGTTATCTGTCAATGAGCAGATTAAATCTTCCTTATCATTCTCCATTGAGAATTCTTAGGCATGAAAACAGCCTGGGAAAATCTGATTTCAGTCAAGAAGGAAGTGGTTGTGTTCTCTCACCTATCACCTGCACAGAAATTCACCAACTATGATTGCAACATCCTGAGCAATCAGCAGGCTGTTAAAACACCTGCCTATAAGTGAGAGAAAATACATAAACTACACAGCTGTGAAGTCTGAAAATGCCTTCTTAAATGTAATGTCACAGTGTATTACAGTAGCATTTCTGTGTAGATGCAACATCAACAGTTTACGGCCTAGTCACCCAGAGACTTTCATTAATAGCTTGGCTATCTTCAGCCAGCTTTCAGGATAGAGTGGAAGACCAGATAACTATCACATATATAGACATTGTGTATGACATAGCCACCATGATGGTGTTTATCCACCTGTTACTGTACCTTGGCCAATTATTCCTAAAAAGGTTTACTATAAATCAACTCTACAGCTACTACGATGATGAAGGCTAAGCATGATCATTTAAATCAACTCTGGTACAAATAAAACTAATTGTTAGACATCACAAGATTGAATACCTGCTCTACTTTATTATGACTAAAGAAACATTTTGAGCCTGAATTTAAAGCCCCAGGTGATAAATGATGAAAGGCAATAGAGGGTACCCTGTTTCTCCATGAGGAAAAGGCCCTGTTCTGAGTTCCTTTAGGTAAATCTGGGATGCTGTTTATTTATGTAAGCAAGTTCTGTTGAAGGAAAGCCCAACTAAGTTGTTTACATCCTGTCTCTGGCACTTGTTCAGAGTAGAGACTCATTGCAATTCTTTGTGCTCTCCAGTTAATGTATTTACTGACTGCCTCTCTGCAGAAAAAAATAATTTAACTGCTGTTGTAAGTAAATGGATAATCTCAGTAGTATTTAGGCACACTAACTTTTGCTATTTTATTATGGCAAGGTTTGGATATTCCTATTGTTGATGCAATATTTCCTGTCGTATGAATATTAAGAGACACTATTCTACTTTCTACACATATTAGTAGTGTGTCATTTTACTTCAATGCTATAAGCTTGTTTTGAAAGAAATGAAACTTGAGGGGTGACTAGATAGCTCAACAGTTAAAAGCTGTTGCTGTCAAGCCTGACAAATGGAATCCAATCCCTCGGACCCAATACCAGTACGAGAACTCTCACAAGTTGTCTTCTGAACTACACACACACACACACACGCACACACACACACACACACACACACACCATGGCATATCTGGACTGCCCCCTCCCACGCAAAAAAAAATTAAATTACAAAGAAGTTTTAAAACAACAAAAACTTTGTTTTCCTACATCCTGAAGTCCTGGGTTCCATCCTTAGCCCTGCATAGTCTATTCAAGTTGGTGCATACTTTTAATCCCAGCACCTAAAAGACAAAAGCAAGTGGACAAGAAGTTATGATGGATAGATTTGTCAACTTGATACAACCTCATATTACATGGGAAGACAGTTTTCACAAAGGATTGTTTACATTAAGTTGACCTGTGAAAATAATTGCCAATAAATGTGCCAAGACCCAATCCATTATGGGCAGCAATATGCTGTAAGCATGGGGGTCTGAACTGTAAGGGGAGTAGAGAAATTAAGGTGAGCACAAGCAAGCAAATAAACAGGTGTGCATCCATTTCTCTCCGACCTTGACTGTGGATGTGATGTGAATGCAGTCTCAAGGTTCTGCTGCTGCAAATTCCTCACAATAATGGATAATGGCCTGGAATTGTGAGCAAAAATAAATGTTTCTGTCCCTATTTCATTTTCTGAGAGAGCATTTTGTCACAGTAACAGAGATGAAACCAGGACAGAAGTTTGCATAGCAAGTTCAGGGGGTGCCTGGAACACATGCAACTCTGTCTCCAACAAAACTCAAAACAAACAACAACAATAAAAGAAAAGAAAGCAAGAGAAGTAGAAAAAGAGAAATAAAGGAAATATTTTAATTTCAGTGTATTCTGCCATCGTGATGATCTCATGTTGAAGATATGCTTTCCTAAAACGTACATCCCTCTATAAGACTGATGCCAACTGAGTTGATGCCTGAAAAGTGATGTTACATTTTTTTACCTTTGAGATAAAGTCTGAAATAATTATAGTTCTATTACTGCATAAAACATTATGACCAAAGCAACTTACAGAAGGAAGGTTTATTTGCACTTAGGATTCCAGAGGAGTAAGAGGGATCATTGAGAGATCAGCTGCCATGGCAGCTGGAACAGCAAAAGGAGAACTTACATCCTGAACCACGAATAGAAAGCAGAGAGGAAACTGGGAATGATACTTGGCTTTAAAAACCTCAAAGCTTTCCCTAGTGATATTTCCTCCAGCAAGACCATGTCTCCTAAACGTACTCAAATGGGTACCACCAACTGCTGACCAATTTTTCAAACATCTGAGTCTATTGGGCACATTCTCATTCAAATCTACACAGGATCTCATTGTGTTACCTAGATGTCCTAAAATATGCCATTGAATGTATTCTCCCTGAGGACAAGCTTTCATGGTACTGGAAGGTATCATGTAAACTTCCAAAGGAGACAGGATACCAACAGGCCCACCTAGCTCTGATGCCTATGTTCCACATCAGTGACAAGCCTGATGACCCTAAATGTATGACAGTGGCACACATAACTTGGCAGGCACCAACTCCTCTTTAACTGGACTTAGGTTCTACTCATATAATCCTTGGTACTGGAAACCTAGCAAACGAATCAGTGCTAGTGAAATTATGCTTATCCGAGGAGAATCTCCAACAACTAATTTTCTAAACCAGCATACTCTCTAACAATCTACACATATGTGTTCTTTTTTTTTTAAGATTTATTTATTTAATGTATATGAGTGCTCTATCTGCATGTACACCTTTACACACAGAAGAGAGCCACCATGTGGTTGCTGGGAATTGAACTCATGACCTGTGAAAGAGCAGCCAGTGCTCTTAACCTCTGAGCTATCTCTCCAGCCCCATATGTGTTCTTATACCCATAGATAAATGTAGTCTTCACCCCTCACCAAGGAAATTTCATCAGAGTGACCACTATAGAAAACCACAATAAATCTGTATGCAGAGTTATGAAGCCCGGTCCCAATGGATACAGCTATAAAACACTCCCACACCTAAGGCTGCAGCACAGTGGAAGGTGGGACAGAAAGACTGTAATAGTTAGAAGATCAGAGACTTTGCTGTGAGATTCTGTATCCTATCAACAAACATGGGATGAAAAAGGACATCAACAAAGATGCCAACCTTCATGGTGAAAGGCCCAGGAGGCCTTAATCGTACACACACACACACACACACACTATATATATATATATATATATATATATATATATATATATATATATATATATATATATATAAAACTCAGTAAAGCTGGGAGTGGAAAAGGTAGCCCTCCTCAGGAAAGAGCACACCAATCGGTAATTCAGTGCCAAATGGTCAGCCTTGAAAGTATGTATACAAATAGTGTTATATGGGCTCAACAGGTTATATTTAAGAATATGTGTGTGTATACAAATACATACATGTATGCAATAACAACTGATGAAAACAGAGGTCATGAACTTGACAGAGAAGGAGGAGGGGGTATATGGGAAAAAATGGGGGAAAGAAAGGGAAGGAGAAATGTTGTAATTAAAATGCAATCTCAAAAGTAAACAAAAAATTTTAAAGTATGGTCAAATATTTGACTATTTATGTCAGTGGTTTTCTTTGATGTGAGGACAAGCTAGCAAGGAACAGTTTGGTAGCCAGCATTTACAGCCCAAGTACTCTCCTGTAGTAGGCAGGTAGCTCACGTTCTGGTTACAAGCACTCATTTCTGAAGACATTCTTAATTTGGATTTTTGCTGCAAAATAGGATGGCTTGAAGTACTAGAAGTTTTCATGGTTTATATTGCAAACCAGTCTGGGGCTAGGGAAGTCTGTGTTGTCACATGTTCTGTGACCACATCCACCCTTGGATGACAGACTCTGATTATTTCTTTTCAGTACTCTGAACAATAAATATGGCCCACTTCTCTCTAAATTCAGCGCAAGACACCACACATCCCACACTAACAAGTGTGTGCATATTTAAGTGGACTTTATTAATTACTTTGAGATATTTAAGTAATCTAGTCTTAAGCAAACATCATCCAGCAATTTAAATCCTGAAATATCTGGTGTCTGGAAACTTTCAGTCTTTGCATTGTGGAGAGCTGATGATAGTTTTGTGCTTGGTGAAGCAGTTACAGCAAAAATCTTACTGTGGGAGCGGGGCTCAGTAGGACATTTCTGCTGCATGTTTTTACATACAGGGCAAAATAAATTTTATGAAACATTTTCTCATACATGTTCATATATATACATGCACATGGTAAATATAACATGTTTATGCTTGTGTCTCATTCTTCTTAGAAAGTATGCTGATAATTGGCCATTTGTGCCTTTTTTCCTGCTGTGTTCAAAGCATTTCTTAAACTTAGTAATGTACCATGGTTTCCACAGAAATGAGGACTAGTTTCTTTCTTATTTTTCTTGGAAGAACATTAATAGACTAAGGGTCTTGCTGAGATCACAGCTTTCATCTAGCAGGTGCTTTCTTGTTTTCTCAGCTGAGTGACAACTAAATGCTCATTTATTCATTAATTATAAAGGCATTTCCTAAGTAATTAACTCACATCAGTAAATACTATACATCAAAAAGTAGACTGACTGCATTATGTGAATAAATATGTACACATGAACACCTAAATATACTTGTATAAATACATATATGTAAAGAATGAACACATATATTGTATATATATGATATATATGTGACAATAAGCATGTGCTATATTGTATGAGGAATGCACATATATGTAAGACAAACACATCAACTGGCAATATAAATAGTTTGTAAAACATGGTCAATATATTTAGTGTGATCACCACTAATCTGACACAAATAATAGACAGCCTGCTGCTGGTTCCATATTCAGACAATTGAAGTCAGTCATGATGAAAACGTAGCAGAGAAAGCCTCTAACTAATTACTGTGGAAGTCAAGCATCTGTAGACTTTCAATACCCATCAGTATCAAATGGTAGTGTTCCATGATGTGAATGTGACAGAAAGAGCCTCTGTGGAAGTTGGGCAGCTGTACATATCCTATGTCATATGTCAGTATTACAGTGAGCAGCTATGGGTGATTGATATACACCATCTCACTGACCTCCTTATGATCTGTGTGTTACAATTTCACTGTCAAACAAATATAAAAGTGTACATGTGTCTATAATGTAAAAATAGCCTATAATGTAAAATCAACCCATGATACCTATCCATATATTCAGATATTGTAATGGATATGAGGAAGTGTAAGCATTTGGGGAATTATGGAAGAGCTGGCCATGTTCTGATGCCATAAGCATTTTCACCCAAGTCAAAATAATTCTGGAACAATTTTAGATTTTTTTGGAAGTGCCATGGATTTTGTGTATAGGGAAAATGAAATTAATATTTACCTAGTCTCTGCCCAAGTCATTATTATTGTTACACTACAAGGACTGTGTAATGTGACAATAATACATAAGAAAAATACATACTTTACAATTTGTATCTATAATTTCATCAAGGAATTGTAGAACTCTGTGGTATTGTATTCCCCCAAATATTGTGCATGCTAATAAACTTATCTGGAGTCAGAGACAGAATATCCACAATATTAAACATAGAAGTTAGGCACTGGTAGCACACGCCTTTAATCCTAGCATTCCAGAGAGAGAAATCCCTCTGGATCTCTGTGAGATCAAGGCCACATTGGAAACAGCCAAGCATGGTGACTCACGCCTTTAATCCCAGAAAGCCAGCCTTTAATCCCAGGGAGTGATGGTAGAAAGCAAAAAGGTATATAAGGCGTGAGGACCAGAAACTAGAGGCATTTGGCTGGTTAAGCTTTTAGGTTTCAAGCACAGTTTAGCTGAGAGCCATTGGGATGAGGATACAGAAGCCTCCAGTCTGAGGAAACAAGACCAGCTGAGCATCCGGTGAGGTGAGGTAGCTGTGGCTTGTTCTGTCTCTCTGATCTACCAGCATTGACCCCAATAACTGGCCTCGGGTTTGATTTTATTAATAAGAACTTTTAAGATTCCTGCTACAGAACTCCCTGTGAAAATCCTTGGTGTCCTCTAACAACCATCAAAAATCCCTCATTGCACAGGACAGTTATCCCTGCAGCATTAACCATAAATAACATCCTTATTTCGAAGGCATACATGCTCCAAGGTCTACAGTATTACACCCAGTGCAGATGAGTGAAGTTATCAATTACAATGGATACACTCATAAAAGGAACTTGAAATTTCCTAGTATACAACAAAATTCCAGATGCTACATAAGATATAAATCGTAACTGAGAGCTTGAAGTTCTCGGGTGCATTTCAGATATTGTGAGACAGAGGAACTCAACTGATCTAAGGGAACACTATTTTAACTCCTTCAAAAAATATTATAAGATGACTGAAATAGAGAGATTCAAACTGCAGTAGTGGATACAAAGATTGCTGAGTGCCACTTTAGTAAGGAATGATGGGGTCCTGAAGAATGCCAGTGGTGAGTGAGTAACTTGAAGCAGATAATTCTTAAAGGACAGAAAATGCTTTGCTGATTGATTTGCCCATGTCAGTCATGGTCATTGCTATAACTCCCTCCTGATAGTCATTTGTGAAAGTAGCTTGGTGTGTGTGATATCTTATAAATGTAATTGCATGTAGCTTGTCTCAAAGTCAAAGACATTCTAGAGAAAGACTTCAAATCCACCCCCAAACAAAAACATGAATCTGTCAGAATGTTTTCATGCATTTAAAATTAAAACAAGGAAATATAGGTCATCATAAATTAAACCCAAATACATTGGACATTTTACTCCTGCTTCTACAGTTACTGTGTAGACAAATTTCTAAACAGTCTTATTAAATAAGAAACACAGAGCCAAATACAGGGGTGCAAGCCATAGAGATCAGAGCAATAGCCGCCAACTAACCTTAGCCAACCACATCGCTGTAGCTTCTCAAGAGAACCTCTTCCTGTCTAACCTGCACCTTTATTGTCTTACTTACACTTTATTGTCTTACCTTCTCATTGGCTCTTAACCCAGCCACCTCACTTCCTCATCACTGCCTGTCTATACAGACCTCCAGGTCTCTATGGTTGGTACTGGGATTGAAGGCGTGTGTCACCATGCTTGGCTGTGACCTTGAACACACAGAGACTCTGCCTGCCATGTGATCACATTAAGGGCATGTGCTACCACCACCTGACTTCTGTTTATGGCTGGCTATTTTCTCAGATCTCCAGGCAAACTTTGTTTATTAATATACAAATAAAATATCACATTTCAGCACAATAAAATATCACCACATTACTGTACCAAAGAATATATAAATACTGCTGCTCAACTTTCAAAGAAACATCCAGAAGGCTAAGTTTCATGATAGAATACAATCACCCCATTAGAAAATCATCAATTAAGGGACTAAAAAACCCATGATAATCAAGGGAAAAAATGAAAAAAAAAACTATGTATGTTTGTAAGTTGCTTCTTAGTTCATATTGTAATTGCAATGAACTTCTCAATGCCTAGTCAGAAAATTTCAGGCAAGAAATACATTTTCCATTAAAATTTCCTTTTGTGAGTTTATATAAAATAATTCACATTGATTATGTGATTGCTTATTTCAATGAAGCTTCATAATATCAACACAGATTTTTTTCCTCCACTCACAAAATGGACCATTATCTTTTGTGAAAATGACCTATACAATATTAAAACCATGTACATTGCAACCATCAATTTTGACAACCTTCAATATTTAAAATATGTTATTTCCAATTTAATTGGTAAAACAGTTGCTTCTATTAAAATACAAAAACTTTAAATTGGTTTAATTATTAAAACAAAGAATTTAAGAGTATTAAAGTGTGGAACCATTAAGGCAGGGTATCATACAGCAAGGTATAAATCTCACCAATCTTTGCTCTTACTGGAATACGGTAACTGCTTCAGTTATCATATAGAAGTGATCTCTCTTTTGGGAGAATTTCGAGTTAATGCAAAATTTAGGCTCAAGAAAGTAATATTAAAAAATTGATAACATTAAACATGCTAATATACAGAGAGAGCTCCAAAATATAACAAGAGAAACTAATCCTATGCTAACTGCAATGGGGCACTAGTTTAGCCTTTGGCCTTGTTTTTTTGTTAAGCTGTTGAATAACTGGCCCATACATGATTTTGTTTAACTGATGCAGTGGATAGAAGTTTCACGACAAATATATGATGCGCATCAGGAAGACGAGTGAAAGCATTTATGTTTTAGTTTCTCAAGTTCTGGCTATCTATTACTACCATTGTCATGGGCCCACAGATTATCTTCTAGTTTTCTCAGTGTTTAGAGCAACAGCTTTTTAAAAATAAATATTGTATGCAGTGAATTTATGGCCTCATGAAAAAAGTAAAATGAGAAGTACACTGATAAAGTCAAAATATACATGTTCCACACTTGGTTCTGTCCCTGCACATATGTTCCCTGATTGGTACCTAGAGCCGTTTCAACTTGCAGGTTAGAGGTGGAAGAGATTCTCAAAATTCAAGACGTCGTGGTCCTTGTTCCCATGTTTTTAACATCAAAGTGAAAAACCTGCTTTATCTGTGAGCATCCAGATGACTGTAGGAAGGATGAATTTCATTTGGTAGAGAGTGAATGGATATACTTATATTCACCCATTCAAGACACTGATCTCTCACATAAGCTTACATAATTACTGTAGTAATTTGATATACAGAGTAAAGACAACCTTGGTTCCTCAGCAACTATCCAGATGGATCTCTCATCTGAACTACAATAGCTCATGGAATCTGGAATTAAATGTTTTCTCCAAAATTACCTATAATTTTTTTAAACATTTATACACTTAATATGAAACAAAGGGTTAATCAAATGTGAAAATTATATTTATATCCCTATAAACGTTACATAATACACTGATAACAAAAATATTTTTGAAATCTCAATGTACATGAAATATACAGAATATTTTAATGGAAATGCCTTCTACAGAAAGCTTAGGAAAATACTTGTTTGCAAAGTAAATCCAAGCTATTATTATAAAGACAAAGACATAAAAATGAAAATTCAAAATTACTTACTATATGGCTTAAGCATAGTTTCTATCATAATTTATAACATTTTACAACAATATTAAACAGTCAGACATTATGGTGCATGCCTGTAATCTTGCACATGGGAGGTAAAGTTGTGAGATCAAAAGTACATGGTCATCATTCCACTAGAGAGCAAAGGAAGTCTGGGCTACGGGAGAAACTATCTAAATAAACAATCAATCAATGAAATAAAATAATAAACCTAAACAAGAAATAGAGAAAAGATACTAAATAAATATTTTGTTAAATTAAGTCAATAAAATTAATTTAATGAGTGTTATATAAAAGCAGAGAAGGTTAGCGCTACTCTTTACAAGGCTGGAAGAGACTCTTGAAAAAGAAAACGGAAAAAAAAGTAATTTAATGAAATCAAACTGAAGGACTATATATACCTGATATCTCTTTGATCTATATGCTCTTATCATGCAGTCATTATCATTCAGCAAAGAATTTTATGACATGTCAGTAGGAAGCAAGGGGGGAATTTATTAAGCAAAGCTGAGTGCAGACTTATGGAATCAGACAGAAGTAAGGGTGTAAAGAAAGAGGCTGACTCAAGTGCCCCAGCAACTACTAGTCCACCCTCTGGCTTCTGGAGTTACAGTCTTCTAAAGATAGCATGTGAGTTAAGATTATTTGAAGTTTAAAGACTAAGTAAAGAAAAAGTTGTGGAATAAAATTTTTCTTATTAAAATCCATACTGATATAAAATATGTAAGATTAACGGTTGTTTTTTAGATTAACGTAGATGTAATGATCTACCCTTTTCCCCCCATTATTTCTATATCAGAGTGGGGCTGATAATGTTTAAATGTCTTGTCAGCAGTTATCATTGGCTTCACAAATTGATTCTTACTGAAGCTGGGCTCTTAACTCTCCCTTACAAAGAATGGTGAAGGAGGGAGCTGTCACTTTTAATAACAACATTTTAGGTGGATGACTCCTAAATCATTTCCGTATTATAAATTTAAATCTCAAGGAGGTAAGGAATAAAATTAAAATTCAATATTTTCAAAGTAAATTCTGTAAGTAAGACAAAGGAGGAAGGAAAAATTTTGCCTGAGGTTGAGTTCAGTGGCAGAAAAGGAGCTTAGACTACGTTATATACTAACAAACCGGGCACACGAGTAAATTCATTATATTGTGCAGTTCAAGAGTTTCAGAGAAGTAGTTTTAATTTATAAAAGAAACTCCTGTCTCTAACATGTTGTCTTAATTACTCTTCTGTTGTTGTGACAAAAGACTATGACTAAGGTATCTTACAAAGGAAAGGTTTAGTTGGCTTAAGGCTTCAGAAAGTTATTCTATGATGGTGTGGCACAAAGGCAAGGTGGCAGCAACACCTGGCATGCCTCCTCCGACAAAACCACATCTACTAATCCTCCCCAATATGTTTCACTAACTGGGGACCAACTAACAAATACAGGAGCCTATCGAGGTCATTTTCATTCAAATCAACACGCGTGTCCAATGGCTCAGTAATTAATATATTAAACACTAAGGCATGTATGACAACATATATCCAGCTAAATAGGAGTTAGTTTTTATCTGCCCTTGTATTTGAAGGTTACTCTTTTTTTTTTGTATTTTAGGTGAATTTTTAGCACATTAACTAAGCTGTGAAGTTTCAATGTCAGTGGTGTCAATGACATAAAAGAGACACTAGCAAATTCTAAGTGTCAGGTCAGAGTAAAATTGATTTTAAAATTTGATTTAGGAATCCTGGAGTATTGAACAGATAAGCTTGGTAGTCAGGTACTGCTAATAAAACTTTAATAATATAAAAATGATGAGTTTTACTACTTTTCAATTTTAGACATTCTGAATTTATTTCTAACAAAGTGGATTACCTCCCACAGTTTCCTTTATACATTGAAATGAATCACTCCTCCTACTGAGATAAGAAAGTCTCTGTGTGCTCTCATTAAGTTGATCTTCACTTAACTGATTCTTACCTACAAAGAGATCGAAGTCATTTTAAGGCCATACTGATATTTTTAACCACCTAAATGACCCCAATTTGAAAACTCATTTTGCTGAATTATATGCACTTTTTTAAGGAAACTGAAAAAAGATGTTGTCCCAACAGTTTTAATTTCTCAAATTGAGAAAAATTTATTTAAAAGACATTGAATTATATTAGATTTATTTTCTGGTTGGTTGGATTTGACTTTTTAACCTTATTTTCATCAATTCTTTGAGACTTTCACATATCTACAAAGTATTTTGATTACATTTACCATCAGAACTCCCCTAACACCTCCTGGATCTACACCTTATGCTTCATAAGTTCCTGCAAATTTCGTGTCCTTTATTTTTGTTGTGGTTTTTAAATAACTTACTAAGTCCAATTTGCTCTGCCTATATATGCATGGGTCTATGGTAATGGGGTCATCATCAAAGCATCCTGGAACTACCAGGGACTACCTCTCTCAACAAAGCAAACAAACAACAACAACAACAAAACCCTGACCCTCCCTCTCCTAGTGGCCATCAAATTTTAATAGCTCCTCAGCTAAGAGTGGGCCAAGCCACACTTCCATGCTGGAATGCTCACTAGTTTGATGTTGAGTGGGTGTTCTATAGGCAACCTGAGCTGTTGTGAGTTCAGAAGTGGAGTAATTCTGTAATATCCTTAAGATTA
Source organism: Peromyscus eremicus (assembly GCF_949786415.1). Taxonomy (NCBI): domain Eukaryota; kingdom Metazoa; phylum Chordata; class Mammalia; order Rodentia; family Cricetidae; genus Peromyscus; species Peromyscus eremicus. The sequence goes on along the minus strand of NC_081416.1, from coordinate 143,764,554 downwards.
TAATAGCCAGAGGTTGGGAAGAACTGGGGTGAAGGAATAGATCAGATTTTTAATGATGCAGGACATCAAAATGTTTTTGTACATTTGAAAAGTTATTTCCACCCTGAAAAAGAAACCTAAGGCCTCAACAACACAATAAGCAATATGGTAGTGAAAGTATTATCATAGAGCTGGAACTTGAGGACAGTTCTAAATAATACACCACAAAGGAAGCTCAATGACCTTGTACTCAGCTAAAAGAGTATTTTCATTCCAATGTTTCCCCTTCTATTACCTTCCTACCATTTGCCAAATACATTGGGCCAAGTTTATATTGAACTGAACTGCCTACTGAGACTCATCCCATGCAAGAGAAGGAAAAAAAAAACATCCAAAGACACTGTCTTAGCCAGTGTTTTCTTGCTGTGAAGAGACACCATTATAAAAGAGACACTCTTATAAAAGAAAGCATTTAATTGGAGATTGCTTGCAGTTTCAGATGTTTAGTCCATTATCATCATGGCAGAAAGCATGGAGGCAGACATGGTGCTGGAGAAGGAGCTGAAAAAGTTCTACATCTGGATTCATAGGCATCAGGAAGAAAGAGACACTGGGACTGGCTTAAGCACTTGAAAACCCAAAGCCCAGCCCCAGTGACACACTTCTTCCTACGGGGCCACACTTTCTAATCTCTGTCAAGTGGCACTACTCCCTAATGATCAAGCATTCAAATATGGCCTATGGGGGCCATTCCTATTCAGACCACCACAGACACTAGCAACTTTGGTTTTACAGTACCAATAGGAGAAAGTGGATGGGTTATGTTTTCCTTAACTCACATTAAATACACAAACAAGAGAGTCATTGGAAGTGATACACCTAAAGTATGATGCTATCTACTGTCTCTCCTAGAATTCCATCCTGGTTACTGTTGGGAATAAATTCCCGGAAAGAAGCTGTATCTGCAGAGAATGATTAATTAAAACCACAGAACTGTGAAGAGGTAGAAATGCTGCAGGTCCTGAGGCTAATTACCTTGTCTCGAACTGCTTCTGACATTTCTTGCCACCCTCAGTCTCAGAACTAACATCTTGTGACTAATAGATAAAAACCTTTTTGAAATCTATCGGCTTATCAGTCCACTAGCTTCCACCAACCCCAAAGTATAGAATGTCATCAAATAACATCGTAGGCCTAAAGAAAAGCTGGCTGTATCTTTCTGTAACTGCCTCTCTGATGTACCCACTGATGTTTTTGATGTTGCCTTGATTTGTGACTGTCTTTGTTCTGTAAAGCTATAAAAACTAGCCAGGTGGTAGTGGCACATGCCTTTAATCCCAGCACTCGGGAGGCAGAGGCAGGCAGACCTCTGTGAGTTCGAGGCCAACCTGGGCTACAAAAATGAGTTCCTGGAAAGGCACAAAGCTACAGAGAAACGAGAAACCCTGTCTCGAAAAACCAAACCAAACAAACAAACAAAAACTATAAAAACTTGCTGCTTCCAATACATATCATGGAATTTCAGGTAACCTAAATATGTGATCCTGGGCCACAGTCACCCATATATCCTCCAGAATAAACTGTGTCTTTTATTATTTTGAGGTGAGAGCTCTTTCTACAACATTATCTGTGTTAGACCATCCTGTTCTTACTATACATTGTACATTAATTCTAGGATAATCTCAGTGAACGATGTTCTTTATAAACTCAGAATGTCATTGTCCTCCATTTATACAGTCCATGCCGTTTCAGACTAACCCCAGTGATCACACAGAACTATAGTGTTCCTCTCAATAAGACCCTATCTCCATATATACATGCCACTTTGTTTGACCTCTGTGAGATTAGGCATAGTACTTGTAAGTTTAACAAATCCCACTCCAGGTCTAAGCATGAAACCAATGCTCCTTCCTGATAATACTCTTTGGAAATCAAACAATTAGCCTCTGATTCCCTAGACAGCCGTAATTTCCAGACAATACGTTATTGTCTTGTTTGAGAGGAAACAACTCTTAGTTCTTTCTTGTTTCCTAATGCCACTTGTCAGCACCTGGGCCTGCACACAACTACTCTACTGTAATTTTCAGAAAAGGGCAGAAAGAGCAACAAGAGGCTGAGTCCTAGGAACCAGGGGGCATCTCACTCACAGGCTGTTTCCATTTGTGTGGTGCAGAGTGTGGCCTCATCTATTATGCTCCTGAGACTCCTAATGCATCAAGAGGAATGTTGCAGAAACTCCCAGTTCCCAGTACCCTTCCTGCACAGCTAAGTAAACCATCTGCAAGTAGCTAGGATATATGGCAATAACACAACAGGTTTAGTTGCAGTGGATCATTTGCTCTATGTGCATTTTCCCAACATGTAGCTTACAATATAAATGAAAGAGTCATCACATGGAGACATAAAGCAGGGATAGGTATGTACTATTGAGACTATGCCAAGGTTCAAGTTAGCCACATTAACAGGCTATATGACACGGGATACTCTCTCACCAAGGAAAGCAGGGACAGCCTTTGAATTCTAAAAGATAACTCTTGAACTTATTTATTAGTTTGGTCAGTCCCCTTAAATTATTTACTTTTAATACTTAAGGTATTATTAGAAATAAATAAAAAGAAAACCACAAAAGTAACAGCATCATTGTTGGCAAAGCATTCTGGAGGCAAGGGGTATATTTTAAAGGTAGTTGGAAAAGACGCAGCATGTTTACTTAGGTGTCAGTAACTATTAAATATTAAGACTTCATAGATATTGGTTCTAGTAGTTTTCTCCCTCATTTTTCCTTGCTTAAGTCTCTTTTGTCTAACTTTTTTCTTATATATTTCAGTTCTCTATATTTATATTATGAGCACATGGTCTTTTGATATTTTACATAAAAGTGAATTTTATTTTCAGTTTAATATCAAGCTGTCTATTTTTGTCCTGTTGCAAATTTGAGAAAAAAAAACATTTTTAGAGACAGAGAAACTACAAACAATAGTACTATCAGATATTCAGTGATGCCCACTTTTTTTCCCCCACTGATAACAAACACACAGAATGAGAGATTTATTTTTAATGTCTTATAACTCAGGTAACCGATTTGTTTGAGGAACCAACATTTACTATTTTACACAATGTTACGACCAAACATCTTCCAAAAAGTGACGTAATGGAAGAAGGTTTGATTTGGCTCCCATTTGAGAGATTGTACTCCATTTGGCAGGGAAGCATGGTTTGGGGACTGTCTTGAGACTGTGGCCACAGAAGTATGAGGCTGCCTGCTCCTTCTTGGGTGACTAAGAAGCAGAGGGAAGACAGGAAGTAGAGCCCACTCCAAACCCCAATGTCCTCTCCTACTGACCTGTTTTCTCTAATGAAGCTCTACATCCACATGATCTACAGCCTCCCAAAACAGTGCCACCCACTAGGGACCAATGTCCTAACACTTCAGCCTATAGGGAACATTTCACATTCAAACTACAGCAGGCTCTCTTTTCTAGTCAAATGATGTTCTGCATGATTTTATAGTATTTAGCATGCAATCCTAATAACATTCCTGTTCTTTTTAACGTGTAGAAAGAAAGGGGGATCTTGCCTACTTGGGGCATTGGAATAAAGCCCTAGTAATGGCAGATCTTCTAAGAAGAGGACTCAACATCTGCCATCACTGTGTTTAAACGTTCCCATAATTTTCAGGTTCCAAAGCAAACAGAAGCGTACTGTGTCCAATTTATCTAATTATCAGACTACATGCTGTCTTTGCCCATTAACAATCTGCCAGTCCATTTTCCCTGTAAAATAACTGCCACAAAAAGTAAACACTTGCACACAAAACACAGACGTCCACAATATGCTCATACATATATACATACATGCATATTTATGTATTATAATACTTGATTGTTTTCAATTTCAATGCTACTGAACTTAGCAAGCTGTTTTATTTCTCTCAGATGTTACAGGAAGTAAACAAGGACATTTAACTTGGTTTTAGTCACTAAGACTGTGTGTACCGCTAACATTAGCAACATTCATTCTCCCCTACCCTTTTCATTAAAAATGTCTGTGTGTGTGTGTGTGTGTGTGTGTGTGTGTGTGTGTGTGTGTGTGTGTATACGTGTACATATATACACATATACACATCAGCTTGTTCTTGTAAGCTGTGTGTAATCAGTCACTCCTTTATATTAGGAGATCACAGTTATACTTAACTGAAGTGGTAAAAAGAGACCTTGAAGCAGCACAAACCTCAGCTCAAAGATCACTGCCCCATTCATGAACTTCATGGCCTGGCTGTATCTGAATTTGGGTTCACCAGCTTCAGTGTGGTCCAGTCCTGAGTATACAGCAAATCTTTAAAGCATGTCTGGCTCCTCATAAGATGCTAATGAATGCCATTTCCTGTGTTTATTTTCACAAAACTGAAATTCACTGCACTGAAGTACACATACTTTTAAAAAAATACAAATGTTGGTGTTGTACCCAGAGTCCCCCAAAGACTACCAAGAGACTGAATCCGATGCAAAAGTAAAGAGTCTTTGTACTGTTACAAGTTAATTCGGGACTCTCCATCCATCTGACACAGCAGCAGAGCAGGAGAGACCCTGAGTAGCAATGGGGCAGGGTTTTTAAAGCAAAGGGGGCTTGGGGTCTACGGACTGCATCAGAATAGACTCAGGATTGGTTTATGCAAGTGGCAATCATGCAGGTAACTTTTAATCAGCTAGGGTTAGTTGGGGGTTACAGTTATATTTGGGCAGGCCTAGACAAGTCCCAGGCTTTGTCCTTTAGCTGCCATGAAGGCTGGCTAGCCTAGCACATAATGTCTATAGGGCTGACTCAGTGGCCCAGGCTCTGTCCTTGAGCAGCCATGGAGGCTGGCTGGCCTACCATATACTGACTGTGAGGGCTGACTCAGTAGCCCAGACTCTGTCCTTGACTCATGCACGTAGCTCTAAGTTGGTGAGGGGTCCCAGACAGTAAACAATTGGCTGAACCTTGAGCGGTCAGAGTATGTGCAGAAAGGGAGCTACTGCAAGGACTTTTGTTCATGGCCCTCCCAGAAACTGCTTGCTCAAGTCACGAAACAGAAATTGAGGCCTGATCTCTGGGAGAAGACTGAGCAGCCTGTTATGGCATCTGCTTGGTCCTTTCAGCTAGACGTTAGCATGATTGCTCAGTGGTTAAGAGCATATGCTGATCTTGCAGAGGACCTGAGTTCTGTTCCCACAACCTATATCCCTAGGAGCACAACTATCTGTAACTCCAGCTCCAATGGATTCAATGCTTCTGGCTTCCATAGGCAATTGTACTCACGTGTACGTATCCACACACAGACACGTACACATGATTTAAAAAATAAAAATAAAAAATAAGGAGATATATAATAATCATATAAGTGGTTTTAATGTGCAAGATAGCTTTTGTGTTTACACAAAAACTTAAACTGTAATATCTTAGCACCTAGGGTTTGATTAGACAAGAAGTCTGGGTATGAGCTTAGGACCTTAGGACCGATGCAGCTTCCACCTCAGTGCTTGGCCACTTTGGATTCTGACCCAGCTTTCCTACTTTGCAGTCTCCTCACTGCAAGCTGACTTCTTGCAGCTTCTGTGGAACCACCATATCCCGGGCACTTTCAAGGGCTGACTTTGAAGGACCAATGGCTTTGGTTTCTCTTTGGTCAAAAGAACAAATGATTTCCCCTAAACATCAGAGACTTTTGTGATCTGTCTGGCTATATTTGGATTCAATAGTTTCTAAAAGTCCAGGAGAGGTGGGAAACTACACATTCAGCTAGAGACCAAGCTCTCCAAACCACTATCAAGGCTGTGCAAGCAGGAGAGGAAGATAAATGTGATCATACGAACAGCTTTTAGTTCATGTCAGAGGTAATATTAGGGAGGCAAAGTCATGTTTCCAAGACTTTAATACATGCATGTTTGTCTACTTGTTATTTTAAAGATCAAGAATAATAAGAAAGAAGCATTCTTGCCTTCTCATGTGTTGGGGCTTGGAAGCTTAATTTCACTTTTCATAGAAGGGGTTATTGATTCTGAAATCATGATTTGTCTTAGACAGTTCCTAATGTCTGTATGCTTCTCTTTTACCTTGGAAAATGAAGGCAGATATATATATATAAATGCAGAAAAAGGAAGTAGAAAAAAGGTGGGAATGAAGGAGAAAGAGGAGCAGGGAAGGTAGAGTAAAGGAGGGAGGGAGGGAGGGAGGGCAGTTCACATGAGCATGGTCATCATGGGAATCTTTCCTCAACATCACTTAGCCACACCCCTCTCCGTAATCACACTGAACATTCTCTTTCTGTTTCTTGGATGAGACACACTCACCATCACCCCAAGGAAAGCTACATTTACTTCCCAAGTCTGCGAATTTCCTCTCTGTCACCCTCCAACTTTATTTTCCTTTGTCTACTTGGTGACATGTTTGTTTACATTAATAAAATTGATGAAACTTACAAGGAAAAAAACTGTGCATTCTCAGTTCATCCAGTGATTACGTGGACAACAGCACTTAGGAAAAGTCCCTCTGTATAAAAACTCATTAAAACTATTAAAATTGCTTTTCCAAGAAGTATGTGCCTAAGTAATGCATGACAGTCCCAGGGAGGCTTTATTTTCTTCTCCTGGAAAGTAGAGTCTTTCCAACCTGATGAAATAAAGTGAAACGTAATTATACACTGAACATTTCACTAATTAGAAATCACTCATATGGAGAGAAACACATCAATGTTACTTTGGGTGGATGGCAATGCTATTACCTAACTTTCTTGAAGTAAATTATTGATTTTTTTTTTTTTTTTTGGTTTGTTACGGCTAATCATTCTTATCATGGTTTTCTCTAATGATTGCTGAGATACTTGGCTTTCATTTTGAAATTTTCTTAACTGCTTCAATCCTTTTGTCTTCTATTTTAACAAATTACCTATTGGATTCACTTTCCCCTCTTGGATACTCTAGACCAGTGGTTGTGACCCTTTTGACAAACACTCCAAAATCATCACGATTCAAAGCAGTAGCAAAATGAGTTATGACGTAGCGATGAAGATCATTTTATGGTTCAGGGTCACAGCATGAGGAAGACTGACAGCCCTGCTCTAGATCCTAGAGCCTTACTGCACTCCAGACTCTCCAGCAGTTCTTTTAATGATGTTCACAGGAAGCTGTCGATCTCACCAAACCATCTGTGCTTGTCCCAATGTTACTTGAGAAGGCTCGATTTTGAATCTTCTCTCTGATTCTGGGATGCCAACCCCATTGCACTTTGAGACTCCACTAGTTGCCATCCAGTTCCCTCTACACAACTCTGGGTTTCACTTAGGTTCCCCCTCCCTGCTTTGCAGTCCTCTGGATCAATCCAAGGACCTTGTGCACGCCAGGCAAGTGTTCTGTGTTCTACCCTTTCTAGTTCTTCTGAGATAGAATTTCACTGTGTCATTCAGGCTGGCTACTGACTTCCTGTGTGGCCTAGACTGTGCGTGAACTTGAGTTCCTCTGCATTTGTCTCCCAAGTGCCAGGATCACAGGTGGAAGCCAACATGCTTGCTTTAGTATGTATGACGTCAACTCTGTAACACTAATATCTTCCTAGGTTTCAGGGTTACACGTATTCAAGTGAAATACTATTTAAGTATATTATATCTTTCATTCAATATATCCAAAACCATTATCACCTTCCTTTATATGCCTTGGCTAGTGGTGTTCTTAAATAGCTACCCTTGTCATAGATATTTATAAGGTTGATCATGAGTACACACTTTTGACACTTTGGTAATGAGTTGTTTTTAATTACTTATTCTTCTAATCATGGACTATCCCCTTCTTTTCCCACACCTTTCCAACTTCTACAAATCTTTATCCCTCTCACTTCCTGTCCTGTTAAATCACATTGTGAACTCAAGGTATTCATTGTAACTTTTGACAGTGTGATGGCTGTTCTTGTTGGTCATCTTGATTATACCTGGAATTAACTAAAACCCAAGGGACTGCATATACTTGTGAGGGATTATTTGAATCATTTGAGGTGATAAAGTCCATCTTCAATCTGGGCCACACCTTCTGGGGGCAGCTCTTTGCCTGCTTGCCTTCACTCTCACTGACAGGTTCATTCCTTCACTGGTATTGAAGTCTACGCTTCAGGATTCCAGCATATACTAAAGATGAGCTGAGATATCCAATTTCTTAAACTGAACAACTATTGGATTCTTGGACTTTCCATCAGGAGACAGACATTGTTGGAATAGTCAGAACATTACCAGCCACTCTAATAAATCCTCTGTGTGTGTGTGTGTGTGTGTGTGTGTGTGTGTGTGTGTGTGTGTAGAAAGAGATGTTAGGTAGATAGATGACAAATAGATAGGTAATAAATGATAGACAGACAGACATATGATAGATTCATTCTATCAATTCTGTTTTATTTTTTAAGCATACTGAATAATACAGGCTGTGTGGCTATGTGGAGGTGGTGGTCTCTTTTCTGATCATCTATCCACACAATAACACAGGGAATGTGTTACTAACCATCATGTGAAGCTAATGCATGAGCTTTTTCATGCAAAACTTTGATTTTTATGGGCCTATAAACCAATCTGAGGTGGTGGAGAGCTTCTAGAAACTACTTTTAAAGTGGACCTCCATGTCTCTAGTTGGTACGTGGCATGAAGATGTGGTGTGATAAAGGGTCGGACAGTACTGTCCACAACAGAGGCTGAGGGGCAATGAGGTAATGTGTCTTAGAACGTGGTAGACATCAGAAACAATCTCTAAAAGAAGATCGGAGTGAAATTTAAATGCCTGTGTTCTGAAATTCCATCCTGCAAAATTTGCTGTTTTAGGAATATCCCAGTTGATTTTCTCTAATGAACTTCACCAAGAATTATTTTTACTAAGTCACCGAGGAATTGATTTTCAGTCATTATTGGTCTCTTTTTTTCTTTCCAAAGAGGGCTTCTTGGTGCTTGTCCTTCAAGCTTGTCAATAACCTTGCCCAATATAGTGAAGAATGGAGCCTTAGCATCAGCCCTTGGAGAGAGGCACAGTATGAGGAGTATATTCAGAGTAGTTTACATTATTATCCCCTTTATAAAGTGACCCTTTCCAGCAAAGAAATAGTGTGTCCAGTCTCTGGGCCTACCTATTGATAAATTGTGGCCATGCTGGCAAGAACAGGGTTCCCCTCAGAATCTGACCCTCAGTCATACAAGACCATGACCAAGTGGGTGATGATTTTTAGGAGTCCTAAGTATGGTGGATAAGAATCTTAGCTTTCATTCCTTTCTGCCCTCTGTAGAAACAATCCTCCTTTAAAGGATAAATCATGCTTGTGTTGGGTCAGTTCCACTGCACTTGGAATAAATCTACATTTTGGTTAGGCCTCCTAAGCTGTTAGTACTGTCCAGGTGACTTAACTTTTCTAATGTGAGCAAGTCCTTCATACACAGTACATGATCTGAATCTTCAGACAGTAATTTCTCATAAGGTTCTTGATGTTGAAGTACCATTTATAAATATCAGTTGACCTCAAAGTCTCCTCTCCTCTGGAGTTCAATGAGTCACCAGCATATTTTGATATTAGATCACTTCCATCTGTTCTGTGTTTGTATAAATGTCATGAGTATTATCTCCTAAGCAGAATTTCACTCCTATGAGGTCCAGACGGTAGGTAGGACTGAGATCTGATAAAAGATGACATTTCTCATGGGGAAAAAGTCTTCACCACAATCTGGAATCAAGTTGCAGGTAGCATTTCTAAATTTGGGATAATGGGATTCTTATTAATTTCTATGTTATTCAAAGGTTTGGCTACTATGTGACTTTCAGAATATAACAAACATAATTTTTAGGATTTATAAAGTTATGTGGTCTTAGTAACCACTTACATGCTGTATTGTGTGTACATTATAAAAGTATGTAAGTATAATATATGCATACATAATATTCCCATTTACAATCATCAGCTAGATAACATTTTGCTGACTTTTTCCTTCTGCTAATGATCTTATACCAATTCTCGACTACTATGGCCTTCTGGAGAACAATTTCAAATTTTATCTGTACACAACCCTCACTGTTTTCTAATGGTTTAGATGTGAAGATGTTTCCATCTGCAGTTATTGTCACACATATTCTTGACTACCTCAAGACAGCCTTTTCATGACCACAGCTATAACTTGAAAGTACCATTTGCTTTATTAACATCTGTATTTTTAGTGTACGTTAATCAGTTGAAATCCTATTGCAGAAGAATGTCTCATTATTCTGGTATATGAGATGTCCCACCTAAACATTACAAAGTTCTTCTAAGTTTACAGCATCCAGACAAACTTCTTGTATTTGTGATTATCTAAGTACCACATCCAAACATACAGATAAAAACACATAGATGTGAGCAGAACAAGAGATAACTGTTTCACTTAATTATTTGAAGAATTTTGAGAAGCCATCAAAACACTAATTGGAGAGAGTGTAGAATGTCTGTAGTCCAAAATTACCAAAACATCTGATTCATTTCTATAATCCTACTGCCCTGGAGGCTGAGGCAGAAGGATCACAAATTCTAGGCAAATCTGGTCTACATTTAAAAAGACCCTTTCTAGAGAAACAAATAAATACGGCTGGTGAGATGGCTCATCAGATAAAAGTGCTTGCCTTTCAAGCTTGATGAGCTGAGATCAGTCTCTGCATCCCATGGTAGGAGAGAACTGATTCCCAAATGTTGTCCTCTAACCTCCACATTTGAGCCATGACACATGTGCACTTGTGCTCAAACACACACACACACACACACACACACACACACACACACACACAATTTATGTAAATAAACAAATAAAAAGTAAGCATGATATATATTTTTAAAAAAATAACAGTTTAAAGCTGGAGAGTACATCAGTGGCAGAATTTATACACAAAAGTCCAGAACTAACACAGCTCAGATGACCAAAATTATTCACCAAATGATCCCTTAGGAAGTTAGGACTCACTAGATTTTTGTCTGCAAAGTAATATAATTCTCATTACAACCAAATGATCTAAAAAAGTTGTTCTTTCCATGAGCATGTGTGTCTCTACACTGTGGAATCTACAGAAATATATACATATATATGTATATATTTTTTCAGGATTTAGAATCAATAATTGAGTTGTATGGGGGAAGCTCATTTGGAATTAGAGAACATCATGGAAAAGCCACCCTCTGTAGACACTGATGGATGTTCAGTGTTTACAGATAGATAGTGAAAAGTTAAACATTCCACTTGCAAAAAGACGGTAATATAAGATCCAGTGTGAACTTTAAGACACTCTCTAGGGAAATATGCATGTGTTGTTCTGGCACAGTAAGTGAAAAACCACACAGTATTCTGAAAATATCCAATATTTTAGAAAAGAATAATGAACAGTTTCATGATTTGATAAGGAGTTGAAGTGACTGATCTCTCAGGAACAATGACTTCAAACATTAAAAATGTCTAAGCTTGTCGAAAATCAGGTGTCCATAAGTGTGTAGATTTATATCTGGTTCTTTGTACAGGCTTTTTCTTTTGGGCCACCAACCAGCTCCCAAATCATGACAGAGACTTATTATTAGTTATGAATGTTCGGCCTTAGCTTAGGCACATTCCTTGCTAGCTCTTACAACAACCTGTTTCTCTTCATCTGCGTTTTACCTTTCTTTCCTTCTGTTTATTTTACTTTCATTGCTTCTCATGTTTGCCTGAGGACTGCCTGGCTTCTGGCCCTGATCGTGTCCCTCTTTTTCTCCCTTGTTCTCTTCTCCTTCATCTCTCTTCTCTTTCCAGATTCCTCCTCTTATTTATTCTCTTTGCCTGCTAGCTCCCCCATCCCTCTCCTGCCTAGCTATTGGCTGTTCAGCTTTTTATTAGACCAATCAGGTGCCTTAGGCAGGCAAGGTGAAACAAATGCAATATATCTTTACATAATTAAAACAAATATAGCACAAGCAAATATAATACATCGTTACATTGTTATGTAAATGCAGCATAAACAAATGTAACACACCTTTACACAGTTAAAGTAATATTCCATGGCATAAACAAACTAAATTCCCACAACAGGTCTGATTTTATGCCAATCCTATGTGGTTTTTATTACTATGTCTCTGTAGTAGAGCTTGAAATCATAAATTATGATACTTCTGGCAGTTTCTTTTATTGCACAGGATTGTTTTAGCTATCCTGTTTCTGTTTTTTTTTCCCCCTGAGAAGTTGAGTATTGTTCTTTCAAGATCTGTAAAGTATAGTGTTGGGATTTTAATGGTGATTGCATTGAATCTGAGATTGCTTTTGGTAAAATAACCATTTTTCTTGTGTTAATCCTACTGTTCCATGAGCATGGGAGATCTTTCCATTTTCTGATATCTTCTCCAATTTCCTTCTTCAAAGACTTGATGTTCTTGTCATACAGGTCTTTAACTTGCTTGGTTAGAGTTACATCAGGGTATTTTATATTGTTTGAGGCTATTTTAAATGGTGTTGATTCCCTAACTTCTTTCTCAGCCCATTTATCATTTGTATATAGGAGAGCTACTGATTTTTTTTTAAGTTAATCTCGTACCCAGTCACTTGACCAAAGGTGTTTATCAACTGTAGGAGTTCCCTGGTAGAATTTTGGGGGTGGCTTATGTATACTATCATATCATCTGTGAATACAGTATTTTTATTTCTTCCTTTATAATTTATATCCTCTTGATTTCCTTTAGTTGTCTCATTGCTCTAGCTAGATCTTCAAGTACTATATTGAATAGGTATAAAGAGAGTGTACAACTTTGTCTTATTCCTGATTTTAATGGATTTGCTTTAACTTTCTCTCCATTTAATTTGATACTGGCTGTCAACTTGCTGCATGTTGCTTTTATTATATGTAGGTATGTCCTGATGCTGAGGCATTATTGTATTAGGGTTCTTATTAGAGTGGCTTACAGGCTGTGGTCTGAGTAGTCCAGCCATGGCTGTCCCTAACAGAAAGGCCAAGGATCTGGCAGTTGTTCAGTCCTGGAGATTGGATGTTTCAGCAGTTGCAATCTAGTGCTGGAGTTCTTAGGAAGTCCTGGAGAGCTGCCAGTTTCCAGTCTCTGTTGGAATCCCGAAGCATTGGGTTGTAACATCAGCAAAAAAAAATGCCTCAGGATCAGGACTTGCCAGTGAGCGTGAGGGCAAGGGCAAGCAGGCACAACGCAAAATCTTCCTTCTTCCATGTCCTTTTATGTGGGCTGCCACCAGAAGGTGTGGTTCAGATTTAGGGTGGGTCTTCGGACCTCAAATGAGCCTGATTTAGGATGGGTCTTCTGCTTCAAATAATCCAAGCAAGATTACAATTATCCCCTCATAGCTGTACGCAGCTGCTTGGGGGTTAGTTAATCACAGATGTAGTCAAGTTTAGCCATCATATTACAATAACGAATTGCTACACTGAACATTTTTTTAACTTAAGTCTTTGCCCTCACCCTCAGCTATCCTAGAAGTGATGTTTTAATTTTTAACTCAGCACATCTTTCTTAAATCCCCGATTGCCCTCTGAGCTAATTTAGTTGAAAGATTTCCCAGAAAATTAGAAGCTCAGCTCATCCTTTAAATTGATTTCTAGTTGTGTTTTGGGAAGATCATTAGCCTTTGATGCCTATAATAAACAGGAAACAAGTCACATAGTTATGTAAACAACTGATTTCTGTATTATTTAATTTTGAAAGATTATGTAGAAAAATAGAAAAATCAGGAAATCAGTCCTTTATTATGAAGTGGTAACTTGCTAAGACAGACAAATAAGCTTTCTTTTTAACCTTTTTGTTCCTATTTCACAGTAGTATAGTTATGATATTGAGTGTGTTTGTGCCTGGCGGGATTTTGTTAGAGGGTAGGATAAATAGTTGTCTTTTGTTGAATGGAAACAGGTGTCTGTAATTCTAGTTTCTATCATTTTGTCAGCTGAAGCATGAAAAACTTATGAAAGAAACTTGAGACACATCTGTCTTCATCTCTCCTAACACCATGATATATTCCAGGGCTATCGGAGTATATAAGCAAGGATTACTTGGATTATAAAATAAGGAATGGCCTTGTTGAGAGATGATCATGTGATACTGAGCATTTAGGGAGTAGATACTTTAAAGACTATGATAGTTGTAACTTTAATAATGGTAAATTATCAGTTAACTATTATGCCTTAGAAGTCTAAAAACAGTTTTGTAGGGTGGAATGATGTGCATTTTGAGCTGGGTAGGTGAATGACAAGGAGGACATGACTGTTCCTACCTATGGTTGAGGAGAAGGACTTTCTTGAAGATATAAGGGAGAGAGGACAGCCAGAGGCATCTGTAAGAGTCCAGACTGATGATGGACAGCAGAATAGACAGGGCCATGAGAGGAGAGAGAGAGAGAGGTAAAGCAAGAGAGGAAGAGAGGAGAGAGGGGACCAGGAGAGGGAGAAGAACCAAGAGAACACCTGGCCAGAATGGCTGGGTTGTGTAGGGAAAAGAAGCTGGGGGAAGGGAAGCAAAGCTCAGAAACTGGAGAGGTTTAGGGTATGTGGTGGTGGGGAGGGGAGCAGAGAAGCCAGGACTCTGTAACCCCTACTTGTGATGCTGAGAGATCCTGGCGGCCAGAGGTGTGCTTTGGTATGTTTAATAGGCACCACAGTTAGCCATTTGTCCTGAGTTTCTTTGGGAGCTACAGTCTGTGAGCGCAGGAGAAAAGAACTAGGGTATAAAATGCATTACTGACTAGCACACCTCCATCCCCTGGAGTTTACTACGTCTTAAGTGATATCTTTTCCCTTTTAACTTCTTAATGCTCTTTGGTATGCTTCTTACCAATCTGGGACAAAGCGAGCAGTTTCTGAATGCCTTCCAGAGAGTAGAGCTGTGCCAACAAAGGTGCTATGATCCTTGCATTTCCTATGAGCATTATTTATCCATAACCTCTTTTTGGAGATTATGCTTGTTTTGCACAATCTCCAATATGATTAGTAAGTACATAAGGCCACTGACACTCTGAAATCTTAAAGGATACGCCCACTGCTGCAAAATTGATGACAATCAAACAGGTTCTACTGAATTCGGTGCGTCTATTTATTTATTTATTTTTGAGGAAAAAAGACACACTCAACTTGTCATCATGATGTGAAAGTTTCCATTCAAATTGAAAAAAAAAAATTGAAATTGGGAATTTAAATTTGTTAATATCAGATCTTTACTAATGCTCAGGAATGTATTAAATTTCTAGGGAAAGCATGTGATTGCTAACAATAAGAATATAAAAACACCAGTTATAGTAATTATTCTATTGCCATGTCATAATTTATCACGTTTACAGTCTTACATAAGATAAAGACTCATGTTGCTACATACAGTGAGGAACCAACAAGTTGATAATTGCACTTAGAAAAGGAAGGAGGGTAAAGCTACCATATCTGTTAATATTTAGAAAGCCATGGCAGTGGTCAAGTTGAGAGGCACAGGAGGCACAATTTGGAAGGAATGGCAGAAGAATAGGAGTGTTTAAATGTCTTAAATACAGAACATAAAACATATAAGACAAACTAAGTTAGGAAGGTATCAAAATATTTTAAAAGTGATACTGTAAATTATGTGCTTTTTTTTAGTGTTATGTACAAAATAACAGGAAATATCCTAAGGTCCCAAGATTCCTACCTTAGCATGTGTGCACCTCACCTGTGGTGAGAGCTAAGACATAAAGGATGCTGTTTGTGACTAGACGGCTGGGTGACAAAGGCAGAAAGATGGATTAGTTTTGTAATCATTTCGGTTTGGTTCATCGAACAGGTAGATGGTCCTAAGTGTGTTGTCCCTAGTCAGGCAAAGCTTTCCAGAGACCAAGTGGCAGGAGCATTCTCTTCTCGTAGCTTTGAAAGAACTCCTGTCACCCTCAACCCAAATGGGGCCAGACTCAGAAGCCACTCATCACCCCACTGGTTCTCTAGCTAGCACACTGCAGTTTTCAGTGGCTCACTGAGCTCAGCTCATTATGTGAAGAAGCCAAAAGCCTGTCTTTTTCAATCGATGAGATCTAGTTTCACATGTCCATGAGATCTGGGATCAGTCGCACCATTTCAAAAACAGAGCTTCTGCAAATATATTAAAAGCACTTTTATGAAGCCAAGATAGAGGGCATTTACGGCAGATTCCCCACACTGTTCTTTTAACTTTTCTTAGAATTGTGAA
The DNA here is from genome assembly GCF_949786415.1 of Peromyscus eremicus. NCBI lineage: Eukaryota > Metazoa > Chordata > Mammalia > Rodentia > Cricetidae > Peromyscus > Peromyscus eremicus. The sequence continues at coordinate 143,748,381 of NC_081416.1, read as the reverse complement.
ATTAAGTCAAAACAATTATTCTTGAAGGTAAGTCAAATTAAGCCCAAGTTGGATACACACCCCGAAGGAGGATGGGGTAGCTTTTGTCAGTCTCCATAATGTCTCTTTTCTGTTCTGTTTCCAAATAAGGTTTATAGTATAGGAAAACAATGCATACAGGCAGTTAAACAGGAAGCCCAAATGCTAAAGTAAACAGACACTAAACTCTCAGTAAAGGGATTGTGGGCAAACAACAGCAAAAGCTGTGGGACAATAGATGAGACATGCCAAAAATCAATAAATCAGAGCATAAATACTCGCAGGAATTAACAAGGAACTAGGAGGTTTTTTAAACAAAGCACCGTATTCAGCTTCAGAGACAAGAAAAGACCCCACACTCCTATAGTAAACTATGCTATGGTAATGTTTCCATGTGTATTCCATCCAAAGTTCAACATGTCTATTTAAACACTTCTAAAAGATATACTTAAAAGGCTTATGTTTAACTACCTAGATTTTAAAATAAATATCATATATTCTGTTCTAAAAGTTCCTAAGGGGCTGAAGTAATTCAACTTGAATCTAGGCTTATAAAAAGGAATGAGTGATTGTTCTTTCTCTTAGAAACCAGCTACAAAAGGAAAACATGTTTTATGGTGACACGAAACAAGAGCAATAGATTTGGGGAATTCAAACAGCAGTTATATTTTTTTACTAGAGAAAACCCAAGAAACTGAAAAAATAAAATACACAACTAGATAATAGTTCAAGAAATCCCAGTCATGAACGAAGAGCCCCGTCTTCACAAAGCAAGCGTTTGTATGCAAGGGTTGGTTGTGTGGGCCGTACCTGTGATTCTAACACTTGGGAGATCTAGGAAAGCAGATCAGGAGTTCAAGGCTAGCCCAGACTTAATGAAAGCCTGTCTCAAAGTAGCAATAATAACAAACAACAAATAACCCCCCAAAAAACAGACTCCCTCCACATCCAGAAAGCATTGTACTAAATTCATTCATCAAAAGGTTAAATTCCTTTTACAAAGGCAATGTTGTACATTTAGAGCAGCAAGAAAAAAAGTAATTAATGTAAAATTATATACCTACCTCAGTATGATAATATGAAAGATAATTAAGCATTTGAATAAATGGAAATTTTGTTGCATTTTTGGTGGAATGTTTTCCCAAGCATTTGTGAAAAAAAAAAAAAAACCCTCTGGAAGAATTTTAAATGTTTGAAGGTTCTGATATTATAAATAGAAAGACTATATTCAAAATATGGGGTTGCAACTGGATTCAAGATGACAATTAGGGATGGTGAGATTGGTCAGCCAGTAAAGGCACGTGCTGCCAAGCCTGACAACCTGAGTTGGATCCCCAGAACTCAATTGGTAGAAGAAGAGAACCAACTCATACAATTATTCCCCTGACCTCCAGGAAGGTGCACACACACAGGCATACACACACACACACACACACACACACACACACACACACATGCATGCACACACACATGTATACACACATACTAAATTTAATAAAAATGATTTTTAAAAATTGCAACAGAACTAAGCAAGAATGAATGGACGGTTCCTATTTTGGCTGAGAACTCCTGGCTTTCAACACTAAAAAACAGCAACAACAACACATCTCTTACTTAAAGGGAAAAATTAAGCCAAATATGAGTGACCAAGGAACGTGAACACAGATTTTATACAATCTGGATATGTACCTAGTTGTCTCAGAGATGTTAGGTCACACACAGTGGTGGGCAATACCTGACTAGGGGACTAAACCAAAGATAATTTGACTCTGAGCTGGCAACACTCCAATTATCCACAGCCCTTGAAGTTTTAATCAATCAATCAGCTTTTTAGAATTTTTAATTAGCTGCTGGGTTTTTTTTTTTCCTTTGAACTTCAGTTGATAGAGATGGAGATGTCAAGTGTGATAGTCTTCAGCTGAGGGAGCCCGCAGAAGCGGTGTGTGCAGGACTTTGATGGAGCCCTTCCTCCCCTGCCTTTGCCTGGCACGCCTGGACACAGGAGTCAAATTCAAGTTGGATTTTTCTCTTTCCACCTTGATTTCTTCTCCCCCTTTCCTGCCTCACCCAGCAGCTCATTATACTTTTAAGTTTTCTACATCTAAGACAGAATTGGGACCCTCAACCTAAAGACAGAATTTTGATTTTAAAATACATATTTTAGAGAGTTTGAGATAGTCTTTTTTTCTTCCCTGTATATCAGGGGAAACATAAAGTCATGGTTTTATATTTAACACCTAAACTCATTTTTTTTTACCTAGAAATATTGTTCCTGTGTAAGGCGTATCATATCCTAAGTGGACTTTAGGCTGATTTCCAGGAAGCCATCTGAGCTTTAGAAACTTGTCTCTCTGCAGCTGGAAAAAGGGATGGAGCAACCATCTTTACAGTGGAAATGACCTTGATGTCTGCTTTTCTCCTCCGATCACTTCGAGAAAATTGGGCTGTAGCTCAGGTTCACGATAAATCAATAAACACTTTAAAGTGGAATTGGGTTATCTGAACACTAATTTTATGCCCTGAACTGATGTCTAGGTGAAAAATAGATCCTGTTTTCTCTAACAGACTTACAGAGTGAAACCTATTTGATGATTCTGAAATTTGTAATGTCAGGTTTTCAACACTGCTGCTATCCAGAGAACGGAAAATATCTCAGCTTTTCTAACAACCTTAATGGCTGTTTTAGGAAGCATGGATGATTTAGGTTATTGTTACAAACCCATAGAGCAACCCAGAGTCAAATCTTCGCACAATTGCTCTAGTCTGGAACCCTGAACGCTCAGTGTCAGACTAGCTCAACATGGAAGATTTTCGAAGTAGAACTAATATGGATAAATAGAATACTACTTTTTTGTCCATCATTCATTATCAATGCCCTATATTTGAGTAAAAATTACTGTTTGTTTTTATAGCTAATTTTACCATGTAGCTGTCAAAGTAAAAATTGAGAATAGTTTTCAGTCTTTCAGTGAGACATTCAAAAACCATTTAAAGACATTGATGTATCAATATCCCTGTTCTCCAAACACTCTCATTTCCTAATAAATATTTATTTTATTTAATAATATTATTTGTGCCAGGCGGTGGTGGCACATGCCTTTAATCCCAGTACTCAGGTGGCAGAGGCAGGAGGATCTCTGTGAGTTCGAGGCCAGCCTGGGCTATAGAGTGAGTTCCAGGAAAGGCTCCAAAGCTACACAAGAGAAACTCTGTCTCAAACCCCGGCCCCCCCAATAATAATATTATTATTTGTGTCTATGAATGTGGGGTATTATGGGGAGGCAATCACGCCACAGTGTATCTGTAGAGGTTAATGTATCAGTGTGGGGTATTATGTGTTTAGGAGTATCCATAGCATAGTATGCCTATGGAAGTGAGAGGACAATTAGTGGCCTTGTTCCTCTCTGACCCTTTCTGTGAGTTCCACTGATAGAACTCAGATGGGCAGGCTTGCATGCACAGAGCCTGTACCCTCTGAGTCAACTAATTGCCCTTTATTCTAAACCTTACTGCATACAAAACCCAATAAAATGTTAATAGCAGGTTTTAATTTCCCATATCTTTTATCCTATATCCCCTAACATAATTGAAAGAGATTAACAAAAAACGTGAAATAATACTGGTTTATCAGAGAATTTTTTTTTCCATTTTACATACCAACCGCAGTTCCCCTTCCTCCCCTCCTCTCACTCACCCCCCCCCCGCCCCCATCCACTCCTCAGAGAGTGTAAGGTCTCTCATGGCATATCAAGTTAAGGCAGGACCAAGCCCCTCTCCCCTGTGTAGAGGCTGAGCAAGGCATCCCTCTGTAGCTAGAGTTTTCCTGGTCCTGCCTGGCCCACAGTCAGGACAAATCTCTCTCACTCGCCAGTCCCACAGCTGCTCAGACCCAGCCGAGTAAACTCACAGAGACTTATATTACTTATAAACTGTGTGGATGTGGCAGGCTTCTTGCTAACTATTCTTATATCTTAAATCAACCCATTTCTATTAATCTATAAGTTGTCATGTGGCTCATGGCTCACTGGCATCTTAACATCTTCTCATGGCGGTGGCTGGCAACGTCTCTCCGACTCAGCCTTCTACTTCCCAGCATTCTCTCCACTGCTTGTCCTGCCTATACTTCCTGCCTGGCTACTGGCCAATCAGCATTTTATTTATACAGAGTGATATCCACAGCAATCCCTCCACAGAGAATAGACTCCAAAAAGCCAGTTCATACACTAGGGATAAATCCTGGTCCCACTGCCAGTGGCCCCACAAACTGCCCAAGCCACACACTGTCACCCACATTCAGAGGGCAAAGAAATTTTAAGAAATATAGTTGTTGTTTTTTGTTTTTTCGGTTTTTTGCCTTTTAATGAGTTGGTTTAATTAATTCAAAATGATACAGAATTCAGAATATAACAAAGATGAAACAGCCTTGGTAGGATTTCAGACTGAGTTTACTTTAAATTCATAGCTGAGGTAGGAATTGCTGAACACTAGAGACAATGAGCCATTGTATTATTTATTATTATAATTTTTTTTTAACCAAAGTTTATTACAATGTACAACAGGCTCCAGGATAACACTTCATTCTAGCTGTAGGTGGCAAAGATGTTATGGCAGGGAATCCAGATGTTTAAATAGAAATGGAAGAGGGTCACCATCATCTCAAATATGCAGAACAGCTTACTCTTTGCCAGATTGCTTAATTACACCTATGGCCAGGGGTCCTTTGCCTGTGGCCTTGGCTTTTAGCTCCCCGAGTTCCTTCTGCTCCTCTTTTTGTTTCTGCTTGAAAGCCTTATCTTCCTCGTCCATCTCCTTGGCCTGCTTCTTGGGCTGTTTCAGGGGCTTCTTTTTGCCACCTTTGCAGCCCAACATGGCGCCTACAGACAGCCCCTTCACCAGACCCTCAAGAAACGTAGTTTTTGTAGGCTAAACTTTTTCTCCAAAATGCAAACAGATCACTGACACACTTAGGAAAATCTCATTGTTAACGTATTCATGGTTTGTTGGAGGTCTTTTTCCTTAGTGGATGTCTTGCAGATGTTTTTTTCAGATCCCTAAGCATTACCTAGAATATAGGAACATAAGTGTTTCTGTTAGTAATACAGTGTCCTTACAATGGGAATTTAACAACACGTTCAAGACAGTGATTCTTAATCCCAACATACAGAAAGATGAATAGAATTTGTTGATGTAATCAGGACTACGCAATTTTACATGAGGCTGAGGCAGCATTAATCTTTCCTTAGTTTCCCAGGTTATTCAGTTCATTAAACTTCTCATTGACTTTAGGAAACAAATAAGTGTACAACTTTATGAAAGACAGATGTGAAAAGTTCACAGTGAAAACACAACCATCTCCTGTTCCTAAAATATACATCAAGTATGTTCATTTTTACCTACTTCCAATATGACCATCTTAACGTAAGCCTCCTCCTCAGCTGCCTGGCTAGACTACAAGACCCTTCTGCAGATTCCATTTCAAGTTTCCTCTACACTCTTTGCTGCAATCCCTCAAAATGTTGAGCACCACAAGCGACACGGCCTTCGGTTATTTTGTCCTAGAGTAACCGAAGAGTGATGAAATAAAAACTGAACAGTGAAGACAAGGACTGGGTGTGTTTTATTCTTTAAATCACCTCTAGTATGTGTAAGCTCTCAACACATTTTAAAAATGTTTCCCACATATGAATGAACAAAAATAATGCCGCAATAATGATGATCTAATTTTATCGGGATAGATAAAGAGCTGTAAAGCAAACTTCAGGAATTTCCCCAGGTCTGCTGTGTTGCAAGCTCTGTCTGACCAGCCAGCTTAGATCAGGGTACCTTGTCCTCTTTCAAGGCGTAGTTGACCCTAAACTGAACTGTTCCAAGCTCAGGGATTCCTCCTGTGTTTTCACTGTTGCCTGCTTGAAAATAAGTGGGTTTTCTCACACTCTAAATCACATTTTAGCAGCAGCATCCCTGATCCTTCCATGCAGGGTTTGCCCGTATGCTTTGTCTCACTGTTATTTGTTCATTTTCTTGTTTACAGCAAATTTTAAATCTAGATTCAAGCACATATATGTACACATCATTCACATACACGTGGAGATATCTCTATTTAGAGAAAGACTGAAACAAGGGAATTAACCAGGAGACAAACAGGTATCTACTTTTGTATTGCTTTTGGACTGCTAAAAATTGCTCATTTTATGAAGACAAGGACTGGGTGTGTTTTATTCTTTAAATCACCTCTAGTATGTGTAAGCTCTCAACACATTTTAAAAACGTTTCCCACATATGAATGAACAAAAATAATGCAGCAATAATGATGATCTAATTTTATCGGGGTAGATAAAGAGCTGTAAAGCAAACTTCAGAAATTTCAATTAAAAAGCATTTCAATTCTGAAAGTCATGCCAACCAAGCCAACACAGTATCCTCTGTAGAAACCTGGCCTAGAATTCTTTTCTGGCACCTCAATTTGTTTATTGTCATTGTCCTAAAACAAAACTGTATCAGGAAGCATTGTCTGTACCACATGAAATATGTCCCCAAGGGTTTCTGAACTACTTCATAGCTAACTCCAAGTCTTAGACATTATTTACTTCAAAACATGGACCAAATACTTAATATGAATGTAAGTGCTTAGATAAACAGCTACTTTAACATATGTTGATTAAGTCTGAAGTGCATCAGAGGAGAACAAAGTTAGTTCAGAGGCGTGACTTTCAGAAAATACAGGGCATTTCCCAAAGCAAATTTAATCTTGTCAAAGGAGAGGCAAATTTACTTGTAAGAGAGTTCATATCATTACCAGGAAACATTTACTCATCTTGAAAGATATTTTTTCTGAAAAGTATGATACCAGGTTGCACCCAGGCACTGAGCTTGCTGTACAGACAAGGAGCCATCACCACTCCCACCTTAATGTATGCCATGTCTTCTAGTTAGGAGATGAACACAAAGGACATCTTACTTCTAACTTCTAATCTAAGGGGCGCTTTCAGTAAACGTATATGCAGAATCCCCACTGCTAAACAGATTCCTTTTCATTGGGTCATAAAATGAAATGTGTTAGTTGAAGAGACTTTTTGTCGCAGGGCGATGGTAGGTGTCATCGGAGCTCGGAGATGAGTCTGCCCTTGGGTTCAGACCTGAAGGGCTGAGTCACTCATAGCACTGCCCGCTCTTCTCACTAGGTGCTCGATTCTCTTGTGATACATTAAGAAATCAGAGCCTGGTTACCTTCAATAAAGACAGTGATCCAGTGCATTCTGACAAAACAGCAAAAGACTGAGAAGTCTCCTATACTATTTTAATCCATTTACTGTTCCATTCAAAACTATTAACTAACCTGTTCTCTATAACAGGTACTCATGTCCCAGAAGTTTCTCAATTAAAACCACAGCCCAAACTCTCTTTATGGTGTTACAGTTTATTGATCTTTCCCATCTTCAGGATTTTTAAAATGACTATTCTAAATGCTTTATTTTGAAAGATATACTGATGTCCAAGTTGCATTTCCTCCATTCTTTTTGTGAAGGACTTAACTAATAGATCCTGTGTCTGACCTTTAAGAGAACCGTGAGATACTAAAATCACACTTGGAAAAGCGATTCCTCAGCATGCACCTGTCATGACCTATAATTACTCAGCACCCTTAGCTGCTGAGATTGCAATCTCTGCTGTCATGGTTCCTGTTGCCAGAAAGTCAGCCCCTAGCCATAAAGGTGGTGTCAATGTTATTTGCCACTATATAAGCAGAACAAAAAGTTGCTGAGCCTCTATTGAGTTGATAATAGATTAGTGGATATCAGATGCTTATCTGTGTTTGATTACATATGCTGTACCAGGGTCTAGAAGCTCTTGACTAATTTTGATAAACTGAATGAAAAAGGGAAAGAGAACATTGGAAGATCTACATTAGTTTTACTTAAGTCACATAACTAAAGTTGAAATAAATATTGGAACATAAGATAGAAGTAGGCAAATTGTCGGTGTCAAGAAGTTCTTAGAAAAATCAAGATTTTAAAGTAAACAAGCCTGGTGTGTCAGTAGAGTTGACCTCCATGCTGGAGATGTGGGGCATGGGCATGGGATTAATTCCACTCCAAAAGAATCCTGGAAATACTCAAATTTTCAATTTAATCTTCACTCAAGAAGTTTCAAAAGCTGAGTAGAGACTGTCCTGAGATTCTCAGTGTGATGTATTATGCCTTTCTTCATTCTTGCATCTTCTTGCCCCAAAGGTAACAAGTCTTTAAGCACTGGTTACAAAACCAAAAGACAAATCCTTAACAGTGTAGACCCATCCATTACTTCCTGAAGAGCATTAACTGGGTGTGGTGTTAACTGTGTAACCATCCATCCTGATCCAAACATAAGAAAGGTGGAACTTGGACTGTACGGTACATCAAAGAGCAGAATCCCCTAATAATTCAGAAGCCCTTGCTATCGACTTGCACACTTAGTGACTTCCCAAGCCTTTCTTTTCTCTAATGAAGTCAAATAACTCACAGCCACATTATGCTACAATGGGAAGCCTCCTGTGATCACAGTCATGGATTGTTATTACTGCAGCCATCCATACTAATAATATTCCTTTCTTAACTTGTATGAAAACCATATAAATATGGACTAAACTCTGAGGAATTTGCACTTTTCTCTCTCTTTACGTGATGCATTATTCATGTGAACTTCACAGGATTTATGGTAAAAGCTACCGAATATGCAGTGTGAAATATGTTAGAACCATGTCCCTTTCTAATTAACTTGATGTCTTGAGTTATTCTGAAGTGAACTACTTATGTTATCATGCACAAAGGCAAATCAGCATTAGCCCATGGAAGTTCTAGCTTAAGAGAACTGACAAATGCTTTCACATGAATTTAAGTGTTTTGCCTCTTAACTAAAGTATCTGTGAGTTTGTGGTGAGCTTTACTTATGTCAAAAATGCAAATCATTTCTGGAAAGATTTCAAAAAGTCATACTGTAATAGATTTGTGAGGTGTTTAGTACTAATATATGGAAAAACAAATTGAAAGGGACTATGAAAATCAGGGAAAGAAGAATGAATATTGAAATATTTTATATTAATATAAATATTGTATATGTTGATTCTATCAATTCAAGATGCATTAACGATGAGGATAATTTTGTTAATTATAAGTGGTAATTCATCCTCTATGTGAGAAGAAAAGACATTCATCAATCCAAAACATATTAAGACTCCACTGGACCCAATGGCCTAGGTGACTAAACAGTAAGATACAGTGAGAATGTCACAGCTATTGTGCTCTAACTACCATCACCTACAAGTAAGACATGTAGGGACTGAAAGAATAGGAAACAATCACGGAGGAGCCTACATGGGTCTGCCCTATGTCTTCTGCATACATGCTGTGGCTGTTTAGCTTGGGGTTTTTGTGGGACTCCTAACAGTGGAAGTAGGTGTGTCTCTGACTCTTTTGCCTGTCCTTGGGACCCTTTTCTTCCTACTGGGTTGCCTCATCCAGTCTCAATGTGGGGGTTTGTGCCTAGTCTTATTTCATCTTGTTATGCTGTGTTCTGTTGCTATCCCTGGGAGAACTGTTATTTTTCTGAAGGGAAACAAGGAAAATAGAGGAGCAGTGGGTCTGGGGGAGAGTGGATAGGGGGCTGAGGTCAGGATGAATTGTATAAGAGAATAATAAATGAAAAGAAAAGAGAAAAAAAGATTAGGAAACATGAGACATCAGATAGTGAGAGTTCTGTCTTCCTCTCTTCTTAACCTGCATACTTATTAACTTCATAAGTGTCCTTATTTCTAAGTTAGTCAACTTAAAACCACTCTAAAAGAATTAGAAGTCTTGGAGATCACAGACTCTTAGAAGCATGGGCTTTTAGACTAATGGGGAAATTACATATGCAGAGTCCTTAACAAGATTAATCTCCTTATTTCTGCACGGCAGTTATTAGACAAGAGGAATTTACTGCTTTTTAGACAATTATCCAAACCTCAAAGAGCACTTTTCGGTGTAGGAAAGTGCAGAGTAGCCCCAGCCTGGGTTCATATCCAAGAACATGAGTATAAGCTAGAATCTTAGACAAGCCAATTTTATCTAAATTGGGATTCTTTGCAAATGGAGGTAAACACATTTTCCTCATGTTTTAACAATTATTTGAGAAACACAGGAGTAAAGTTCCTTATCAATCATTACCACAGTGTTAATCATAGATTTATTGTCACCTATAACAATTTTTTTTCTAGTTTATGAGATAATACACTGTTAAGAAATGGACTTAGTATCTGGATGGTGGTGGTGGCACATATCTTTAATCCCAGCACTTGGAAGGCAGAGGCAGTCAGGTCTCTGAGTTCAAGGCCAGCCTTGTCTACAGTGTGAGTACCAGGATGTCCAAAGCTACACAGAGCAACACTGTCCCCCCCAAAAAAGAAGAAGAAGACGAAGAAGAAAGAGGAAGAGGCAGAGGAGGAAAGAAAAGAAAGGAAAGGAAAAGAAAAAGAAATGGAGCTAGCAAGTCCAACGAAGCACCTGATGGGAAACAGAGAGGTTGAGGTCCTCTTCCCAGCCCCTCTACCCACCCCAACCCTGGTCTACCCTTGCAATGTCTGCAGTCTAACCCTTAGGACCTGCTGCCACTTGTCCTAATGATGTGCTTAAAGGAAGGCGTATTACTTAGGTCTGGGCTGGACAGCACTGCCTTCCCACTGAGGAGGCTCATCCAGGCCACTGTTTCACTTGCTCTGTGAAATCTGCACCTTGGGGCAATCTTTTAAAGAGATTTAAAAACCTTCTGACATGTTTGCCATTTAAGCAAGCTGAGTGCGGTTAAAGAAGCAGCGTAGGACCTGGGAGAGACTTCAGAAAGTGTCAAAATAATGAGTCTTGTTCCTTTTCTGCAAGAAGGGCTTCAGCAACTCTCTGCTCTTTCTTATACATGCCTGCAGGCAAGATTTTCCTCTGGACAGTTATTCTCTTTGAGTCTTTCAGTACCTCTTATATTTTTTACATTCCCCTCTGTCTCCTTATTTTTTTATTTCTGCTTTTATTTTGTTTTTCTTCTCTTCTTGTTGGTCTGTTACCAGTGAAGCAGTATGAACTAATAACCTACTATTTGTGAATTATAAGAGGCCATAATGTTCCATGATCAGAAATGCTCAGGGTCCTCTGATACAAGGATACTGTGTTCCAGGGCAGTTCTTCATCTCAGCAGGACTGAGCACAGCACCATGCCTATAACTGGGGATATGTGGTTTCTCTCCTACACGCATTATTTTTCCCTCAGTAGTACTCACACCTCCCTCCCCACTCACACTGTTGTTTGCTCTTATTCCTGTCCTCCACTGTCTCAGTTTGTCTCCTTTAAGAGGTGCTGTGTTGTACCAGTCGTTTTCTTTTGGGCCACCAACCAACTCCCAGATCATGACACAGAGACTTACTATTAGTTTTCAATGCTCAGCCTTCGCTTAGCTCTTTTCTTGCTAGCTCTTTTAACTTATTAACCTGCTTCTCTTTATCTACCTTTTGCCTCAGAGCTTGTTCCCATTCTTACTTTCTTTCTGTATATCTTGCTTTCACCGTTTCTTGTATCTGGCTGGCAGCTGCCTGGCTTCTGGCCCCAGTGTCTTCCTCATTCTCTCCTCCTCTCATTCCTCCTCTCTCCTTTTGTGAGCCTAGATTTATCTCCCAGTTTATTCTTTCTGCCTGGCAGCCGCCACGCCTATTCTTTCTCTGCCTAGCTATAGGCCATTCAACTTTTTATTAGACGAGTCAGGTGCTATAGGTAGGCAAGGTGAAACAGATGTAACACATCTTTACATAATTAAACAGATGCAGCACAAACAATTATGACACACCTTTACACAATTAAGTAAGATTCTGCAGCATAAACAAACACATCTTTGCATAATTAAAATAACACTCCACAACACTGTGTCCTCAATCTCTCTTCATTCTATGATGTTTAAAGGGATCACTGACATGCTAAACCAAAGCCTCATGTAGAACCAATGTCCTCTTCTTTGCTGTCCTTACTCAGTGTGTGAGATCTTGGCCTGAGTTCATGCTCTTGGGGGCAGCCTCAAGGAGTTATCTATCATGTTTTGCGTTGCATTCTATATTCAAACATCAGCCAAAGATTAGAGTTTATATCTACTATATTTTTTTCCTCAGATTGTTTTCACCTCCTTCTCAAAGAAAATGCTCAGAGCTCTTTTGAAGATGTTAGAGTGTTTTCACTGGCCTTTCGTCTCCTGTTTCATTCTCTCCCTGGTCACTAAGATCCCCTTTCTGAAGTTTTGTTTTATTTGCACCCTTTTACTGCTTGCCTCTGTCTGCTGCTCCCGGTTACACAAATGATAACATGTAAATGTGTTAACACAGACTCCAGCTTACCCTTCTCTAGTCCTAGTCCATCTGGCTCTTGCCACTCTTCGTAGAGTGCTCATAACTGTGTTCCATACACTGCCTTCGCTTTTGCTTGACAGGTTCTCTGTGTCCTAGAGGTTCCTCATCTGGTTTCCTTAGGTCATGTCAAATTTATAGAGCTGTGGATAATACTTTATTTCCTCAGCACTTGTGATGCCCTGAACACATACACCATGGTGGGAATACCAGGAAGCTGCAACTACAGGAGTAACTGTTCCCAGAACATAAGAGACATAGACTCTGTATCCTTATGGGAAGACATTCCAATGTGTTCTTTACTTTATCACAAAGGCCCCTGGCTAGTTTTATGTCAACTTGACACAATCATTTGGGAAGAAGGAACCTCAGCTGAAAACATAACACTACTAGACTGGCCTGTGGGAAAGATTGTAGTGCATTTTCTTGATCAATGATTAATGTATGAGAGACAAGCTCACTGCAGATGGTGCCACAGTTGGGCGTGTGATCCTGGGCTGAAAAAAAAAATGAAAGATGAGCAAGGCACATGGAACAAGCCAGTAAGCAGTGTTCCTCCATGACTTCTGCATCAGTTCCTGCCTTGAGTTCCTGTCCTGACTTTTCTCAGTAATGGAATGTGACCTGAATGTTGTAAGATGAAATAAATCCTTCTCTTCCCAAGTTCAGTCAAGGTGTTTTATCACAGCAATAGAAACCATAAGTCAATTCATAATTATACATATGACTCACCAGGTCTCACAGTGTCAATCTACTCCTTAAGTCAACTCTAGAACTTCCTTTTCCCATCTTTCTGACTAACTCCACAGCCTGACTTCACAGGATCAACACTCACATAGAGAAGTGGACAGACCCTGTTTCCTGAATCACATAAAGCACAGTCATTCCTAAATATCACCTTGAGGTGACCATTACTGATTTTGTAGCTGAAAGAGAGTCTCTTAGTTTTTTAACTGTATCGCTCCTAATACGGTTGTTTATTTTCTGCTAGGTTTTGTTGTTTTGTTTTATTTTGTTTGAGATCTGGTCTGGCTATGCAGCCCTAACTGGCTTCAACCTGTGTAAGTCCTTCCTCCTCAAGCTCCTTGATGCTGGAATTGCAGTTGGAGCACCACACTTACCACAGGGCTGTTTCATGTTCATGATGTGCACCGTGGTCCTGTTCCCAGCATGCCTCTGTCACACTCCCTGTGTCAATAGGTACCACATTTATTGAGGCTTTCCTAGCAGGTTGAGTGATCTGATTTGTGAGTAATTACCTAAGGTATATATTTTGTAAGTGTAAGATAATATGCCTGTTGACAATGGTTTTGTTGTGAGAGAACTCACAGGAATACAGTGACCTAAGAGATACTGCACTGTAGTCTTGGACCCTTATGCTCCAAAACAGGTCCACGCCTCTATGCTTATTTTCTTCCTATTCCTTTTGATGGGTGGCAGAGACATTCATTCAGTTTTTGAAAGGCAAATTCCATTTAGGTGTAGCGGAGAATGATCCTTTTAGTGCCTTTGGAATATTGAACACTTCCCTATTCTGGGTCCAGTTTCAATTAACCTTTCAAGTTTTCATTTGCCTTCTTGATTTTACAGACACCAACTATACTCCTTCTCTTCTCACACGAAGTTCTGTACAAGTGCCTCAAGCCACAAGCCTCTTTCTGGTTGAACAATTCAGCTTGGCTCAGCTTCCCTAGGGGATGGCTTCCATCCGGGCACAGCTCGTGTGGCATACCCTTGCTGCCCTCTGACTTCCACTCACTGGAGTTGCTTTTTATCACGGGTGTCTTTGTATTTCACTCAGACTGCTTTTCAGAAATGTAAAGGTCTCCACACTATTCCCCCACTCCCACTAACATTTCTACCACCAGCTCTTGAAAATTATTTTTATACTTCCTTAATATTGATTTACAATCTTATAGAAATTTTATTTCCACTCTGTAACTGTTTGTTTTCCTTTTATAACTTCACTCACTTAAAAGTATTACTCCAACAAATAATTATACAGTTCAGAATGGAGGATTTTTTTTTTTTTAGTTATGAGAACAGGGCATGCAACATTACAGCATTGTACAGAAACAATTCACAATATAAAGCTATATGACAAGCTGGACACAGTCATTTTTACTATTTATTTATATGCCTATTTATTTTTGGCTGCCATTTTTCTAATGTTTTTGATCTTTTTCCAAAAACATTTTCTAGGGCACATTTTTTTACCTTAAATTCCCATATCTCTATCTTAATCCTTTTTTCAGAAGCTATTGACATTGTAGAAAATGAATTTTCCTCACTTTCTTTGACAAATATTTTGAGCATTACCCATTGATGCTCTGATGCTCAAGTAAATCTTAGGGGCATAGCACCCTGGCAATTGTTGGCTGTCCTGAAATGTTCCGTCCTCTAGGGAAGCTCACTGGGACTCAGAAAATTCTGAAGGTCGGCTCATTGAGACCCAAGAGAAGTCATGAGTCTCAGGGAGTCTCTGAAACTTGCAAGACTCACCAAGTTCCCACTTCCCAGATATTAGTAAGCAGTTAGGGCCACTGAGGAAGGGGGGGGGCTCTAAACTGTCAAAGCCCTACAAATCTACAGACAAATCTAGGGTTCCCGCTTTTATGAGTTGTTACCAGTACTGGTCTATGCTTTCTGTGAGTTGCCTTTGATGTAACCATGCTCCTCAAATAACTATTCTACGCACCAATACTCTTGTAAGTAACCCCAGTAAACTGTCATCGGTTCCCTATCTGGGATGAGAAAAGTTTGTATGTATCTCTCCAGTGTCGGACAACACATGTGTGGTGGTATTGTGTTCCCCAAAATATTGTGTATCCTAATAAACTTATCTGGGGTCAGAGAACAGAAAAGCCACAATATTAAACATAGAGGTTAGGCAGTGGTAGCACACGCCTTTAATCCTAGCATTCCAGAGACAGAAATCCCTCTGGATCTCTGTGAGTTCAAGGCCGCATTGGAAACAGCCAGGCATGGTGACTCACGCCTTTAATCCCAGAAGTCAGCCTTTAATCCCAGGGAGTAGTGGTAGAAAGCAGAAAGGTTTATAAGGCGTTGAGGACCAGAAACTAGAAGCATTAGGCTGGTTAAGCATTTGGCTGGTTAAGCGTTCAGGCTTTCGAGCAGCAATTCAGCTGAGACCCATTCTGGATGAGGACTTAGAGGCCTCCAGTCTCAGGAGACAAGACCAGCTGAGGATCTGGCAAGGTGAGATAGCTGTGGCTTGTTCTGTCTCTCTGATCTACCAGCATTGACCTCAATAACTGGCCTTGGGTTTGATTTTATTAATAAGAACTTTTAAGATTCATGCTACACACATGTATGCATAAC
Organism: Peromyscus eremicus; assembly: GCF_949786415.1. NCBI lineage: Eukaryota > Metazoa > Chordata > Mammalia > Rodentia > Cricetidae > Peromyscus > Peromyscus eremicus. The sequence goes on along the minus strand of NC_081416.1, from coordinate 143,732,632 downwards.
ATGACAAATTTGTAGACATACTAAAGACAACTGCCAAATCCTTACTTCTTTATGATGTTACACTCAGCTCATTGTTGCCTCTTTGCAGCTCTTGACTCTGTCTCACTTACCCTCTGCTCACCTGTCTTAGTCTAGTGGTGTTGCTACTATAGGTAATTAAATTATTTTATATCCTTTCAGAGATTTCTACACTCTTCCTTGTTGATGAGTTAAGTAAAGCAAACATAGTGTTAATTCTTGGGATTGAAGAATTGTATCTTGTTCCTTTGTTTTCATTATGCAGCGAAGTAGAAGAGGATGTGTTATACAATTTTATAGTTACAATTTCAGCAGCATTCAGAGGAAAACGGAAACTCTGCAACACAAAACTTTGGCAGAGTTGCCTACTTTGTCATTTGCAGTCTGTTGTGGCTGCTCCTGGAATCAGATGACATTTAATGCTGGTCACATTTAGCATTGGAAGTCCTTTAGCTCCTGAGGCAGTTCTGAAACACAAGCAACCTGGAGCCTCCATGCAGATGCTTCTATTGATAGTTATGGAGTCTGATATAATAGGAACCTTTGCTGTGTCTTATAAAGATCTCCTTGTTGAAGCGATTCTGTTAAACATTGCAGCAATGTTCTCCTAAAGTGTGTTCCCACTCTGTTCTTATTCTAAAGGTCTAAGCCCATTTGTCAAAAGATAAATTTGATGCAGCCCACTGATACCCACAGTAGAAAATTCACTGTTTTAGGAGCTCTATGTCTCATGTGCTTGCTTGCAGATCTACTGTCAGTTTCCAGTGCTTCTTACTTCCAAAGCTTACCCATTCTTTAATTTTATTTCTTATGAATTTTCCTAAGTTCTTATCTCCTCACCCGTAACCAGAAATTATCAACTATTTACACTGGAGGTTTGAACTTAATGCTTGTCACCCCTTGGAGTTTTTCAGTAACCTAATATAAAAAAATTAGGCTTAGCGAAATTTTTGTAATAATACTGGGACCAGTAGCCCGTGCTAAATACTGTACCACAATTAATGCTTCATGATCTGAGATTAGGACAGGAACATACAAGCTTTGCACTCTGGGATTTTCCATTCACATAGATTTGGTCCATTTGAAGGACAGTCTTTATATAGATAATACCTTTCTTCTTATGTATTTAGTTTCCTAAACTTTGGAGTTAAATGTCTTTATTTTCTGGAAGTTTATTGATAAAAATAGCATCATTGGTGATTCTACGTGCACAGTTACTATGTGTGATGCCATTCCAGTTTGCCACACTTCCTGTCTAGTCTTCACAGTACACCTACGAGACATATGGCTTCAGTAGGCCCATTCTGCATGGAGGACACTGAGTCTGAAAGACGGTACAATTTAATCAGGGACACAAAACTGCTGAGATACAGAAACTCACTTAGTCCTGATTGAGTTTGTCTCTGGTCTGAGATCATCTTATGTTAAATTTCAACACAAAAGCAGACTTCTTATATGCCTATCCCCTACCTGAGCTTGCCATGCCAGCTCAATCAATCTTTTGATTGTCTGTAATATAATTCCTGGTGTGATACACTGTGTCTGCTAAGACTCAGGCACATTCTTCACTTACATATATGTCACAAATAGTCTCTGAGATGCAATGAATTCCAAGTATCTTTCCCCAGAGCTTGCCTGAGGGCTTAACTGTATTTGACTCACTCAGGTCAGTGCTAAGGACAGAAGTTACTAAGTAGCAGGGTGTTGGCAGCACAAAGGTCCTTGCACCAACAGATCTACAGGGAAAGCAGGAATATTAAGCACACATGACAGTCCTCTCAAAGGAGTGGACATAGAACCTGTTCTTCCTTCCATTCAGAAAACTGGGAAATGGGGGTGATTACCAGCCTGATGATCTGCATTATTCGTTGGGTCAGGCCATACCAAGCTCCTACAACCTGGAAAACAGGTAGCTAGTAATCTAAATGACCTTTACATTAGCTGTACAGCTGGGGGCTATCCCAAGCTCCCCAACCAGGACCAGAGATGGCTAATAGCCCAAATGACCTCTAACTATGTATGACCGAAACCATGCCAGATCCTTCCCTGGGCCCTTAAGCTAGTACAGGTAGCCTATCTCTAGAACTCATTTTTTTTTTTTTTGGAAGAAATAGCACACACCTTGAGTCGAGTTTTGATGTAATTATGCTTTCTTGTGCATTGGGGATTGTATTATACCAGGAAACTTCCAAAATATATTGTGTTTAAATATACTGACAATAAATTGCCTGGTGTCAGACTCCCCAAAATTTGATCCAAGTTGACAAAGTCAATCTGAATCAAATTTCCATTCTCACCTCTTTGGGGTTCTTTTCCTGCCTGACACCTACAGGAACCCCCTCAGCAGGGAAGCACTGACATCTTTTCAAAAAACCTTCCTTATCTGCATTCTCACCCTAGTCATGGTGGTCCTTTCCTTTCTGGAGCTTCCTTCTTCTTAAGGCTCATCTCAGTGAAAACGCCCTGCTTAGTATCTGAGCGTCAGTTGCAGTCACTATGTTTATTAATTGTAATAATATTAAGTTTGTAATAACAATAATAAGAGCTGCAAAAACAAAAGTAAACCTGGATCCTTTACAATGTGTCACAGTCCAATTTATTTCTCTAAAATACCCATTATCATTTCCTAGGAGAAATCTGTAAGACACAGAGTTAAACATTCCCTGGGTGTAGGTATAGTAAGCTTTGTATTCAGAATTTACTCCCTCAAAATTGGCTGTGGAAGAAGCACACCACAGAGAGAGGGTAGCACTCACTTCTTGCTATTCTGTGCCTGTCCTAGAGGCACTGATGACAGGATGTGGGGTGGAGTTGTGAGAACCTTCTGCTGTACATTTTGACTTAGTAACTAGATCCCTCTCTTTTCTGAACTTTCCTGAGGAGGCTACATCTGAAATCCCTTTTGTCCTTTACAGTCATGCTTTGATTGATCTCTTAGGTTCCAGTTCCAGGACAGAGGTGAGTGCCTCGTAGCTAGGGCTTTTTCCACCCCTTGCTCACTGCCATTGTAGACCACTGAAGTCAGAAACCAGTAAGCGCATCATAAGTCACCCATGGCTCTGGCATTCGTCTCTCATGTGCCCTTATTCCTGAGAGCTATGCTCTGTTTGCTGAGCACCACAGCTAAGGCCAGCCATACCATCTCACTTCTGGTCTTCTCCACCAGTAAGGAGATGATGTAGTTCAAGTTGTCAGCATTTGCTTCCCTGTTGTGATTCACTGTAGCTAACAGGCTCCAAGAGTAGTTTTAACATCCAGATGCACAGATGATGAGAATCTCTGTTGTTCATTAGAACTGGATTGTGCTTCTAACACAAACTTTCTTTTTAATCACTTCACTTTCCTTCCTCAACCCTTTCCCCCATAACCCTTCTCTCCACTTCCCCTTTTCTCCCCCTCCACCTCCTTCCCCTTCCCTCCTGCAGATCTCTCCTCTTCCCTTTCCTCCCCTTTCTCTTTCCTCTCCCTTAGCTTTCGTTCCCCTAAGCTCATTCCCGCCTCCTCTTTCTTCTCTCCCCCTTATTGATCAGAGCTCTTTCTTCTTTTGGTTCCTACCTGGTGTCTGGATTAAATGAATTCTTACACCTCTAAATTATGCAATAGTTTTCCCTCTGATTTTAGAAACATTAAAAATGTGTGTAACAAGGAATATTTCCCGACTGCTCGCAGAACAGTGTGAGAAATCAATTCTTTTAGCTCTGGAATCATAGATTTTCCTCAATAGAATTACAGTGCTTGATGTTGCTAAGCCTTCGTCTCTATAGTGCTTAGATAACCATTTTACCATAAATTAATAACCGCATTCATTGTTAATTATTAATGGCTATTAATTAAAATTCTAGTGACTTGCAACTTTCTTAAAAACAGGAGATTTTTGCCAAATCCTTATGCCTTCATGGTCAGAGGACTTTTAGAACATAGCCTTTGAAAAAAAATCCTTTAAAAAAAATAAGTCCACTTCCAAAATCTGGACTTCTTTTTAAGCCTGTTTTAAGTTATCTCCTGTGGAGCTCACTTACATTGTGGACTTTTTAACCACACAGATCCCTTTCCAGGCCACTGGAACAGACTTAACAATATGTTCAAGTGTTTTGGTTTATGCAATATTAGCCAAAGTTAAAATATATAGTATTATTTGTTTTAAGGTTTCAATTTATTTCCTCTCTCATCTCCTTCAAAATTTCTTTCCTTAATATCTGCTTCTATGATATAATATATTTTTGGGTCTATCCCAAAGGCGATAGGGGCCAATATTCAACATGGGTTTTATGAACTATACATACATAATTTGTGTTCCATTATGCTATCTCATGTCATACAAATAAATTTTGGACATCAGTCTTCCAGATGCCATTATATGTGGTACATGGTTGGTCTAATCAGAAAGTTATGCTCCACAAGCCCCTACATCCCCATCTGGTTGTAGAAAAGAGGCAAGACTTGAAATGCACAGAAGCATAAACGAAAGAATGGAAACGTTTTAAACTAAGCAGGTGGCAAGGAGAACATTCCAGAATCATCCACGTCCATTCCAGCAGAAGTCTGCTGAGGAAAGGTGTAGCCTGGCAGCTGTGAACTTGTCATGCATGGAAGTTCCCCCCATTGGAACTTCCTCGACATTGAGTTTCTGGGCTTTTAAAAATATAAATATGGAATTACAAGAAGCTTCACAAACATCACAATGCTTTTCCTTGTTTCCAGCAGCCTGTGTTTCAGATCATGTCATACAGTGTAGGATGCTTTCATCCTGAAAGTGTCAGGTGCTTTCAGGACAAATGTCACGAAAAGGACCTAGAAAGACTGTTGTTCCCTCTAAAAGTACATTATCAGATTCATCTCTAAACCAATATTAAAAGCAAGCATGTATATCGGAGATATTATTATGAAATTTATTTTGAAACTATTGAATAGAAGAAAATTAACTAAAGTTAAAGGAAGCATAGTATTGCACCAAAATATAGAAATTTTCACTTGGTAATATTTGACAGCCGTTATTCCCTTCTGTCTTTAAGACTGGAGTTTCTACAAGGTATATCTGACACAGAATATATCCTAAAACACGACACAGTCCTACGTTTGACAACTGTGGTTTCACATACAGGTGCCCTTACGATCTTTGTGACTCAGTCTGCATACTTAACATCAAGACAGCTCCATTTCATGGTGCTAGTGAGCACGAGGAATAACTCTAAGGGACAAGGGAAACCCAGAAATTGGAGAGAGAGGAGGGACAGAAGAAGCAAAACTATGTCTATGTAACATACCAGCTGGCAGCCTGAGATAGATTTTCAAAGCAAGGCTGGCTGAGAAAATATTTTATCACCTTACACTGAAATTATACCAGTGGTTTCTAAGTTAATGTATACTATGTGGACTGACTGGGGGGTTTTCTTTCCTAGACTGGTTATTGACACTTTTTAGCACTCAGTCATATATCATCTCCGTCCATTCTAACCTAGTATTTTTTTCAGTAACATAAAAACTGTTTAGCTGTGACACACTAATTGTTTCTAGAGCTTTTTAAACTGTCAACTTCCTTCTAATCCACCATGACTTTTAAGAGCACAAGAAGAATCTGAAAAATGATCTGGACACTAAGTACTGAAAACATGAAACTCATAACTGGTATACAGCTCTCAAGAAAGACAGCAGCCATAACAACTATGCAGAGTTCTAAACTGGGCACAGAGGTGCCCACTTCCAATCCTAAATTCTTGGGAGGCTAAGAAGGATGATAATGAGTCCAAGGCTAGCCTGAGCATCTAACCAGAGCCTATCTCAAAATAAGTGCATGCATATATAAATAAATCCAAAATATATCTTCTATTATATAATTGATTTTTCATAACCAAATTAGTAAACAAATAAATATGTCCTAAATATTCTCCTTACATTCATTGTGACATTATTTATACTATCAAAAAGGTCTAGGAAACAAGACATTCTAATGTTTGGATCAGAAATATTTAGTGGTATTATTGCACATTTATCACTGTTTCATTATTGTAACTTCCTTAGCCTACAAAATCCTAATTTCTTACCCAGTTCATAGCATATCATTTGATTGTCTTTTCAAAATAAATAAATATGTCATATTTCATATTTCTGTGCATAATTATGCAAAACCAACTTAAGGTCAGTATTACTGCTAACTCCTCACTTAAGAGACCATTAAACCACTTTCACCCAAAAATGAGGAAATACTGTATATATCACAAATAAATGTGACTTTCCTAGGAAATGACTAGGTATAGCTATCTATGTGAATTTATGAAAGGTATTCTGTTTTATGTGATATTATTCCACTTTCTAATGACAGATTTTATATTGCTTCTCCTTTTATTTCATGACATATTCTAGACTGTATGTTCTTAAGAAGAGTATATAAAACTCTGTTTTTCTCAGTGTGCCAGGAGCTATCACAGTGTGTACCAAGTCCTCTGTGTTTATATCATGGTTTCCACCTTAGTGTTTTTGTGGGATTCCTACTGTACAAATGAGTGGGTCATTGATTCTTTTGCCTTTTGGGGGGCTCTTATCCTTTTGTTGGTTTCTCTTGTCTGATTTCAATGTGACAGTTTTTATTTTATCTTGTCCTATTTTATTTTGTTATATCTAAAAAATGAATGAGTGAATAAATGAATGAAAACCTAGCCACTAGGGTAAAGGTTAACAACTGAACTGTCATTTATATCTGCTGGGAGAAGGAAAATCAATTTTCTCCAGTGGAGTGATACTGGAGTCAACCACTCCAGGGCCACCTCATGTTACGAGAAGTTAACCAAAATATGATGGGCTCCACAGTTTCGTTCTTTTGTTGTTGTTGTTGGTTTTTGGTGTGTGTGTGTGTGTGTGTGTGTGTGTGTGTGTGTGTGCTTTTATTTGGTTAAATTTTGGTACTGTGAGTTTTTTGTTTTGGTTTTGATTTTTTTCTTTTGGGTGATGTTTTATTTTGTTTTCTTGGTTTGGAGGAGTTTGGTTGTATTGTGTTTTCTGGAGAAAGAACTTAAAGTTGAGTGGGAAAAGACGGGAGGGGATCTGGAAGGACTTGGGGGAGGGAAACTTGGCAGGCACTTCACCTACATGTACAAAGTCATGACAGCCAAATAATTAAAAACAATAACAAATCAATAAATAATACCTAAAGGTTCACTTTACAATCATGCAGCATTCATCATTTTTGAAAGATGTGAGACTGGCTTTGCTCTACCCCAGGTACTCTTGGAGTTTTACAGCTTGCACTTACTATTTCCCTACATTATTTATACCTGGTAAACAATGTCTTCTTAACACTGTGTGAAGTGTTTAGGTGATTTAACTTATTATACTATTGCACACCTAGAGTCAGGTTATTTTCTGTGAATTTTTAAACGACGGGTTATAGACTATCAATGCAATAAATGCTCACAATGACAAGAGAGATTGTTTAAATCATTGTAACCTGTGGAGATCAAGTATATAGTATGAGAGGTTTTGAATTTTCTTTCACAGCTACTTAATCTCAAAAATGTGATTACTTCTGTGCACAGAAAGCATGGAATAAAAATTGCATGTTGATTAAAGTAAATCAATACAGTATTATTTTAATAAAGTGAAAGCTGCATTTTTGAATCTTTTATGGTAGAAACCAGAAGTTTTAAATTTCTTGGTCTTGGATTTCTTTAACCCATTACTCTTATGAACATGAAGGGGGTGTCTCTGTGTTATATATAATCTAGACATTAATGGGGTCCAAACTTCACCAAAGAAAAACAAAAGCAAGGACAAAGCCACCACATTTTGTGCCTATGAGGAGGTGCTGATGGTGCATTTATAAAGGAGACTATTGACTGGCTATGGTTATTTGGGACTGGAAAGATAGCTCAGCTGGTTGAGTGTTTGACTAGCACAATGGAAACCCTGGCTGGGGTCAGTTCCCAGGGCTTCATAAGAAAGGACATGCTGTACCCATCTGTAACCCCAGCATCTAGGAGATGGAGACAGGAAGACCAGAGATTATCCTTGATTACAGTGAGTAGGGACTACCCTAGGATGAGCTCCTCTCTGAAAATACTTACTCAATTAAAAGAAATATAAAACAGGAAATTTTGTAGAAGATATCTACCACAGGTAGTCAAGATTTTAAAAGTAACCTCCCTGTATCTCCTTTTGTTCTATTTTAGACTTTTGGGTCTCTAGAACAAGGTGTTCTTGCCCCTTTTGACATGGCTAAGAAGTGAAAGGCTGCAGAAAGAAGGAGCTATAAAGTAGGGCTACATCAGAACACTTTCTTCCTTCTTTGTTTTGTATTGTTCACCGTGCTGTGCTTGGGATTAAGCAACAGAGTCTTAAATTCGGCCGGAATCTGCTCTACAACGGAGCTTCCCCACAGTCAAAGCAGGACTTGATTTCTCCTTTATCTTTTTTCCAACCTTTGCTCACGACTTACTGGCAAATAAAACCAATGTTAGAGTATGAGCCCAAACACACATTTTCTAATTTATGTAGTTATAGAAGCCATTCATAAACTGAGCACCATGAGGAGACTGACAATGGGGAATTTAGAGGCTAGGTTTCAAAATATGCATACTCTGACTCTTCTGCTCTATATTTTATCTAGACACCTTGCTAATGATAATGATAATTATTTTGAATACTATGCCTGTTGAAAATTCTATGAAAAAAATGTATCTTGGTGATACAAGAGGGGTGTGAATTCCTGGCTTCAGAACGGAAAATTATGTACAGAAGACAAAGAACTGTAGTTATAACATTGAAGTGGCTCCAAGGCTGGCACCACTGTGACTACTCACCTTGGCTAACGCAAGTTTACTTTAGCGGCTGTACCCCTGGAAAGTAATACCTTACTTTTTCAAGATTGTCTACTCCTTTAATGTGTTTGAACTGATTGATAGTCTGAAATAGGCATGCCCGTACTTCAGATGGGAACAGCAGGTGCAAACAGTGAGGCCAAATTGGCTCCTTAAGATTCAGCTACGCAAAGTAGGTGCCCATGATGTTGGAGATCAGGGGACACATGTGTCCTGAAACCATGGATTGTCTATTTAGAAGGTGCAGAGTATGTCACTTTAAGCATGCTTTCTAATCCCCAGAGAGTGACACTCTCTTAGCTCAATGCGAACATTTCCACTGTGAGGTGTGTAATGATGGACTATTTTTATTTCTCAGATCAAAGGAATAATTACATGCTAAGGCACATAAAGTTAACTGGACACTGGAGCTTTTGTCTGACTCTCTACTTTTACAAAGTTGGGAGACACAAGATAGCACATTATTCTAACTGTTTACACCAAATTTGGGCAGGGGTAAAGTATTAATTTACTATTTATTGAATGGCAAAAACTTATTACTTTTGTTGTAATAACAGAAATGTTAGCATATAGGAGTTCTAAAGCCTCCTCATATCCCCTTCACATGTATTTTTAAACGTTTGTTTCCTTACCTTGACCACTGGGGAGCATTAGATGAGAGCCTGCCTCTACTGGGAAGGTTCTGGAAGATGAACCTTTGCACGCTGCCCCTTGTTGTCTGTTCTGTTCCTTCTTCTTTGCAATACTGTAACCAGTTACCATGGTGACCCTGCATTCATTGAATAATTCCCAGAATGCCACTAACACCAGAAACTGGGCACAGCAACGGAGATGTGCAAGCACAGCCCTGAAGTCCTTTCAAAATCCAACAGGTGTCCAGCAGCCTTGCTTAGCAGTCCGTAGCTCAGCCTGCAGATTGGTAATTTTTTTCATTCATCTGGCTTCTTTCCTTAGTTCCTGGTTCCCACTGCTTTCTGAGTAACACCTTTCTCCTCGCAAGAATCTTTACACAACTCAAATCTTCAAACATTTTCCCTTATTTGGAAGGAAATGAATATCACAGGAGGCATTCACAATAGGAATTTAAAGGACTCCACATCCACACCAGTAATGCTTTCATCGTATTTCATCAGTACTCAGACGTTATTGAACACCTGCCCAGTGTGAAGAATCATGCCCCATGCCCTGTGTACCTATGTCTTTCTCCATTAAAAAAGAGAGAAGAAAATGTTAATAATGAGACAAGCAAATAAGTAAAGCATATATTAGATGAATAGAGAAATTTGTCTAGATAACTTGTGTCTAAACATCTCTCTCAAAGCATGCAAAAACAATGGGCAGGGAAGACCATGGATTTGAAAGAGTGTGGAGGGATGTGTGGGTGGTTTTGAAGGGGAAAAGGATGGAAGAAATGCTGTAGTTCTATGATCATCTCAAAAATTAAAAATAATAAGTAAAAAGAATAGTGTCACAGAGAAAGTAGGAAGCACAGAATTCTTAGAGATAAAACAAAACTGGAGCCCCATGTCTGAGTTAAATTTTAACACCATCTTCCCTTTTTACAATGTTGAAAATCAGCATACAATCAACAAACGACCTAGTTGAGATTTGACTTCTGATCTTTACAGGCATAGGGAGATGCAGCATTGTACTTAGAGATGCTGAATAGCTGGTAAGCCATAGATACCAGGGTGAACCTCGGATGCTCTGCAGGGTACTTAGAGATGCTGAATAGCCTGTAAGCCATACATAACAGAGTGAACCACAGATGCACTGCAGGGTACTGTGTTGCTAAGCTCCTAAGCCCTGATCTTTGATTGGTCAGGGGGATTGAAGTGCTGAGTGCATTCTCTTTGACAGGGTCTTCATGTAGCTCATAAGGCTGGCCTCAAGCAATCAATCTTCCTTCCAAGATTCCTCAGGGCTTGGATTATAGATGTGAACCACCAAGACTATCTCTAAATTCATTTTTATCTCATGATATTTTCAACTTAACCATGAGTATTTGGAGGATATAACTCCACAGAATATCAAAAGACACTTGTATAGTGAATTTAAAAGAAACTATAAGGGAGAAGGAGTGGGGGGCAAGCACATATTTTGCTAATACATATATGGTTCCAATATAATACATTTTGCACACACACACACACACACACACACACACACACGTTTTGGTAGTTATGTGCATCTTCTGTTTACCAAGGATTTATTCTTTAAGAGTTCCTTTTATTTTTTTTCAGGAGTCATTAGACTCTTTCTAGATTAAGCCTTCTTTGAAATAAAGTCCTTTTATCACCTTCCCTCGTTTGGGGCACACTTACCAGTGAGAACCCTTTCTGTTGCCTGAGTTATGGTTATCCCTCACTAGAGGCAGACCCACTCAATGTTTTCAGAGGCCCCAGTCAAGGTCCTTAGGAGTGAAAATGAACATGAGTAGATGGAATTCCTGAACCATTGTGAAGTCCGAAAAAGAAAAAGATGGATACAATTGAAAAGTGGTCATGTCATTATCCAAAGCCTCCTTTGAAGTTGTTCTCTGTGTAGAATCAGAGGAGTCTCAGGGCCTTGGAGCTCATTTTACTTCTGGCTTTAGAGTACCCTCCCTCTCCCTCTCTCTCTCCTTCTCCTTCTCCCTCTCCACTTCTCCCTTCCTTCCTCTCTCACTCTGACTAAACACAATCTTCAGAGGAACTGAATCTAAAATGATTCACCATCAGAAACTTGCTAAATCAATAAAGTTCCCACCCATAGCCAGGCAGAAGACTCATTTCACATATCAGAATTCAAAGCCATGGGTTCTTCTATTCAGTGGACAAGGTGTTTCAGCATAGATACACAACATTAATAAAACAACTAGCACATCAATTTTGTGTCAACTGGGCTGTATTTCTCTGTGATGAATGGTCTGGTGATGCCATAAGCAAGTTCTTCTGAAAATATTTACTACTTTTTGAAAATAGATATTCCATCTCTCTGGTGTGAATTTTTTTAATCACAAAGGATTTTAGTGCTTGATTTTTCCATGATGACCATTATATACCACAATCTACTCTCCTGCTACCACCTCTGAAGGAATTAACTAAATTTTCTTACAATTATGTATTTTATTTACCATATTTTAAACAAAAACTGCAGGAAGGCATGAGTCATAATTCAGCTATGGCTGAATATCAGTCATAGCTACAAAATTGATTTCAAAAGAAAAGAAGAAAAAAACAAGCATGGAGGGACAGAAGTGAAACACATGTTTGCTTAATGTACTTTCAAGAAGAAAAAGCTACTAATATTTATAAAAATATCGAGCATGTTGGGTAGTTCTGCAGTTGTGGAGAGCAAGCCAGAATCTCAGCTCTGGTGAAATATCCAGCGGCTTTTCTTAATGGAGTTAGAGATTGCTAAGGTCTGCACTGGTCAGTAAGCAAAATGTCGCTGTGCTGTGATCTTTATCTCCTCCTGGGAAAGGCCTTCTCTTCACATCACACCCTGGTAAAGCTCCATAGAAATAGGTATCTTCCTCAGCCTACCACTGACAAAATACCTGTAAACATTTCTGTCCCTCTTAAAATCAACTCATTGCTCACTCCAAGAATCATTCTTTCTGAAGGGGATCTCTGAAATAAGCCAACAGCAAACAAACAAATAGGCACACATGAGTGTATACACACACACACACACACACACACACACACACACACACACACTGATGCATGTTCATACACACATGCATGCATGTGCATACACACGCACACATACACACATGCAAGCACACATAAGCACGTACAAGCACAACTCAGGATCTCAAGGTACTTTTCCCAGGGTAGACGTTTTTACCAGGAAATAAGTGAGTCTGTCTTTAAGGTATCCATTTCCTACACTGAATTAAGTGTCTTGTGAAATCATGTAATTTTGTAAATATAAATGCAACTGGAAATTTTTCTCGGTGTGTTGTATATTTTCATAAATGTCTCAAAGAGACTGAGCATCTCATATAGTTTAACAAGCACTGCTTGCTTGTGAGCTGTCATAGCAAAGAGAAATATTGAAATACTAAAGATAAATAGAAGACAAATTTCCCTCTAATTTTTCCCAAATCTTTCACACAGATAGAATGCCTTCTTCAAATGCTTTCATAGACAATTTTTGCTCTTTGTTTTTTTTCTTCGTATTTAATTTTTAAAGCATTACTCCATGTAAAAACAGATATATTTACAGTCATCAGATTTTAATCAGCTGTTATTGGGCAGGGTTATCCATATAAACACTCTGCCCAGAACAGTTGTATTAGAAGAGACATTATGACTCCCATCTCACACTTAACCCTGGTATATGCTAAGTGAACAGCACGCATAATTACTAGTTACTGCTGACTTTCTCTAACATATTGTCTTCACCACACTTCCAATGGTAACTGACTACAATTGAAATGAATCCTAGTAGCCCAATAGGAACACAAAAGCAGTTAAAACTACATGATTTTAAGTTATGACATTTTTGCATCTACATTGTTTTCATGTGTAGTGTTTCCTCTGCTCTGAATTGCACTTCTGTTTACTTTACTTAGTAATTGTATGTATCATTCTAGGTCCAACACACATATCCTTAATTTTATAAACTGTCTGTGATAATTGCTTGTGAAGGTGGCCTTTCCTCACCCTTTATTCCCATCAGGGATCTCCTGTGTCATCCTCAGGTCATTTCTCTGCATGCTTTGTGTTATCTAAATATTTTGAACAATTTTACTGTAGGTGATGGAGGGCTGATAAAATTTATTATTGTAAAAATACACACATGTAAAGATATGATAGATAGATGATAGACAGATAGGTAGGTAGATAATCAATAGATAGATAGATAGATAGATAGATAGATAGATAGATAGAACACACTAGATAATCCTCAAATTCACTACTAGTTACTTTTTACTCTAAGCCTGACACAAACTGAAGTTAGATAGCAAGAGATAACATCAACTGAAGAATTTCCTCAGTCAGATTGACCTATGGGCATGTTTTGGGGGGCATTTTCTTGATTCTAGACTAATATGGGAGAGCCCAGCCACTATGAGGGGTACCATCCCTGAGCATAAGGGCCTGGTCTCTATGAGAAAGGTAACTAACTGTGTGCCTGAGAGCAAGCTAGTACCCAGTGTTCTCCCATGATCTCTGCTTCAGTTCCCTCCTGCGGGTTCCTGCCTTGAGTTCCTGTCCTGGCTTCCCTCTATGATGAACTGTGACAGGGAATTGTAAGTTATGTGACCCTTTCCTTCCCCAAGTTATTTTTAATTACTGTTTTATCATAACAACAAAAAACTAACTAAAACCAATATCTTTATTGTAGAGGTATTATCAAATTGTAGCAACTTTCAGTCAAGATATTTACAATTGAAACCTCATTTATTATCTATTTAAACTTACAGTAGTATTTTAAATTATGGATCTATTCTTTATTATTTGTGAACTAGCTATGAAGCCACTATATTTCTAGGATAATTAAAGACATTTAATGATATATGTAAATTGTCTAATATATGCCCCTCTCTCTCTCTCTCTCTCACACACACACACACACACACACACACCATATATAGTATATATTGGACATTTATGGTTTAAATATAAAACTGATCTAAATCTCTGGCTCCCATGATAAATGACTTTTTAAATATAGCAGAAATGTTTCAAATGGAGTGAATAAAATTTGTATTTTTGGAATTGTTTTCATTATTCCATTTCTGTGAGAAAAACAAAGCATTTTATGTTTTATATATCTACCCAGAACTTTGGATTTGATGAATAGTAAATTCAAAGATATGTGACTTATCTTTGTAGATTTTTCTTAAAAAAAAAAACAAAAGCAAAATATAATCCAAATGAAGACAAATCTTAAGAAATTACCCAAAATTTAAAACATTAAGAAAAACTGGGAAGTTTATTATCAATAGACTATAATAGCCTGCCTAGGGTGACTTCTGCTTCTCAGAAAGAGATGATTTAAAACATCAAATTAAATTATGACTTTTAGGGAAAAAAAGAAATTCATATATATAATGACTATATAGTCATTCTTTAAAAATATAAATTGTGGCCAGCCAGGGGTAGTGCACGCCTTTAATCCCAGCACTGGGGAGGCAGAGTCACATGATCTCTGTGAGCTTGAGGTCAGCCTGGTCTACAGAGTGAGCTCCAGGACAGCCAGGGCTACACATAGAAACCCTGTCTCAGAAAACTAAATACATGTATATAATCTAACAAATAATATAGAAAATATATAGTGTGTTTTCTCAGAAAACTAATGCACTCCACAGGTTAAAGGCTAGTGTTTGTGGAGATGACCACCCACATATCAGTGCAATAAGTTGATGTTTCCATATGGATTAGAAACAGTCTGTAAATAAGGTGCCATGATAGATGTCTGAATTCAAGAAAAGTGTAAATGATAATTCCTTCAGTTAGTCTGAAATTATTAGACATCTCATGTTGTGATATCAAATTAAACAATCTGTATTTTAATTAAAAAAATACCTCAGATACTATCACAGTAAAAAGAGCACTTTATTCTCAAAATCTTAAGCATTTCAGAGTGAAGGCATAAAAAAGTTTTCTTTAGCAATGAAACAGATATTTTGATAGAGAGAGCCATTATGGGGTTAGGGAGAAACTTGGTGCTAGGGAAACTCCCAGGAATCCACAAGAAGGACCCCAGCTAAGACTCCTAGCAATAGTGGAGAGGGTGCTTAAATTGGTCTTCCCCTGTAATCAGATTGATAACTACCCTTATTGTCATCATAGAGCCTTCATCCAGTAAGTGATGGAAGCAGATGCAGAGATCCACAGCTAAGCACTGGGCTGAGCTCCTAGAGTTCAGTTAAAGTGAGGGAGGAGTGATTATATAAGCAATTAGGGTCAAGATCATGATGGAGAAAACCACAGAGAGAGCTAACCCAAGCTAGTGGGAGCTCAGGAACTCTGGACTAACAGCGGGGGAATCTGCATGGAACTGAACTAGGCCCTCTGAATGTGGGTGACAGTTGATTGGCTTGATCTGTTTGTGGGGTCCCTGGCAGTGGGACAAGAATCTATCCCTGGTGCATGAACAGGCTTTTTGGAGCCCATTCCCTATGGTGAGATACCTTGCTCAGCCTTGATGCAGGGAGAGGGGCTTGGTCCTGCCCCAACTTGATATGCCAGACTTTGTTGACTCCCCAAGGGAGGCCTTACCCTCCCTGAGGAGAGGATGAGGGGTTGAGGGTGTAGGAGAAGGGGAGGGAGAAGAAACTGTGGCAAGTATGTAAAAAAAAATTAAATAAATAAAAAATTAGATCTTAAAAAATTTTTCTTTATTTTAGAAAGGGAATAAGAGTAGGCAACCTCATGATAGTGGGTGGGTTGACAGGGATTCTAACAAACAGTTGAAGAGGAAATATGTCTGTAACATCAGCTGTAGGAAGGAAGGGTAAAGTAGATGTTAAAGCAATGTTCCATCGCTTGCTTTGAATCTTGAATTCTGAAATACATAAATAGTATTATTTAACAGAATACTACAATAAGTTGTTAAACATAAGGTAAGAAAACCTTCAGGGTCTCACAGAGAAAGATAAACTCACATAGTTTAACAAGCTCTGTGTCTACCATATTAGCATGCAGGTTTGCTTCTTTAATAATATTATATATGTAAAATAATTGTTGTACAATAGCTTTTTATGATACATTATCAATAGTTCCATGATTCATACATGTACTTTGCATGCTTCTCAAAGAAGTTTACATTAAGTTTATCAAGTGAAGAGGTAAGTTTCTCAGGTGGAGAAGTTGTGAATGGAGAGTTTTAGAAGCTCTAAGAGAATTTTTGTATATGTCCATCAGCCTGTGAGAAATAACAGAAACAAAGTGACCGAAAAATTACATTCTGGTGGCTCTGGGCACCACACTTCCATGAGAACAGGGTATAACCACTGTTTAGGGTGGGGCTTATAGTCTGCTCTTACAAACAACATGGCAAAGACAAAGAATGAAAGAATTGTGAAGGAATAGCAACTACAGAATAGAAAACTCAACAAACTGTAATATATCCAAATACCATTAACAGCTAAAACAAAATGATACAGAATCTAGGAACATATTTTTTTTTACATTTTAGATAATATAACCCCCATAAAAGAATAAAACAAAGGAAAAGAAGGCTTACCACAAACATCTATGAAAAATAAGGAAGCTCTCCACTGCAATCTGGAAATAACAAGATGGTTATATAATATATTCTGTTAGACACTGAAGAATAAATAGATCATTGAGTTTAGCAATAAATTAAGGTAATAAAGAGAAATTATCATTATTTAAAACATTATTTCTTACCTAGTAAATTTAAAATATCTTACAGATAAGTGTTTTAATAAATCATATATAAACATCTTCATATAATTTTAAAATGGGTGTTTAAAAATTAAGCTTGCTAACCACACTAGCATATTTTCACATATTTCTCAGATGCGTCTAAGTGGTAAAGAGCCGTAATATCAGTGGTAAAGAACCATGACTTTATCACAATAAAATGTAACTGAGAAAAAGTATGAAAGACTGTAAGTATTTATTAATACATAACCTACTTACCAACTAAGAATTTTAATTGGTGATCATACAAGAAGTATGTAAGCATCGACTACAAATCTGTAATGAAAAAAAGTATTGAAAACATCTGAAGGTTGCAGAAGCATCCTGGATGGAAAATACATAAATGCCATTTCTGCAACATGTTCAACTTATGAATCACATTGTCATGCACACTACAGCTAAAATGATGTTCAAAGCCACTGAACTTACTGAATTTTAAAATAATCTTGAAAATACCAGTAGAGATAAAAATATGAAGTGACAAAAATTCTCTACCCATCCTACACTATAACTGACCTGGGCAATTTGTTGGCCACAGTTACTAAACAAATGCCTGACCACACAAATGTTCGGTAGTACACCTATTCTATTTATAAGCATTTAGGTATTTTCTGGTATGATTATTTTCACATATTAACAAGACAAGTTATGTGAAATATCCATTATTCATACCAGTAAAAAGCACTATTCATAAGCACACAAATAGTGGAATTTACATTTATCTATCTATTAAAAAAGACATGTTCCAATAAGTATTCTCTACCATATACTGTTAAAGCAAAAATTGCCGAATTATTGTAAAGAATGGATGTCAACAATCTGGTCATGACTTTTGTGTGTGTGGGGGGGAGCAGTGAATGTGATGGATGAGTGAGTGTAAATTGATGCTTCTGCCTTATTTTCAATTTCTTAAATTTCTGAGATATGCAGCTTTTAATGGCTCATGAATTGTTTTCTTTGGATTATGTCTATGTGTTTATTTTTCTGTGTGTATCCAGTACTATAGGAACATCCATATTTACAAGTGGCCTGAGAAAACGATTCCTTCTGGAAGTACAAGTCTCTGTAGTCAATAATGATACGTCTTTTGTAAAGAATGAAGAAGGGCTACTCTCGTTGTTTCTTTTCAACTTTACTTTGGAAGCTATGTCAAAGTGGGGGTAGGAGTCACGGAGTGAATAGTGAAATGCAACTTAAAACCAATTATTTGAGTGGATAAAGTCCCATGGCTCAAAGAAACGTGATTTCCCATGCAAATCAATTGAAAATCATGACAGCTATGGATATATGATACAGTGTCTGGAATAAAGATCAATTTGCATAATTCATAGTTTCAGAAATATGAGTATCCAATAGGCAATTAAATGGAAAAATATTCACAACAATAATAAATTCAACAAAATGAGTAGTAATTGCATATAATAATTCCATTGTAGTGCTGAAGCGTAAACATGAGCTAGAATAATGTGTGAGACTATGTGTATTGCTAGGTGGTTAGATGCACAGATGTTATCTATGTCCTTAATATATCTGAGTAAGTGTACTTTCAATTAAACTCCCAGCAGGTGTTCATACAAAACTAACATTATGATTCTAAAATTCATTGAGAAGAAGCAAAAGCAAAAAAAAAATGTTAATAAGACAAGCACAAGAACAGTTGGAGGGAACAAATTTAGGAAGAATGAGGATAAAACAGATTTTTTTTAATGATTAAATTGTGATTTTTTTCTTAGAAATAGACCTTTTTATAAATGAATCAGGATATAGCACAAAAATATATCTGTCTCTTTTTCTTTAGCTTTTGACATATTGATAATTGGTTGAAAGGTGATGGTTGATGATGTTGATAGATAAATAGTAGATTCATAAATAGATAGTTGGTAGATAAAAAAATCAACTGATAAATAATAAAGAGATTATGGATGATTGGTTCTTTGATGATACATAAGAAATAGTGATAGATAGCTAGATAGATAGATGATAGTTAGATGATAGATATTTTCTACATAGAACAATTATCAGAAAGCTATATTGAATAATGAGTTCAGAAATAGATTAGAAAACTGTTATGATTGGATTCTCTCTGTATACTTATACATCGATATTGTTCCTTTGATATATTAGAAGTAAATTCATTTGCAGACAGAATACTTATAAAGCAATCAAGTTAAAATATGCTTGTTGTGGTGGGGTTTAAATAGGACTAGAGTCTTATAAGAAGAAAAAAATTGAACACAGTCACAGAAAAAAGATGTGCAAGAAATTGGGAGGAGAGAGCCCTTTGCATTGGAGAGAGATCCAATACAGAAAATACTCCCTCACAGTCTCCGAAGAAGCCAACCCTGTACCAGCTTGAATTCTTATTTTGAGGCTCCGGAATTGTGAGACAAAATACATTATTTTTATCATCACTGTAGTACTTTGCTGTGACAGTCGTAACAAATGCGAGACCTAACCCTACTTAAAAGTCAGTAGAACTGATACGGGGAAATGGAAGGAAAAATTTATGAAAACAGAGCCATTATCTCACAAAACAGCTGAAAAGTGTCCTCGAAAGTAGCTGTAAATCTATGCTGAGTAGTTTTCGTCAACTTGACACAAGCTGGAGTTACAGAGAAGAGAGAACAAGGACTGAGGAAATGCCTCTACAAGACTGGCCTGCAGGCAAGCCTTTGGGGGCCTTTTCTCTACTAGTGATTGACATGGGAGGCCCCAGTTCACAGTAGGCCCTGCTACCCCTGGAACTGTGGTCCAGGTGTCATAGGGAAGCAGGCTGAGCAAGCCATGGAGGAAAGGCAGTCATCAGCATTCTTCCATGGCTTCTGTATCAGTTCTTGCCGCCAGGTTTCTGCCTTGAGTTCCTGCACTGACTTACTTCCCTGGATGATGAACTACAAGCTGTAAGAAGAAAGAAACTCTTTACTCCCCAGATTGCTTCTGGTCAAGGTCACTGTCACAGCAACAGTAAAGTAACTAACAGATTCCATTCCTGTGCCATTCGAACATATTTTTTTTCCAATGGGTAAGACAGTACCCTCCCTATCCGGAAGTGTAGAAAATATCAAGTGTTTGGATAAACTAATATATTTTAGAGAATCCAAGCTCACTAGCACATATTAAAATTAACTTAATAATTCTACTGCGGTGTCTTCACCAATGAGAATATCATATACCACAGAAATATTCGAGGACATATGTGTATGGCCACATACCTGCATTTCATTACTCTGTAAGAGAAAAAGTGGGAGCATGCTAAACATGCAGTGGTCAGAATGAAGTGCACACAGAACAGAATGCATATTAGCACCTGTCAGCAGGTAGGACCTCCAAGAGACACGCAGCCAACCGTAGACTATGGGTGAAGGGTGAGCCTTGGTGTTTTATTGTGTTTTTAAAGAAAACTTTATTAGAAGATAAATAAGCACTTACTGCAAATGAAGAAACATACTGTGATCACTTCTGCCCATTTCTACTCTGTAGAGTTACAATGTTTGAAACTTGAAGGTGGTGATTAATTGATTAAGCTTCCTGGGTATAATTCTCTAATTAATTGTATCCTGTTCATGATTATTGTTGTGTTTACTAAACAATAGATTGTTTAAAGTCCTACAATGTGTTTTATCATAAAGGTTGGGAACACTAAATATGATAAATAATGAAATTAAAAATGATTGTAAATTATATTTAAATAGAAAAAAGAAAAAATACTTATAATTTAATTTAATGAATAATTTTAAATGACAAGCAAAACCAATATTGTATATTGATACATATAATATAGACAGAAGAAGCAATAGACTATAAATTTTATGAAATGCACAATGAACGTTTAGTTCTAAACGCATAGCCAGGTCAGCATTCTTGTTCTGATATCAAGAGTATTTTTAGAGTTGTGACTGAGACAGGGAGCATGGAGCTGACTGATAGACCACTTCCATAGCAGCATCTTGCCCTTGGAAGTGATTTATTATCTTATTGACTCAGTTATTTCTACTGGAAAATAGGGTTACCCGGAGCAATTACCTCCTGGAGTTCTTGTGAGTACAAAATGAGTTTTTGTGAGTAGAAAATGAGTTATACAATCACTCATGCAAAACATTGTCAATGTGTTTTATCAATCAATTTGATTTATAATGTATATGATAATCTAGGAACATGTTTATTGTACAAGAGAAACCAAAGACATGAAATGACACTGTATTTTTGGGTGAAACAGAGATGAACCATTATTATTATTTGTTAATTGATTTTGTCAATGTGAGTTATGAATTCCTGAGATAGTCTATAACTGTATGATGACTGATTAATCATTGTTGGACCATGTCAGGGCCACTGTGGGATAGTGTGCTTCTTAGCCATGAACTGTTCCAACTTCCTTTATGCAAGAAGCTGAAGGCTGGCAAACACCTACACTTAGCAACAAAACAAAAACAAAAGTTGTCACTAAAACCTGCTCTAGATGAAATAAATTTATTAACCACTGATAAACTCCACAGTGTAAATTATTCTTCCAGAGTTCTACAGAACACCCATGAAATTCATTAAGTTTCTCAGGAATAAAGATATTATTCATTTTGAAAACCTCATTATTTACATCGGGGTCAAAGCTTTATATACACTCCACAATTTAACACAAACATGTGGGTGAAGCCAGTATCTCACATTTTACAAGCAAACTAACATCTAGAAAGTTTGGTGCCCTTTTCTACAAGTTTACAACCAAATGCATCACCTTTCTCTGCACACTGCTCTCTGACCTCTTTCTTGGTGAAGAGCTAATTACAAAAGTTGCTGAAATCTCAAACATGGCAACATCACTTATTGCCGTCTCTATCTGAGGAGCACACAAAAGCAAAATAATTTACAAGAGCAGGTTTCGTATTGATTTCATTTCCTGTGATGTATGAAAATCAGCCAGTGTTTTCCTTTATTTACTTCTAATGTAATCAGGCACTCTAGCCTGGACCACTACATTTTGGCTTCTTTGCCCACATCCCTTTCTCCACAACTTCACTCTCAATCTTTAGAAAGGGAAAAACATTTCAAACTCCCTATCTAGCCTTGTCTCTACCTGACTACAACATCTTCAGTTAACTATTATTCTCCAAACAGGGCCCCAAGTCCTAAACATCACTCAGAAACCTGGCATGTCTCTTCCCCTATTCCTGCATTTTCTTATCAGCAATGAGATCTCCCACTCCTAAACAAGGGCTTCACAGCTGACATTTATTCATTTAAAATAACTTTATTGCCATTGGCAATTTACAAGTGCTTTCTCTCTTTGTCTAGCTAATTCATATTTACCTTTATAATAATCTTTTATATTTTAAGACTTTTTTGTAGGAAGACCTCTTTGGATTTTTTTTGCTTTCTTATGTGTTCTGATTAGTCACTGCGTACTTCCCCTACTATATATAGGTTTGTTTTCTTTTTTTTTAAACCAGAAAATAATTTTTTTCTTGCCCCAGTCTCACCCCTCAAGCTCACAGATACACACAGGCAAACCCATATTTACCGAATACTGAGCTTTTCCTTGAATGTAAATTTCATTTCTGTCCAAAGTTCACTTGAATTGCCGTATGAATGGATTGCCTTTCATTACGGTTGTCCTTTCTCTGGCCTGTCTTTAAAACTAATAGTGGTTCTTGGACATATTTGAAAGGGCATTCATTTCCCCTTGAGTTTTCTTCTCTGTGAACCAAGCATGAAATCAAGGCACTTGCTTTCTATCTGGCTCTACCCTCAAGTGTGTTCCCCAGTATGAAAACCTACCTAAGCCTCTGGGATATTTCTCCAAACCCCCTCTCATGCAACAGATATTGAAATGCCTAGAAAAATAGAGTGCTATTATAGAAATAATCTACTTTCTAAACTATACTGGGTAGACTACATTGCCTGCATAGAAATAATTCTGTCTTGGGGACCCTCAGTCTGGATAGTTCTCTCTGTAAGTGAAGTCTTTGATGTAGAACTGCTGGTTAGAGTTTCAGTCTAGAGTTTGCTGAAACTCTGAGGCTTACTGATTAGGCCTATGGCCAAGTGTGTGGAGGGCTCTCATGCCTTTTTTCTGTGTTAGACAGGACTATGAAGAGCTAGAGAAGCAGCTGAAGGAAGTCTTTAAGGAACGCAGCACAGTCCTGCGGCAGCTGACAAAGACATCCAGAGAACTGGATGGGATCAAAGTCAACCTTCAGGTGAGCTGGAAACTAATTCTGTCAGCAGCAAAGGAGTCTAGTCACCCACTGGATGGATATGCATTTTTAAACAACATCTCTGGGCTTTACCACTCCAGTTAATATTTATTATTATTTGAGCTTCGAAAGGAAATGTCTTTTGAAATGGTCTAGAGAACTGCAGTTTCCAAACATCAAAAGGAGAAAACTGTGTACTTGG
The DNA here is from genome assembly GCF_949786415.1 of Peromyscus eremicus. Classification (NCBI taxonomy): domain Eukaryota; kingdom Metazoa; phylum Chordata; class Mammalia; order Rodentia; family Cricetidae; genus Peromyscus; species Peromyscus eremicus. The sequence goes on along the minus strand of NC_081416.1, from coordinate 143,709,021 downwards.
CAAAGCCATCAGTTTCTCCCATCTTCCAAGATCAGTTTGACCTCTGTGTTCTTAATATTACAAAATGATGGAAAGGAATTAAACTGAGAGTTGAATATTATAGGAATGATATTTGTTCCATTGGAAGCACTGCTCCAGCCTCACTTCCCCCATTCCAAACCCCGCCCCCTCTCAAAAAGCCCACCAAGCAGTGGCTCCTCCCCTGGAGCCACTCAAAGACCACGCCTACAGGGTATTTAAGGCCCCCTCCTTGGAAGCAGCAGCGTGATTTCTTCTTCCCCTGAGATTACCAGGGAATGCTTTGCTCATTAAACCTCGACTTTCAAATTTGGCTTGATTTGGTTTACTGCATCAGCAGAGAAACCTAACAGAGGGTATCCAAAAATACTTACCAATATTTAGAAGAGAAATTTAAATTTTTCCCTAGGATAGCTCTAAAGATCCTTTAAGCAACTTCTTTATAGAAATGGATAAATGTCTTACAAAGGAAACTATCATGTTTAAAACAAAAGCAAGGTCTATTTCAGATAAAAATCTTTCTAGACCATCTGAGAGTACTTTTTTTTTCCTGTGAAAGTACAAACCCATTGGAATAAGATCAAAAGAAACCAACAGAAGGAAAAGAGCCCAAGAAAAAGCACAACAAACACGTATAGACAGGGGCACACACATGTCCACACCCACAGGAATCCCATAAAAACACAAAAAAGAAGCCACAATACATACACAAAGGACCCGTAAGGTAAAGTACTTTATGAGACACAACAGGATGAGACAAAGGATGGTACTTTTATGTCTGACTTTACACGTTATATTCACTGAGTGCTTACCGCATACAAAATTCTTTGACGGCATTGCATGGTTTAATTCTTTTAAATAAATAAAGGAAGTGGTACTTGCATTGTGACTTTTCTTATTATGCATAAGCAATATTGGCTGAAGAAAGTAGTTTTGAAAGTCAGTAAAGACCCTAGAGTTTAAACTGTTTAAGCTGTTTTGCTCCAGAGCCTTCCCACACACCACAGAACTGAGGCTGTGTGTTATCTTGGTGCTCAAGGTCTACATGCTACACTGATACCATGGTGGCACTACAGGAGGGATGATGGTGGTGGTGTAGGCAATCACTAGAGCAAGGACTTTGGTCCAACTCATATGTTGGGTTGTCTTTCCATAGCTCTTACTTAATTTTCACAGGAAAACTTTGTTGTAGTTACTAATCTTCTTTGATAGCTGCAAACACAAAGTTTAGAAAGAGCACACGGTAAGTAATGAGTGGCACCAGCATTTGAATTGACTGTTTAAGCTCTTGCTACACAAGTTGTGCTACTCATTGAAAGAGTTAACGTAGCCACCACCCTGCAGGACCTGGTGGCAGGTTAGAAGGATTAGGAAGTGGATGGGGAATACTACTGTGCACGTGGGCATCAAATTCTGAAAAGCAAGGTGGGGGATTCCCGGGGCTACAAATTGATCTTGTTTTATTTGGAAAAGCCAAGGCAGAGATTACTGGGAAGAAAATTAACAGGTAAACAGGCCTGGGAGGAATATTCAAGACATCTGCCTGTCCTCAGGGGGATGGGACACCTGGCTCAGGAGCATATTATCAGCATATGGTGAAATGTCCTAGAGAGATAGTGATTACTGTGTTCCTGGGATTCTTTTTCCTTAGTCAAGGTGTCTCTTTATACACTGAAATGTTGCTTAAGAAAAATTTTTATGGAGCTTTATTTTTCAAAGGGGAAAAAAAAATCTTCCCTGAAATGTTACAACTTTGAAAATGACTTTTTGTTTTGTGGTACATACGACACAAAATGTTTTTTTTTTTATGGTTTAATCTTAATAAATCCTGTTAGCAAACCGTCCACAAAATTAGCATGGTATTCTGTTCATTATAAAATGATGTGTGAAGATGTAAGGAGCTCACAGGATGTGGGTAGGTGAGATTTGATTTCAAACTTGAAGTAAATACATGTATAACTATGTGTTATGTGACTTTCATGACAAAACATGAACAAAATGACTATTCACCCCAGACAGGGAACTAGCAACACCCCACAGAAACTATCCTACCTAAGTTTAGTTTGATGACTGAAGAGTTTACTTGGAGTTAGTTAGGGGAGTATGGGTGAGTGGAGGCATGGGCCACAAGCAGCTACCCCATCTCACCCACCTCAGGCAACTTCTGCTGGGCTGCCATGTTTTGTTTGCTCGCTTCAAGATAGGCTCTAGTCTTTAAGCTGACCTTGAGTTTACTATGTAGTCGATTATGAACATGCACATCTGGTCTTCATGCCTCCTCAGCGTTGGGATTACACATGCCTCCTACTATGCCCATTTCTTTATATAGTACCGGAGTCCTGAACCTGGAGATTTCCATCTGGTAGGCAAGCACTCTACCAGCTGCTGAGCTGCATTGAAAAACCTGTCCTGCCTTTAATAAGGTGGTGTGATTAGGCCCAATTTTGGGTAAATAGGTTGGAAGTAATCACAGTCACTCTGATTTCAAGATAACTGGCACGTCCTGTCCAGAGGACAGAATTCCTCAATACATCAAACATGTCTTTCTTATCTATTTATTTTAGTATTTTATTTTTTAAAAAAATTCTCTTTTTGATTTTTTAGTGTCTTCCTTATTTCTTAAAAGAATTTATTCATTCATCTGTTTTAATTTCATGTGAATGAATGTTTTGCCTGCAAGTATGTCTGTGCACTATGTGCATGCAGTACTTGTAGAGGCCAGGAGAGGGTGTTAGATTCCTTGAAGCTGGAGTTACAGATAGCTGTTAGCCTCCATGTGGATGTTTGAAACCAAGCCCATTTTAATTCCTCAAACTGCCCTCTTAGTCTGTTAGGAGAAGCTCTCTTCCCTAAACACTTAGAGCACTGCTTACTGGATACTTCCCAAAGGGACTCTCAGTTATCCCTGTCAGCCCCTAGGTATCTCTGGTAAAGCTAACACTGTGTTAAAGTTCTCTGTTGAACACCAGGCTGAAACCGTTCAGGCAGCCCTGTGCTTTACAAGTCTTTGCATAATTCAGGATCGGTGTCTGTTAATTAAACATTAAGGAACAATACACTCACTGCTAGAATGCTGTCCTTTCTCTGCACTCACAGCTACTCTGTAGCCACTGTTACTGCTATTTAAACTTTTAATATCGACTATGACATGTTACTCCATTAAACAGTTTACTGAGTATAAATAAGGAAGTAATTAGGAAAGGTTTTATATGACAGATCCTTGTATAAGAAGAGCTTGGAGGGCTTTTCTGTTCTAATTGATGGCCTCTGAATCCTGAATTTGCAAGTGTATAAGTAATAATGACTGGAGTGGCATATATTATTTTCTTAATACCTATGTATAGTGACAAGGCATAAAATTACCTGGTCCTCTGTCTTTTTGTATCCTAACACGTTACTTAGAAATAAGACACAGAACGAATGAACAAGCATGTGCCTTTGACTGCTTTCAGCTTCAATCAGGTCATTCCCTGACCTGTGCAGGCAAACTTTCTCTGACCCCTTCCATTTGCTGGAACTACACAAGAGCTAATTCAAAATAGCGGCTGAGGATAAATTTTAAAGGAACTAGAGAAGCACATGATATGGCTCAGTGGGTGAAGGTGCTTGCCAGCTAAGGCCAGTGGCTAGATTTTCATGTTTGGAACACATGCAAACCTGAAATAGGACTAACTCCACAAAGCTAACCTCAGACCTGCATACCTGCACAATGACATGTTTGACAACACATATGCCTCAAGCGCGCGCGCGTGCGCACACACACATACACACACACACCAAAAATAAAAATTCTTAAGATTTTTAAAAAGAAAATGAGGATATTTCTCTTTTCTCCAACATCTGAATGGTGAGCCTGTGGGAGTCCAGCTCCAACCATCAAAGGGTTCTTGTGGAAAGGAAAGAGGAATGAGGAGTATTAGACAGAAATATAGGTAGAGATGACAAGAAAGACAGAGACACAGGATAGTTTTGGGAGGGCCCTGCGTCAATACCCAGCCACCTCGAGATTTATTCTAATGGGCTTTTTATACACTACCAAGGGGAGAGGCAAAAGGCCTCCCCCTTTCAAGATCAAAGCACAACATATAGCCAAGTGTAGACCCTTCAAAACACCTGGTAACCATGCCCCTGGCCAAATCATCCTATTATGCAGCCCTGCTGGGTAAAGCAAGTTCAGATTCTCTGAACTTGAGTAAGGCCTTACTAGGGAGCCTCTCTGGGCCCCCACATGAGCCTCAGTTCATGTGTATTTATGTAGTAACAGTTGAACATGATCTGCTGTGCACTGTGAACCTCTGTTTGTGTCCTTGGCACCATCAATAAATCAAGTGCCTTAAAACCTGGTACTAAATATAGACAATAAAGTGAATGACAGTGTTTTATCTAAACAAGACTCCTTTCCCTCATTCTTCTTTCAGTCTTTGAAAAATGATGAGCAGTCTTCCAAAATGGATGTTCAGAAGCTTCTGGAGTTAGGCCAGAAACAAAGGTAAGACTGGAGTTCAATAGTCCTTTGTACTCTTTCTTTTTTTTTTTTCCTTTTAGTTTAAGACTTCCTCCACACTCCCTTTTTTTCAATGCTATTAAAATACAGCCAGGGAGTTTATCAAAATCCATCTACTATAATGTGTGAACCTATCTTCTTGTGTACACTTGGGTGCATATGAGATTTACCCAGTACTTTGTGTAAATGGGTCCCTCATACAGGAGCTCTGGATGAGTTGTGAGAGTCTGCATTTCTGGCCATGACTTGGTATAAAGCTGCTGTGCTCAAAGCAGTTAAGTGAATTGCTGAGACCAATATTCTTGGGATTTGAATTTTTTTATGGTCAAATTCAATGTTCACATCATTCCACGCTGGCTCTTTGATCAACAAGCAAAATGCTGTGAAAAAAATATTACACATATCAAGTAACAGAATGAGGAGGTGATTATCAGGCCTGTCACTGGCCTGTGTCTCCACTGCTGACCTTACATATTGACTCTGAAATCTGTCATTGACACTGACATGTTTTTGGGTTAGGTCACTAATGTGGTTTAAATATCAGTGTCATGCATTACTCTTCATTGGTTACAGTGATGAGTCTTTATTTTTAGCTATTAGATAATAGTGTTAAAATAATTCACTATCTCTTTGTCTATTGTCTTTTTGCATGATCTATTTTAGCAACGTCAGTGGGCTCCAGGCATGGCAGCCCCTTAGCCACCTGCTGTCTGGTTGATGTTTAAGCCAGGTTTTTTTTTTTTTCACTTCTGTGTATTTTGAGTTTCTCATCTGCAAAACAAAGCTAATTATCTTAATGATAGTAGAAAGGATATTTGAAGGAATCTACAAACATTGACCCCTTAGAAGTGGG